>NC_079343.1:13740131-14040131 GCF_029582105.1 Oenanthe melanoleuca | reverse complement strand
TAATTCCCAGGCATGCTGCATCCCCTGGCTGCCCCACTGCAAGGAAATCATTAACAGGGCAGAGGGAGGAGCACAGCGAGGTTATCACCTCTCCCATCCTCATTCCCACACCCTTCAAAGGGATAAAGCCGAGGGGAGGGACCCCTCCCTGGGTTATTGCTCACAGCAGAGCCACATCCAGCCCTTTTCCCGAGGTTTTTGGCATTCCCACTGCCCCACACATTTATTTTTACACACTGTGCTGATCCCCACCAGCTGCAAGGGTTTCATCCACAAACCCTTGGAATGGGAATGAAAAAAAGGCAGGAGCAGCAGGAGGGAGCCCAGCCATGGAATTCCTGCTGGAATATTTTCCTGCCCACAGCCATTCCCAGAGGGGCCTTATCAGCTGGGGAGGTTTATTTTCCAGGCTGGTGTTGGCCAACCCACTAATACAAAAACCACACTCAAATAGTGATTTTTGTTTGGTTTTTTGGTGTTGGATTTATTTTATTTTTTTTCAAATCCCAAAATAAATATGCAGCTGGAGCAGGTGAAAATCAGGGAGGGGTTCAAGACCTGGGGAGGTTTTGTCTCAGTTTTCAGAGAATTGCAGGATCCTGGAATGGTTTGGTTTGGAAGGAATTTAAATCCAGCTCCATCCACGGGGCAGGGACACCTTCCCCTATCCCAGATTGCTCCAAGCCCTGCCCAGGACATTTCCAGGGATCCAGGGGTGATGAATCCTTGGGAAAATCCAAGAATTCCCTCCTGATATCCCATCTAACCCTGCAGTGGGAATTCATTCCCTGTGTCCTGTCCCTCCATCCTTGTCCCCAGCCCCTCCCCAGCTCTCCCTCAGGCCCTGCAAGGGGCTCTGAGCTCTTTTTGGAGTTTTCCCTTCTCCAGGTGGACATTCCCATCTCTCCCAGCCTGGAGCAGCTCCAAGAACCCTGTGGGATGATGATCCCCAGGAAAACCCCCAGGGATGTCCTGCTGGGCTCCCCAGGCTTGGATGGAAGCAGGAATTACATCCAGCACCCCAGGATTTCAGCTCTATTTGCTGATGATTTCCTGGGACTGAGGGATTTAGCTCCTCTTTAATTCCAGCTAAAGCTTTCCCTGGGTTTAAATCCAGCAAGAAAAATAAAGGGAAAAGCGATTATTTTTAATCAGTTAATACTCGACATCTGCTTGGAGAGGGGAGAATTTGTTTGGATTACATCCATGGATAATGCTCTGCACTGTTCCCTTTTTATTGAAGGAAGATGATGCTGAGGGGTTTTCCCTTTTTTTGGATGTGGGAATAAACCTCCAACAGGTTAAGGACCCAACATCCTTCCCTTTTCCATGACTTTTTTACTTCCCTGCAATTTTCTGGAGTCCTTTACAACCCCACCTCAAGCACCAGGGATGGATTTGGGATAAAAACACAAAACCAAACCAGGATTTTCCCTTCCCTAAAAACCTGGAGCAGAAGGAAGCAGCAATTCTCCCCCCTGATTCCTCCCATGTCCAACACTTCCCAGGGATTTGCAGGGACTCAATTCAGCCACCCAAGTATTTATAACTCTCCAGTGATATAAAAGCCACCAAACATATGGAAAACAAGCAGATTTTTCCATGGAAGCCATCCAGGAAGGCTCAGTGGTACCACACAGGCTTTTTTTTTTTTTTTTAGTTGGACAATTTCTGGATCAGAAGTGTTTAAAAGGGAATTTTGAGGAGCTCTGGTGGTGAGGTCTGAGCCCACCAAGGATTTACTGCTGGGAACAGAGAAGGGAAGGATTTTTCCCAAGGATTCATCATCCCTGGAAGTGTCCAAGGCCAGGGTTTGGAGCACTGGGATAGCTGGAGGTGTCCCCATGGCAGGGACTGGGACTGGGTAACCTTTAAATTCCTTCCCACCCAAACCATCCCCTGCCTGAACCAATTTATCTTCAGGAGTGTGAGGACACAGCACAGAAAAGCTCCAGCTGCCTCCTTGCAACTTGATTTATTTCTATTGTTAGGAACCAACAGTTCTTCTGGAAAAGCAGCATTCCCAGAGTGCAGAATCCATGGAGAACAACAGCAGCTCTTCAGCAGGAAAAATCAGTTTTTCTCTGAGCATCAATAAATTCCTCACTCAATCTGGGAGAGGATTTGTAGCAAATCCCATCAGCTCCAAACTATTTTCCCCAGCAGCAGGATGCACCCATCCATTCCCAAACCCATCTGGGAAAGATTCCCAAAATTTCCTTATTGGTCCAGAACAAACCAAAATCATTAAAAGTGACCCATAAATAACATCCTCATCTGGTCTCTGATAACAAATTTAGGAGGAGTTTTTATCAGACCTGCTCAAATCCATGAGCAGCACATCCAGCCAAATTTCCCTATCCCTCCTCTCCCATTTATTTGGCTCATTTTCATTTTTCCAATATAAATTTGCTGAATTTGAAAAGAATTTTGAAAAATACAAAATTGCTCCCCCAGCCCCATTAAAACAGCAGCAGGGAGAGGAATTAATGGATTTTTCCAGGAGGGGAAAAATGGCCCAAGAAGGGATTTTCCCTGAGGATGAAGGACAGGTGGGACAGAAGGAATTATTTGGAAACTTTGCTGGATTGGGAGCACAAACAGAAATTCCCTACTCAACACTTCAGTCACTGGTCTGGGGAATATTTCTGGAATATTTCTTTAAATTGTGGCAAAATACCTGGAATTGCAGGCTGAGGGAAGCCCAAGCTGATTTAAATCCAGGAAATTCATTCATTAATTAATCCTGAGTGTGGGGTGTCCAGTGTGCTGCACCTGCCTTCACCCAACAACAAAAATCAAGTTATTAATTATAAATAAAGCACTGAGCCAGAGGGCAAAATCTGGGAATAAATCTGGGATTATCCCACTATCACTTCCAGCCCATCCATCCTTTTCTATTCCCTTTGTGCTTCCTGCTGGGAGCAGCTGAGAGCTCTCATTTCTTTGTGGCTTTATTTTGTAATTTTAATTGCAAAATCGGTGGCAAAAGCCCAGGACCTGGGACTTGCAGGCTGAAAAAATAAACCCAGCATGCTAGAAAGTGGATGTGGAATGAAAAATTGTCTTTTCTAAACAGAGCCAAACACCAAAAATAGGAATATCCTGAGCCAAGCAGGTGACAGCAGTGGCCTTTAAAAGCCTCCTCAAAAAAGGAGTGACTTTGCAGGGACAAATCTTCCTCTGAGTCATGGTCAGGACAAAAATAGAAGGGGATTTTTCCCTCAGCTCCAAAGGCTGATGCCCAGAACTCCAAAGTTTTTGGCAGAAATCCACTTTTTTCCTTAAAATATGCACCCAAATATCCCCAAACCCTGCTGGGATCAGGGATTTTGGGAAGGATGGAGCAAATCCAATTTGATTTTTGTGGCTGGATAAATGCAGGTGCAGCACACAGGACAGGGCACACTCAGGAATTATTTATTAATTAATTAATGAATTAATTATCCTGGGTTTCCACCAGCTCAGCTTCCTCTGCCTGCATGGCCAGCCTGCAATTCCAGGGATTTTGCCACAATTCCATCCAGAAATGGTTTTTGGCCCCAGACCAGGAATTTAATGGTTGCTAAGGAGAGGATGTGGGATTTCTGTTCCTGCTCCCACCCCAGTGACACTCCCATAAAATCCCAGGCTGAATAAAGCCCTGCTCTTGCTTCAGGATCATTTCAATTTCCAGCCTTTAAAAAGTGAGTGTAAAGATGATTTTTGGAGTTTGTGTCTCAAACCCAGGGTCAGTGGGAGAAAGGAAAAATAAAAAGAATCCTCTTGTCTGGAGCTGCCTGGGTCCCAGAGGTGATTCCTCTTCAGCTGCCAGCTCCACACACAATTCCCTCAGGGATGAGAAATCCCATTCCTGGGCAGCCATGAGGGTGCAGAGCCAGGATTTCAAACAAGACACAGCGAGCAGGAGGCTGGAAAAAGCTAAAAATATCAGGATAAGCAAGGGTGGATCCCAGCTGAGCCTCATTAGTCACAGAGCTGCTGGTGGCACAGCAGCACCATATAAGAGCAAGAAAACAACTCTGCTCTCCTCAATCTCCTTTTTTTCCCTCTCCTGTTCTACCTCAGGCATTCCTGTCCTCTTGCTCTGCACCCTGGAATTTTCCTGGAATTTTTCCAGAGGGTGGAGATGCTGTGTGGTTCATTTTAAGGTGTCTGCTGGAGTGGGGCCAGCTCTTACAGACAGGCACGGGAGGGGGTATCAGAGGTTGGATTTGGGGCTTTTTTTGTATTTGCACCATCAGATTGAGCCTTTGAGTCAGGATGGAGTTGCTGGTGGCAGGAATTCCCAGGAAAGGCAGCACTGGGATCAGCTGCAGTTTTATTTTGGGATGGAGCCAGAGGAGAACAGAGGGATGAGGAAGGGGGTGGAGCTGAGGCTGGCTCTGGAACCACTGGCACAGCTGGATTTTCAGGGAAAAGCAGAGAAAGGGAATTTTCCTTTCCCTGAGGCAGGGGATTCCAGCCTGGGGAACAAAATGAATCCCCCTGCTGAGCTGGGGGCACAGGAGTGCTCACTGCTCCAAGGAATTCTTGGCACAGGGATGCTCCTGCTGGTTTTCCTTTGGGAAAGTTTCTTTTTCAGGAAACTCTCATTTCCACACAGGTTTCCCTCCACATCCATTCCTGTAAAAAAACCAAAATTCCTCCTCTGAAGCTGCAGCTGCTGGGATTCCCTTGGGAATCAGGGCTACCCCAGTTTGCTTCTGGTTTTATTTGGTTCAACACAACCCCCCCAAAAAATCCCATTAGCAGGGCCCTGAGCAGAGAGTGGATCCTCCAGGCAGCACTGGCTCTGAGCCCCAGAATTCCCAAAGTTCCCAAAGACCCCAAAACCCCCAAAGGCTTCCAGAATTCCCAAAAGCCTCCAGGATTCCCAAAGTCTCCCAGAACTCCCAAAGGCCTCCAGGATTCCAAAAAGCTTCCAGAATTCCCAAAGGCCTCCAGGATTCTGAAAACCTCCAGAGTTGCCAAAACATCCAGAGTTCCCAAAAGCCTCCAGAACTCCCAAAATCCTCCAGGATTCCAAAAAGCTTCCAGAATTCTCAAAGGTCTCAGGAATTCCAAAAACCTTCAGAATTCCAAAAAGCCTCCAGTGTTCCCAAAGGCCTCCAGAATTCCCAAAGTCTCCCAGAATTCCCAGAAATCTCCAGAATTCCCAAAAGCCTTCAGAGTTCCCAAACTCTCCCAGAGTTCCCAAAGGCCTCCAGAATTCCCAGAAATCTCCAGAATTCCCAAAAGTCTCCAGAACTCCCCTGCCCAGCTGTGAAAACTCCTGGAATTTTTTCTGGAGCATCTCTCCTGAGTGGAAGCCATTCCAATTCCACATCCCAGTCATTCCAGGATAACAAGGAAGGAGGGGTTGGGATTGGAGAACTGGAGCTTTCCCAAACCAGCAGCACAGTTTTTTGGGATTAACACACATTCCTGCTCCATTCCAGAGGGATGGGATGGGCACAGCCCAGGATCAGCAGTGCCAAACTCATCTTGCAAAATAAATTAATTTCTCTGGAATCTGGCCCATGGGGACAGGTGTGAAATGTGGGAAACCCTCATCCCTGTGATTTATGGAGAGCCTGGATTGGGTTTTCTGGGAATAGGAAGAATTCCTGCAGCCCCTGAGCAGGGAGAAGGGCTGGCTGAGCTCTGAGCTCCTATTTTCAGCCATTTAAATATTATTAATATATGGAAACGTCTGAGCACCTGTTTTCAGCCATTTAAATATTATTAATATATGGAAACATCAGCTAGTTTGGTCACTGAGGATGGAGGCAAAGGAATTCCAGGAGAACACGGGGTCAAGCCAAGGTTTTCAGGAGCACACCCTGATTTTCACCAAAACCAGCCCCTTGGAAAAGCTCCTGGAGGGGTTTTCCAGCTCCCAGGCCAGCCCAGAACTGGGAATCTTCCTCTCAGGGAAAGGACTCTCAGATCTTTGCAAAAAGCAGAAGTTGCCTTTGTGCTTTGAAGCTAAGCAACAATGGATGAGAAAGCAGCAGAAGGAAGGAAAGGCCAGCTGGGGTGTGCCAGGAAAAATGCCAAGAGCTTGGATATTCTGGATTCATGCAAATGCAAAAAACACAGAGAATTCCACATGAAAAAAATGATTCCCACAATTATTTATCTCCTGACCTCCTAAGAAGAGTGGATCATCAAACACCTGCCAGGCCAAGGAGAAGAGGATGACCCTGGGCCACAATGCTGCTATTTCCCCAAATCCCTCTTTAATAAATCCAATCTAGGAATTACACAGAAGAAAAAGTTTAGATTCAATTTTTAATAACTCACTAAAAGCATTTGGATTCCCCAGGGGCCACACACAGCAGCAGCTTTTGTGTGCATAAAGAATCCAGCACTTTAATAGAGTTCTCTTTTATTTATTTTTTTTTTTAACATTGCCTCTACCATGGAGAGGATCAAATCTCAGCCTGGCACTTCTCTTCCCTTGGAAATCCCATTTCCTCTGGGATTTCCAGAGGAAGCAGCAGGGATGGATGGCCCTGGGTAGGATTTTCTCATTAAAGGAGATCCATAGATCACTGAGCTGCACTCCCAGATGGATTTATAAATAAAATCTCCCACTCCTGGTGACACAAACCACTCCACAGGGGAAGATGAGGTGCCCCAAAAATGAGCTGAGGGCTTGGAAAAGCTGGAAAAGCTCCAGGGATTATGGAGCACCTCGTGTGAGAGGATAATTGGAAGAGGGAAAATAATTTTCCACTGAATCCACGGGTGCTCTGCTGGAGCAGGATTGATTTCAGAGCCAGAGCAAGAGAGATTTTTAAATCTTTTTAGTTCTGACTAAAGACATTCCTACACAAAAGCAGAACTGTTTGAGATTATTTGAGAACCAAATTCTGGCTCTCCCCAGCCCCCTCAGCAGTGTCACTGTGCCCAGAATGTCCAGCCTTGGAAAACTCTGCACTGAGCATTATTTCCAACAGCTTCATTTCTATAAAATTAAATTAATACCCACAGGGAGAAGCTGGGAAATCACATTTCCTCCCAGTGGGGATTACACCCAACTTTGGTGAATTACACTGGGATATTATTTATCCTTTCAAGACGTTTTCTCCTCAAAAATGTTCATTTTTCCCACTAAATCTGATGCTCCCTTAAAGCTCCTTTGGGCTGCAGCACATCCTGAGGAGATGGGGACACACATTTATGTCACTGATATTGATTTCCCTGATTTTTGTTGCTGTTAGGAGTAGGGATAATGATGCTTTGAGCAATTCCTTCCCAGTTCCTACACAAACTTTATAAAATAATCAAGTTTTGCACCTGTTTTTCCAACCAGTGAGATCCAAACCACCTTAAATCCAGGCAGAGAGGAAGAAGGAAATAAATCACAATTCCTGCTGTTCTTATCAAAAGCTCACAGAAACAAACTCTGCAAGGGTGTGGGGGATATCTGGAGCATTATTTAGAATATTTGAACAAAGCTTTAAATACTTAATATTTAAATCATTTAGAATAATTAGGACATCCCTGAGTCCCTGGAGTCAGGACAATCCTGGTTTTCCAGGGCTCCTCAGCAGATCTTCAGTGTGGTTAAATATAATATATGTATAAATAAATATAATAAATATAAATATAATAGAAATAAAATATAATAAATATTTAATAAAATATATAAATAAAATACAATAAATATAAATCTAATATATAATAAATAAACCCCTTTTCCTCTGGTTTTTAAAAACCCTCTGCCTGCAATTTCTCCCTCCACATGCACCTGGATTTTCCACAATTCCAGGTGTTGCAGGCACCCCATCCCACAGGGAGAGCACATCCATCCATGGGGAAAATAACAGGATTTGCACAGCACGGGGCAGTTGTGGGAATTAATTGTGAGAATTAAACCCTCCCTGCCTTGCACTTATCCCACTCAATAAGCAAAGAATATTTGCCTAAGCACATAATTATTATCCTGGGAAATCAAAATTCCTGCTGCCTGCTGCTGTTCCAACCTGAGACACTTGGGTTCAAGTGGGAATTTGAAGAATTAAGGGAAGAGGTGCAAGGCTCTAAAATCTCCTTATTAAAAAAAAAAATAACAACAAAAATACTGTTGTGAGATATTCCAAATTTTGCTTGCCATAAATGCTCACTCCTCTCCTTGGAAATCCTTTGGATTTCCTACTTGTGATTCCCAAACAGCAAAAATACTCATTTATAATGATTTATAACTATATAAATAAAAACTATATATAAAACTATATAACTATATATAATTATTATAATGATTTATAACTCATTTATAATAAATATACTGGTTTTCCAGAGCCAGATCCCACAACAATGATCCCTCAGCATCACATTAAAGGGAGATTTCCTGCTGCCTGCACCACCATTAGTGCTAGAAAATCCAACTTTTCCAGCTTTTGCTCATCCCACAGGAAATATCCACTCACCAACCGACTGGGCTCCATCAGCTGGAGGAATTCACATTCTGGGATAAAGGAGAATCCTCCATCCACACTGAATCCACGGGCTCTGCATCCTTGTGTGGGAAAGGCTCAGCAGCAGCAAAGGGAACCCAGTTTTTCCTCAGGATTTTTAATCCCGGGAGTTCTGCCCGGCCCAGTTTGGGAAGCAGCAAAGGCTCATCATCCCTCCAGTCTGTGGCATTCCCAGCAAGCAGCTGGAAAACCCCTGGGGATGTTTTCCCGAGGGATTGGCACCTGGGCAGGATCAGGAATGCCCCAGGCAACCTTTGAGCTGGGTGGGAAGTCCCAAAGTCCAGAGCTCTGCTGATCCAGCAGGGATGGATCACTCCTGCACTCATCCCACAACAATTCTGTGCAACTCACGACACAATTACAGCTTTTCCCAAATCCAAAGGTTTGTTCTCCATGCCCAGCCCCGGAGAACCTCCCTGGGGGTGGATTTGCCTTTGGCAGGAGCTGGGGAGGAGCTCAGGTGCAGCAGGGAGGGTCTGAAGGGCTGAGCAGTGCCAGAAATGCCATTTCCTGCTGGATTTTGGGAAGTTTTCTGTCAGTTCCCACACTGACAGCTCCTGGCTGGAAAAATTCCTTGCAGGCACTGACCCTGCTCCCATCCCAGGGAGGAGGGATCCCAGCTCCAGCACTCAGTCTGAAGGGAGAACCAACTCCCTGACAACCTCCAAGCCACGATTTGCTCCCTGACTGTTTGGGCCAAGGTGGATCAAGGCTTTCCACCAAAGGTCTGGGCTTGATCCCAGCCCACATTCCCAAAAATCCTGCTCCACCAATGCTCCCACATGGTTTGAACAAACACCTGTTGGCTCCATTCCTCTCCTCCCTCTTGCCAAGCTGGTCCATCCATTTCTCCTTCCATCCTGGCTGCTCTGACCCATGAAAATCACATCCCTGCCCATGGCCAAATATGAAATTATTTCAAGATTTTAGCCCATGCTTTGAATTAGTTTCAAATTTTCAGAAACACAGGGAGGAAAGAGGTATTGACATGGCCCATGCTCAATTCCATCTCCAGCTGCTGGAATATCCTGGGTTAACCCTGAAGGCATTTCAGGGAATCATTAAGATTGGAAAAGCCCTCTAAGAACATCAAATCCAAAAATTAACCAACCCCACCATCCTCACTGTTAAACCACGTCCCCAGGTGCCACTCCCACATTTTTTGGACACTTCCAGGAGTTTCCAGCTGCTTCCAAACGTGCACCTGAAGTTTTCCCACCCTCCCGAGGTGAGTTCAGGACTCTGGGTGCTCCTTGCTGCCTTCCAGGGTTGATCTGTTTGCAGCCACGGTGGGACAGCTCCAACCCTGCCCACCTCAGGGCAAAAGGAGCCAGAAGGACACAAATTCAACTTGCTGAAAGATTGGAAATGCAGGAATCCAAGTGGCAGGACTGATGTGTGATTCCTTGGATGGGATAACAGCATCAATCTGTCTCACAGCACAGGCAGCAATACTCCAGGCATGAAAAAATCAAACAGAGGCTCCAGCACATCCTTCCCCATCCAGAAAGCTCCTGCAGAAATCCTGGAAGCTGCAGGGATGAGCTTTTAGCAGCACTGCTAAAATTCCTTCAGCAATTCCATCCTCCCTCCCTGCTCAGCCTGCCTGAGCCACTTCCCCTCCTGCCAGTGTTTCTTTAATTGACTCCAGAATTTGCAGATATTCTTCCCAGCCAATCCATCCTATTGATTGTAATTATCCTCAGAGAGGCAATGGGAGGAATATTAAAGCCATTAAGGCAGATTTGGATTTGATTCGAGCCATTAGAGGCACAGCAACGCTGCTTCCCCAGCTCCTGGGGGCCATAAATCATCCCATGGCACGTTTGGTGCCACTCTGGATGCAGCCAGGAGTTGAGGAAAGGAGGAAAAATGGAAAAAAAAGTGGGAGGGGGTGGCTTCCTGCAGCTGGGTGAGGAGATGGAGCCAAGCATGTCCAAAATGAACCAAGGGAAGAGGAAAACTCAGGAGTCACCTGGCACAGCCCAGCAGGTTTGGAAGGACCTCACCCACTCAAACCAGCCCCCAAAACAGAAATTTCACCATTCTGGGGGGAAAAAAGACAGATGTGACCAAAGCTCCCCCATCATTTAAACCTTTAATTTAATCCAGCATTCCCAACTGCTCCTTGCACTCCAGCCCAGATCCTCCTGGCTGGGAAAACCTCCCAAAACCAAGGTAGTGATAATTTCCTTCTCCTGGGACTCCAGCATGATCCAGCACACCCAGGGTGGGCTCAGCACAGCCCTGGGAGCAGCTGAGATTCCTGAATCCCTGTTGGGATGCTCAGGCAGGGCCAGGGGGGATCCAGGGGAGAGGAGCAGAGCAGCCCCTGGAGGGTCACTCCTGTCCCCCTGGGGTGATGATAAACCCAGGGAAATCCAGTCCTGACAGCAGGAAAAACTCGATTTTAGTCATCTTAATAAATAATTTAATTAAATAATAAAACATCTGGGAACAGCAACCAGCCTAGCAAACAGCTCCACTCCAAGCTGCTTTCACCTCCCACCATGATTCCCTGCCCCAGCCAAGGCCTATCCTGCTGAAATTCCCCTTTTCCTGACAGCAAATCCTGTATTTGCTCCCTGGCTGCCTCCTCTCCACGATCCCCATGTTTACAAACACTTGGGTCTCCAGCAGGGCAAGGCAGGGGTTTGTTATAAACACTGAGCTGCAGGGAAATGTCAAGGGCAGGGAAAACAAAAATAAAAAGAGGGATTTTCACTTCAGTCTGCTTCAGCTTTGAAGGTTTTGGGTCTGGGGAGGGGGGGAAGTCACATCTGCAGAGTGGCAAACTCCAAATTTTGGGAGTGTGCCCTGGGCCCCTCCAATCCCACATCTGGGTGTCCATCCAGGCTCGTTCTAACCCTACCCAGGCTCATCCAGTCCCATCCAGGCTCATCCCAGCCCATCCAGCCCCATCCAGGCTCATCCAGCCCCATCCAGGCTCATCCAGCCCCATCCAGCCCCATCCAGGCTCATCCAGCCCCATCCAGCCCCATCCAGGCTCATCCCAGCCCCATCCAGCCCCATCCCAGCCCCATCCAGGCTCATCCCAGCCCCATCCAGGCTCATCCCAGCCCCATCCAGGCTCATCCAGCCCCATCCAGCCCCATCCAGGCTCATCCCAGCCCCATCCAGGCTCATTCCAGCCCCATCCAGCCCCATCCAGGCTCATCCCAGCCCCATCCAGGTTCATTCCAGCCCCATCCAGCCCCATCCCAGCCCCAGTTCTGCACAGCACACGCTCCCAGCCCAGCTCTCCACGGGACAAGTCAGGGCACGAGGCAGCCTGAATTCCTTCCAGGGCCTCTGTGCCTGTAGGAGGGAATGGGAGGATGGAGGAGGAAAATCCTGGCAGGGGTGGAATTCCTTAGGTGACAGCTCACCTGGTTAAGCTCATGCCTGGAGGCAAAGAGTTTCCAGCAGTGGCAGCAGAGCTGATTTCAGATAATACTGGAGGAATCAGCTCCCAAACCACAAAAATGAGACTTTTTTTTTTTTTTTTTTTTTTTTTTTTTTTGTGTGTGTGTGTGTGGTTTTTTTTCTCCTTTTTTCAGGCTGAGTTCCTGCACAAATGACTGTAATTAAAGCTGTTACCTGTCAGTTCCTCAAGGCACTGAGGCTCCAGTGTTCAGGTTTTGGAAAAAAGCATCCCTGCATGGCAGCAGTCCCACTCATCCCTCAGCTTACTCATCCTGCCCAGCACCCACCCAGATTTGTCACCAATTAGTTGTAATTCAAGGATTCAGGGGGAAATCCCCACCTCCCTGAGCGAGGTGACTTCACAGGAAGTTAGGGCATGGAATGTCTTTGAAACAACACAAAAATCATGGAAAAAAAACCTGATGTGTGCCAGAGGCATGGCCAGGGGGTAGGGCTGGGGAGGCACTCAGCGTTTCCCAGCCATCCAAAGGCTCCTGCAGAGCTTCCAGGAGAGCTTTGGTGGATTCCTTTGGAATTCATAAATTATGGAAGAGCCTCAGCCCTGCCCTGTCACTGCCTGGCTGCAGTGCTTGCTCCTCTCACATCACTGCAGCTCAGAACTTCTGTGCAATTCCCAAATCGCCCAAATAATGGGATCAGGGTGTGATTTATAGGGGTTTGTGTAGAACAGTGCTGGGAGGTCACTCTGACTGACACCAGGGCCTTGGGAAGGTTCTTCCCTCAGGGAAGGAGAGCACACAGCACCAGCCTGGCACTGCTCCCAGCCTGGGAAAAGCTGGTATTGGGGAAAACTGGTATTGGGAAAAGCTGATATTGGTTAAAGCTGATATTGGGGAAAACTGATATTGGGGAAAACTGATATTGGGGAAAACTGATACTATTCCTTGGCCTCTCCAAGCCCACAGACAGCCTGGTGGTGGCACCTCGACACCAGCCCCTGCCACATCCCAGGAGCTGCAGGGAACCAGCCCCACCAGCCCAAGGATGCTCCAGGAAAGTTGGAGAATCATGGAATGGTTTGGGATGGAAGGGACTTAAAGCTCCTCTCATTCCCTGCCGTGGCAGGGACACCTTCCACTGTCCCAGGGTGTCCAAACCCTGTCCAGCCTGGCCTTGGGCACTGCCAGGGATCCAGGGACAGCCACAGCTGCTCTGGGCACCTGTGCCAGGGCCTCACACCCAAAATCCAATCTGAATCCACCATCCTGCACCTTAAAGCCATTCTCCATGTCCTGTCCTTCCATCCCTGTCCCCAGTCCCCCTCCAGCTCTCCTGGAGCCCCTTTAGGCCCTGCAAAGGGCTCTGAGCTCTCCCTGGATCCTTCTCCTCTCCAGGTGAGCAATCCCAGCTCTCCCAGCCTGGCTCCAGAGCAGAGGGGCTCCAGCCCTGGAGCACCTCCGTGGCCTCCTCTGGCCTCTCTCCAGCAGCTCCACATCCTCCTGCTGGATCCACCAGCACCAGCACCAGCACCATCCCTGCAGTGGGATCCCAGCACATCTCTCCAGTGGGATCCCAGCACATCCCTGCATGGGATCCCAGCACATCCCTGCATGGGATCCCAGCACATCCCTGCAGTGGGATCCCAGCACATCCCTGCAGTGGGATCCCAGTACATCCCTGCAGTGGGATCCCAGCACATCTCTCCAGTGGGATCCCAGCACATCCCTGCATGGGATCCCAGCACATCCCTGCATGGGATCCCAGCACATCCCTGCATGGGATCCCAGCACATCCCTGCATGGGATCCCAGCACATCCCTGCATGGGATCCCAGCACATCCCTCCATGGGATCCCAGCACATCCCTGCAGTGGGATCCCAGTACATCCCTGCAGTGGGATCCCAGCACCATCTCTGCATGATCCCAGCACATCTCTCCAGTGGGATCCCAGCACATCGCTCCAGTGGGATCCCAACACATCGCTCCAGTGGGATCCCAGCACATCCCATCGCCCCGGTCCCAGCCCCGCTCCCTCCCCGCTGTCCCCACTCACCGAGGCGGCGCTGGCCCGCGGGTTCTGCTGCTGCTCGCGGCACTGCAGCCCGGCCAGGTGCCGCTCCAGGGCTGCCCAGTCCATGGCCGGGGGCTGCGGCTGCCGGGGGGGCCGGGGGTCGCGGGGGGGCCGCGCCCCGCTGCCGGTGCCGGTGCCGGTGCCGCGCCCCGCGCCCTCCCCGCGCCGCCGCCGCTGCCGAGCGGGGTCCGAGCGGGGCGGGGGCCGCGGGCGGGGGCAGCGCCGGCCACGGGCAGCGCCGGGGCCGCGGCAGAGCCCATGGGCGGCGGGGGACGGCGGGGAGCCCCCGGTATCCTCCTCCTCCTCCTCCTCCGAGTCCTCCAGCGCCGCCAGCTCCAGGCTGCCGGGGCACGGCGAGGAGCTGCCCTCCGAGCACGGCGTGGCTTTGCTGGAGTTGGACCCCGAGCTGCAGCGGCTGCTGCCGGCGTCGCTGCCTAAATCCATGTCCGTGCCATCCTCGCGGCGGTCCTGGCGGGGAGAGACAAGCGGAGAGCGGCCGTGCCGGCGATGCCCCGAGCGCTGCCGCCCGCCGGGCACGGGAAGCGCCGGCCCGGGGCCGCCCCCGCGCTCCGGAGCTGCCGCCGGCCCCGGGCGGGGCGGAGCGGGCCGGGCCCCGCCCGCAGCTGCGGGGAACGCCGGCTGGCGGCGGGGAAACACCGCTCCGGCGGCGGAAACGCCTCTCCTTGCTGTTGGTGTAATTCTTCTTCTTGGGTTTTTAATTATTATTTATTTTAATTATCATTATTACTTATTCTATTCTATTCTATTCTATTCTATTCTATTCTATTCTATTCTATTCATAATATATACTATCATTTAATATATAATATATATTATATATATAATTACATACTTATTATAATTCTATTCTAGTCTATTCATAATATATACTATTATACTATTATAATAGTATATATATAATATATAATATATAATATATAATATATAATATATAATATATAATATATAATATATAATATATAATATATAATATATAATATATAATATTATATGCTTACTATAATTATATTATATTATTATATATTAGGATGTTAGCTAGTGTTGTTGCAGTAGCTATTGTAACTTCTTTTTTTTTCTGTTACGTTGTTATACGTTGTTATTCTTTATTCTTTGTTACGATCCCAAGCGATGCCCCCCAACATAAATCCAGGCTGGTTAGAGAATGGATCAGATGAGCCCGGAGGGAAAGGATTTGGGGGTGTTGGTGGGAGAGAATCCCAGCCTGAGATCTTCCAGTGCCTAAAGGGGCTCCAGGAGAGCTGAGAGGAACTGGGGACGAGGGATGGAGGGACAGGAGACAGGGAATGAATTCCCACTGCCAGAGGGCAGGGATGGGAGGGATTTTGGGAATTAGGAATCCTGGCTGGGCTGGAATTCCCAGGGAGCTGTGGCTGTCCCTGGATCCCTGTCAGTGTCCAGGGCCGGGCTGGATGAGCTTGGAACACCCTGGGGCAGCGGGAGGTGTCCCCATGGCAAGGCTGGGATGGGATTTAAGGTCCTTTCCAACCCAAACCATTCCAGGATTTTATGGCTGGTTTTGGCGAGGGGCTGGCACGGTGTCTGTGTGGGGCTGTGGTGGCTGCAGGGAGTCACAGCGAGTCACATCCTCCCTCCCACGCCCCCGGGGACCACAGGACACCCGCCACAAACCCCTGCTTCCACCCTCTCCCTTTCCTTCCTCCTTTAAAAGTAATTTAAAGTAACTCGTTAAGAGCCGCCTATAAATAACTCCGCTAAAAAAAACTAATCTAGTTTCTGTATTCTGGGTCACCGAAGCCAAGTTTAACACACAAATGTTCCCGTTCCCAAATCCACGGCAAGGAGACCTTTTAGGGAGCTGTGGCTGAAATGGGGAGCATCAATCACATGGACTGGGAGCTTCCACACAGGGCTGGAGCTGTGGCAGCGCCCAGCTGCCCTCTGATCCCTGCAACCCCAACCCTCTGGATATGGAGGGGGAGAGCTCAACCAGCAGCTCTAGATTAGGAGATATTGAAACATTGATCGGGCTAGGAGCTGATTTTGGGGCAGGATTTTGTGTGAGAAACACCCTTGAGGTCACTCAGTGAGAATCAAAACATCTCTGTGCTAACTCTGTCTCCAGCACAAATCCAAAACATCATTCCAGCCACTGGCAGAGAATTAACTGCACCCCAAAATCAGCACGGGGGTTTAAAAATGCCCTGGTGGGTTTGTCAGGAGTTCCAAAGGGATCAGAGGGAGAAGGGAACATCTGCAGCCTGTTAACCCCTGAACTGCTGCTACAGCTCGAGGAGAGGAATCCTGTGCCAGGTCTGGCTCCACATCCCCCTCCTGGGCACAGGGACGTCCTGGCAGTCCTGGCAGCACCAAAAGCCACCAACATCAGGTGGGAAAAACATCAGGAGCAGGGCACAGACTGGGGCTGGAAGGTTTTTGTGTCCTGGAGTCATCCCCTCTTCTCTCTGGGGGATGGGAATCACAGACTCACTGTAAGATTTGGGGAAAAGGAACTAAAAACATCTTCTACCATCCCAGGCTGCTCCAAGCCTGGCCTTGGACACTGCCAGGGATCCAGGGGCAGCCACAGCTGCTCTGGAATCCCATCCCAGCCCCTTCCTCACCCTGAGAGGGAGGAATTCCTTCCCACCATCCCTGTGGCAGTGGGGAGCCGTTCCCCCTTGCTCTGGTTAAAAATCCCTCTCCAGCTTTTCTGTAGGAGGCTCTGAGTGCCAGGCACGGCTCCAGAGGGATAAAGGGGCTGGGATCCACAGGGAATATCCCTCGGTTTATTTGGGATTAACCTTTCCCTGGAGGTGTCTCCTCCAGGTGCTCAGCCTGGATTATCCCAATTTTCTCTCCTGACCCCAAGGAGCAGCCAAATCCCTCCCTCCTCCCGGCTGATCCCTGCCTCCCTCCCAGGCTGCCTGCTGCCTGAAACTCCAGAAAATCAGGAGCTGCAAAGTGCAGTTTTAAAAATAATCCCAGCAAATGGCAGGAAGGAGCAAAACCCTGGAAATGAATGAGATGGGGAAAAGGTTTCACCACAAGGTTAGGAGGGGGTGGACTTTGACACAATTTGTGTGCTGCAATTCTTTATTTGGGGCTGCTTTAACGTCACCACCAGCCTCAGAAGGAATTTTTTTTGCTGAGCAAAGGAGGAGTCTCACTGCTCCCAGGCTGTGGAAAGTTTGATTTATGGGATCTTCGTTGGGGGAGTTTATTTCCTTCAACACCACGAGTGCTCTGATAATGATTTGTAGAGGACAAGAGTGTTTCCCTCTCCCTGAATTTCCCAGTTGCACATCTGGAATGGCATGAAATGAGTGGCAGGCACTTCCCATTCCAAATTTTCCTATTTTAGTGGGATAAAGCTGTTTCAGCCTTCATTCAATTCATCCTTTAAGGTGCCAGACCTTGCAAACCCCTCCCTGCTGCCCTGTCCTCAAACAGATTTGTTTTCTCATAAGGTTTAACACATCATACACATCATTTTTCAAGTTTCCTTTTTTTTTTTTTTCCCATTGCAGACAGATCCAATCATTTTTAATCTCACAGTAAACCCTCCTCACTTCTAATTATACACAGGGAACATATTTCTGCTCGACCCTGCACAGGAAGGACCCAGTTCTTGCTATTCCAAGCACATTTTGGAATTTTGGGCATTTTTCTCTTTCACAAACCCTTTTTCCAACACCATGGAAAACTTGGGCTTTGTGGGAATTTTCAAGGGTGTGAACACAGACCCTTGGAGATGAAAGAATCTGTTTTGCAGCTCTTTTATCCAGTGCAAAGGAGGTTTAATACAAACAAGGCTTGTGGGATTGGTTCTGAGGCAGAAATACATCACAAAAATAAGATTCCCCTTCTTTTCCTGGTGCTGGTTTAAAAGACAGTGTGCTGATTATCATAAACTTTTAAATGGAGTCGATTTTTCTATTTTGGCACTGCTGTAACCCCATTCTAAAGTGGGTTTCTTGTGTTCTCTCCTGCTAAATTGCAGAAGTTTTTGGGCCAGAGAAGGAGGAAAGCAGGGAAGTCACAAGCACCTTTAAAACACCAGAAATCCCTAAATATGGGAACATTTCTGCCAGCTGGGTCTTTATCCCAACATCCTCAGAGCCAGAGCTCCCAAATTGTGTTTTTCCTTCAAAAATGGGGTTTGGGGTTTTTTTCTTGAACTGGCTGCCACACAGAGCTGAGCATTGTCCCTGCCCAGGTGGGATAAAAATATCCCTGGGGTAAAGCAGGAAAGGGAAGTTTCCTCTGAACACAAAGAATTTCCCTTTCCTGAAAGGAAAAGGATTGCACTGAGTTCAGGGCACATTTCCTTTTCCTGCTGCCACCCCTCTGTGAGAATTCCTGGGATTTGTGATTCCATGGGCAGGAAAAAACTGTCAGAGTTCACCTGGGATGGTGGAAGGTGCCCCTGACCAGGGGTTTGGATCTGGATGAGCTTTCAGGTCCTTCCCAACCCAAACTATCCTGGAATTCTATGGTTTGGTGACTCTGGGATAAATATTCTGGCAGGGTGGAATATCCCACAGCTTCTCCACCCAGCAAAGTTGTCTCCTCCCCAAAAATCCCAATAACATCCTGCAGTGCCTGTGCACTCTGATGATCCCAATCCCTAATTTGGGATTAGGAGCACTGGGATGCTGCACTGCTTCAGGTTTTCCAGCAACAAACCCAACACCACCCCTGAAACGCCAAATTAAGGCTGATTAATTTTAAAATAGACACCATGGGGACTCACCTGCAGCTCCCTGGGGGGCAGGGGGAGGATCCATCCAGCTGCATCCCCCTCTGGAATGCTGCATCCTCCCTGGGGAAGCTGCAGGGCACAGGGATGCCATGGCTCAGCATTCCTGGCCACCAGCAAAACCCCGTGGGCATTGCTCTTGTCCCTCGTGGATCTGCAGCTTGAACTCTTGAAATTTAGCCAATTAAATTTAGCCAATTAATCCTTTGCTTAATCTAGAGGGGGAATGAGGGGGAGGGAAATCACAGCAGGACTCTGAGTGGTGGCACTGCCACCAAAGCTCTGCTGGTGGCACTGGAGGGGACAGAGGTGCAGGACAGGGACTATTATTATTATTATTATTATTATTATTATTATTATTATTATTATTATTATTATTATTTTACTTCTATTCTATTCTATTCTATTCTATTCTATTCTATTCTATTCTATTCTATTCTATTCTATTCCAATTATTTAGTATTTCTTAGCATCCCCAAAATAATTCCTCTTAGGCCAAGCTCAGCATTCTCCAAACTGGGATTTGATGTTTGCTGGGATGGCTCCACCTCTGCCAGGGCTTCCCTTGTTCCCAGAAGTTTTCCCCACATCCTAAAACACCCACAAAGTCCCACATTGTCTCTTTTCCTTTGGAAAAATTGGAGATGAAAGAGCTGCTCCTGCCCAGACTTGTGCTTAAATTATTTGCTCTGGGATGAATCATAAAATTATGGGATGGGTTGGAAAGGACCTTAAAGCTCATCCCATTCCCTATCCATGGGCAGGGATATTTTCCCCTATCCCAAATTGCTCCCAGCCTTGTCCAACCTGTCCTGAAACAATTCCAGAGATGGAGCAGCTCCTCCTGTGCCTGTCCCAGTCCAGATGCAGCAAAACCTTTGGAGTAAATAAAAGGAATCTCCTTATCTGGAATTCCATGTAATCATCAAGGCCAGGAAAAAAAAAAAAAAAAAAGCCCTTTAATAAAGTGCTTTGTGGGGAAGGAATGTGAGCAGGGAAATAGCTGGAATATTTCAAATGCATGAATCCACAGAGCCCTGCTGAAGCTCAATATTTGTGTTTCTTCCTCTGAATGCATTAACTCCCAAATTCCAGCCTGTGCAGAGAAGCTTTTGCAGCATTTCTCCCCCAAAATTCCTTTGGGCAGAGAGGAATCAGCCCCCAAAGGCTGTCTCAGCTTAATTAAGGAGTGTGTTAATCACCCTCTGCTTGTCACTGGGAGGGGCTGGAGCAGGGAGGAGCGAGCTCAGCTCCAGCAGAATCCAGCAGGATTCATCCCACCTGCCTGAAACCAGGAATATTTGGAGCAAAAACCAGAATTCAGGAATTTCTCCCAAGTTTTTATTTCATCCTGCTCGCTGCCTGACTTAGGGCTGAGGATCATAAATTTTCTGGGGCTGTAAATATTTTACAGTGAATCATTTTTTCATCCAAATCAGTTGAAGGAGAGGTACAGAAAATGGTTTGGAAAAAAAAAATTTGGAAAAATAAAGTTTGGAAATTCCTCCCACAGTCCCTAATCTCACTTCACCAAGATCCCCCTCCCTGCCAGCACTGTCTGAGCCCAGCTCAGGGGTCAGGTCAGGTTACAGATAATTAATCCCAGCCTAAAGCAGCCAAAAGCTGGGCAGGGAGCAAACCAGGGAGAGGGGAAGGTGCAATTCTGGCTGCAAGAGGAATTCCTGCTTCAAAGGGTGGGATCAAATCCCAGCAATCCCAGGAAATCCCAGAAATCTGGCATAATTAATCCATAATTCTGGAATTCCTTTCCTTAATGGTTGTGGGATTCCTTTTCATTAATGATTCTGGGATTCTTTTACCTTAATGATTGTGGGATTCCTTTTTGTTAATGGTTCTGGGATTCCTTTTTGTTAATGGTTCTGGGATTCCAAGAGCTGTTTTTGGGAGGGTGGCCCTGAGGCCCCTGACCCATTTCTGGTGGCCTCTCCCTGCAGTTATTCCCCAAACCTGGGGTGCTGCATCCATGGGGCAGCCCCAAAGTCACAGAATCATGGAATTATTGCAATTGGAAAAGATCTCCAAAATCATCCAACCTGGGCCTGATCCCCATGTTTGTCCCTGTCCCAGAGCAGTGAGTGGCACATCCAGGAATTCCTTGGGCACCTCCAGGGATGGGGACTCCAAACCTCCCTGGGAGCCCCTTCCAGTGTTTTCCATGAGGAAATTCCTGCTGATGTCCTCCCCTGGCCCAGCCTGAGGCTGCTCCCTCTGCTGTCCCTGTTCCCTGGGAGCAGATCCCAAATCCCCCCAGCTGTCCCCTCCTGTCAGGGAGCTGTGCAGAGCCAGAATTTCCCCCTGATCCCCTTTTCTCCAGGCTGATTCCCTTTCCCAGCTGCTCCTCCCAGGATTTGCTGCCTCAGGAGCCCAGAGATGAGGATGCCCTGAGATTCCTCATGTGCCACATCAGGAATGAGGTCGGCCCAGGGAAGTATTTTTATACTCATTTCTATTCCAAAAAAAGAAATACAACTTCAGAAAAAAAACCCCAAACTCCTCTATGACACACAAATCCAGGGAAAACAAAATCAGTGACTGCAGCAAATGGAGCAGTGAGGAACGAGCTCTGCTCCCTGATGGGGAATTGTGCTCTGCTCACAACAGATGCAGCTCTTGATATTTGTTTTCTGCATAAATCTACATTTTAGGCTGAAAGCAACTGCTCAGGCTTTGTCTTGCTCTTGTTCCATCTCTCACTGCTCTTTTCAGCTCAGTGCCTCACACAAGCAGCTCCAGTTTGGGCTTTTCCAGCCCCAAATCCCAACCAGGGGGGCTTTGGGAATGGAATAACTTTGCTCAGGCCTGGTGGCCACAGGGAATATCCAAGTGTTGCCTTTTCCCTGAGAGGGAGCTGGAGTTTCACTTTGCTCTGCCCCAAAAACCAAATCCCTCCCTGTCCAGAGTGTCCAACCCTCCACAAAACCCAGCCCAAGCAGCAGTTCTAAACCCAGGCTAGAGGAGTCTGAAATCCAGGGAATTTCCTGGACACCAATTCCTGCCTCCTCTGCCTCCTCCCAGCACCTCCACCCCTGAGCTGGAGATGCTGAGTCACAATCCCAGCCCAACATCCCAAATTCCCATGAAATCCTCAGCTCTGCTGGCATTAAAATCCCTCCTGGAATAATTCCTTATAAAAATCCCCAGCCCTTAAATTCCATTTAGGTCACTCCAAGGAATTTGTATTCTGCACTTGACATGCTCTTTGAGAAACAAAAATGTAAAATTCATCAAATAAATTAAATTAAGGTTAAAAAGAATGACTTAAGATGTATTAGGAACCCTCCCAAGGATTCAAGATTTGCTGGTGGAGAAGAATTTATTCTTCTTTGCAGAAGAATAAAATCCATGGATATTTTTGTCTGCTGAGCTTGGAATGGAGCCTGGGGTGGATTTGGGGGTGTGGAGAATGAGCCAAGACATTTATTATTATTATTATTATTATTATTATTATTATTATTATTATTATTATTATTATTATTATTATATGCTGTAATACTGTGTATCACCTAATAGCAATAAATGTCTTAATAAACAAAAGAAATGCCTAAGCAAACAAACAAACACATATCTTCATAAACAAATAAAAGGACCTTATTAAAAATAAATAAATAAATAATAAATAAATAAATAAATAAATATCTTTAAAAACAAATTAATGTTCAAATAAATATGAGCTGCTGAGGTGGCTCCAGGCTGAGCTGGGCTCTGGAATCAGAAGCCCTGGAATTCTTCCTTATCCTTCAGCTCCTTCCCCAGAGCCCATAAATTCCTCCTCATCCCAAGGAAGCCCAGAAGGGTTTTTTGGGAATTATTTAAAGGATCTGTCCCCCAGATTGTGCCTCACAGAGGGGACTGAGGTAAAACCAGCAGAGAGCAGAGCTCAGGCTGCATTTCCAGGGTACTCACATTCATCTTCCAGTGCTGGCTCCTTCCAGGGCATTTTGGGAGAAATCCCAGGGGTTGGGATTTTGGGATTTTGGGATTTTGGGATCCTGAGCCCTGCTATGGCTGTGCTGCCCCTTTCCCCTTCCTGCTGCTCATTCCTCCGGGATTGTGGAGCTCAAAAATCGACTTTAAATTCCTTTGGCATCCGAGATTCCAGCTGAACTCTGTGTCCTGCTGACAGAAAAGAATCCCCCAAAATCCAGACGGGTCCTGGAGTCGCTGTAACCCTCAGGATGGAGAGAAATCTCTTCCCAAGGAAAGCAGGATGCTGCTGTCTCCAAAAAATCCTCCCCTTCACCAGCCTCGACCTTGCCAGGGAAATCCTGTCTGCCTTGAATTATTCATCCCTCTTCCCGTGCTGCTCCAGCAGACAATTCCAGGCATTAATATGCCATGACTTTTTATTCTTTTGGGCTTATTTTTCCCCCCTTCTTCCAAACTCACGCCATCCTGGGGTTGTTCCTCAGCATTCCTGGGATTTCCTGGATCAAATCAGCGTCTCCAGCCTCCCTCACTCCCTTCCCAGTGGGAATCAGCCCAGGAACAGCTCTGGGAACAGGGAGAGCAGGGCTGGATCCAGCTGCTTTTGGCAGCACTTCCCAGCCTGCCTGGGCATGGAATGCAGGGGAGGCTTCCAGGTCTGCAAGGAAAAAAACATGTGGGAATTCCAGGGGAAACTGTGGGATTATTGTTTGAAGGAATCCTGAAGGAATTTTGAAGGCAAGCCCTGGTGGTGCTGGGGGTGGTGGCCAGGCCAGGCTCTGCTCCCCATGTACCCACTGGGATTTGTCCCAGGAATTTTGCTGTTTGTGGCAATCCCAGACCTTCTCCAAGCTCTGGAAATGACGTGTCCAGAGGATCCTCCTTCCTTCCTCGTGGAGATCTGTTGGAATCTTGCCTGTCTGAAGCTGCTCCACAGTGGTCAAATCCCAAAATCCACTTTTTCCCACAGAAAACCCCTTTCCATTGGAAGTGGGATGAGCAATTAGAGCTTCCCTCTGCTCAAATTTGGGCTGCAAAAGTTGGAATTGCTGCCCTGTCAGCTGAACTAAATGAAATTCCAGCAGCAGGGAATTCCAGCCTCAATTCCTCAAGTTTATTGTCCCTTGGATTGTTTTCCATATTTAAGGTGGATTTGTTGCTTCACTGGGCTGTGTCTGAGAGGAGAAAGATGAAGGGTATCCTGAGACATCCCAGCATGGAATTCCTGCAGCTCCAGTTTATCCAAAATAGGAAGAGACCAATTCCAACAAAATCCCCTTTTTCCCAGATTTCAGAAAGAAGGGAATATTGGAAATATTTCCTTATGGATGAGAACACAAAGCTGCACTTTGGGATGGGCTGGAGCAGGAGCCAGCTCTGGGACTGGGAACTCTCAGAATTTAGTGGGATTTGAAAATCACTGATTCCACCTGGGAAAAAAGAAATCCCTAAATCCAGCATTGCTGGGAGCTGCATCCTGATCCAACTGGAGGTGTGTCAGAGCTGCTTTAAAAACAGACTGAGGGAACAAAATTAACTCAAATGAGGCAAACAGCATGTCTGAGAATAGTTTATTGGTAACAAAAAACCACCAAAATATAAAGGAGTTACCATATTAAGAGGGCTAGCAAAATAGAGCAAGGGGGAGAAAGATGGGAGGGAAGGAGAGAGATGAGATTGGGAAAAGAGGGCAGGAAAAACCCCCAAAAATTAGTTACCCTACTAAAGGGGGCTAGAAAAAAAAAGCAAGAGGTAGAAAGATGGGGAAGAGAGAAGACAGAGGGAAAAGAGGGTGTTGAAAACCAAAATAAAAAGGAGTTACCATGCTAAAGAGGGATAGAAAAGACAGAATGAAAGGGAGAAAGATGGGAGGGGGAGAGAGAGATGAGACAGGGAAAAGAGGGCAGGAAAAAGCAAAATAAAAAAGAGTTAGCACACCAAAGAGGGATAGAGAAAATAGAACAAGGGGCAGAAAGCTGGGAGGGAGAGAGGGGAGACAGAGGGAAAGAGGGTGAGAGCAGCATTGGGGAGTGCCAGCCCTGTGTCCCGTGTCCCCAAGGCTCCGGAGCCACCGGTCACGAGGTGAGGGCACAGGGGAGCAGGGCCAGGAACTCGGACACTGACGGGATAATGGGATTATGGGATGGGATGGGATAATGGGATGGGATAATGGGATGGGATAATGGGATGGGATAGTGGAATGGGAAGTGCTCCAGGTTGGAGCTGGGCAAGACTCTGGTGGCTCTGGGAGGAAGCAGGGAAGGAGCAGAAGGGATACAGGGAGGGCAGAGAGACATGTGAGGGAGAGCCATGAGGAAGGAGAGCCAT
The DNA here is from genome assembly GCF_029582105.1 of Oenanthe melanoleuca. NCBI lineage: Eukaryota > Metazoa > Chordata > Aves > Passeriformes > Muscicapidae > Oenanthe > Oenanthe melanoleuca. The sequence goes on along the minus strand of NC_079343.1, from coordinate 14,015,171 downwards.
CAGGGAGAGCCATGAGGGAAAACCGTGAGGGAGAGCCATGAAGGAGGAGAGCCATGAGGGAGAGCCATGAGGTAGAGCCGTGAGGGAGAGCCGTGAGGGAGAGCCGTGAGGGAGAGCCATGAAGGAGGAGAGCCATGACAGAGAACCATAAGGGCAGAGAGCCATGAGGGAGAGCCATGAAGGAGAGCCATGAGGGAGGAGAGCCATGACGTAGAGCCGTGAGGGAGAGCTGTGAAGGAGGAGAGCCATCAGGGAGAGCCATGAGGGTAAACCGTGAGGGAGAGCCATGATGGAGAGCCATGAAGGAGGAGAGACATGAAGGAGGAGAGACGTGAAGGAGGAGAGCCATGAGGGAGAGCCATGAGGGAGAGCTGTGAGGGAGCCATGAGGGAGAACCACGAGGGAGCCATGAGGGAGAGCTGTAAGGGAGGAGAGATGTGAAGGAGGAGAGCCATGAGAGAGGAGAGCCATGAGAGAGAGCCATGATGGAGAATCGTGAGGGAGGAGAGCCATGAGGGAGGAGAACCATGAGGGAGGAGAACCATGAGGGAGAACCATGAAGGAGAACCATGAGGAAGGAGAGCCATGAGGGAGAGCCATGAGGGAGAGCCATGAGGGAGAGCCATGAGGGAGAGCCATGAGGGAAAGCCGTGATGAAGAGCCATGGCGGAGGGCAGAGAGGTAGGCCGGGGGCAGGGCAGGGGGACAAAACACAGGTAAAAATGGATAAAACATGGGCTAAAGGGACAAAATATGGGCAAAAAAGGATAAAACATGGGTAAAAGGGATGAAACACGGGCTGGGGCCTAGGCAGGGGGGACTAAACATGGGCAAAAGGGACTAAACACAGGTAAAAGGGACCAAACATGGGTAAAAGGGACCAAACATGGGTAAAAGGGACAAAACACAGGAAAAAGGGATAAAATACAGGAAAAGGGGACAAAAAATGGGTAAAAGGGAAAAACACTGGCAAAAGGGACAAAGCACAGGCAAAATGGACAAAACATTGGGAGAAGTGGATAAAACATGGCTCAGGGCCAGGGCAAAGACGTAACACTCAAACCCTCCCAAAAGACAAAACATCAGCTCCCAAAGCTGCAGGGTGAAAAAGCAAAAGGCACAAGATCCCAAATATCAACACCCAAACAACCAGTTCAAAATGCCCTCAGGTTTGTGACAGTCACTTTTTGTGCTCCTGTCCCTGGCCCAGGGCAATGTCCCAGTGCAGTCCTTTGGTAGAGACCTTTTCCATCTGCAGGATTCAGAGTCCTTTCCCCATTGATTTCAGTGTGTCCCTGCAGGATCCAGAATCCTTTTCCCATTGATTTCAGTGTGTCCCTGCAGGATCCAGAGTCCTTTCCCCATTGATTTCAGTGTGTCCCTGCAGGATTCAGTGTCCTTTCCCCATTGATTTCAGTGTGTCCCTGCAGGATCCAGAGTCCTTTCCCCATTGATTTCAGTGTCCTTTCCCCATTGATTTCAGTGTGTCCCTGCAGGATCCAGAGTCCTTTCCCCATTGATTTCATTGTGTCCCTGCAGGATCCAGAGTCCTTTCCCCATTGATTTCAGTGTCCTTTCCCATTGATTTCAGTGTGTCCCTGCAGGATTCAGTGTCCTTTTCCCATCTGATTTCAGTGTGTCCCTGCAGGATCCAGAGTCCTTTCCCCATTGATTTCAGTGTCCTTTCCCATTGATTTCAGTGTGTCCCTGCAGGATTCAGTGTCCTTTCCCCATTGATTTCAGTGTGTCCCTGCAGGATCCAGAGTCCTTTCCCCACTGATTTCAGTGTGTCCCTGCAGGATTCAGTGTCCTTTTCCCATCTGATTTCATTCTGTCCCTGCAGGATTCAGTGTCCTCAGTGTCATTTGGGACATGAGCTGTGTCCTTGCCAGGACAGTCTCCACACAGACAAGGCTTCTCCTCCTCAGTGCCTCCTGGATGTGGCATCTCTGATCCACAAAAAGGTAAATTTGCTCCTCACAAGGGCATTAAATGGGTCTGTGGCAGCAGAGCAAGGATTGTGCAGGCTGGCTCTGGGGACATCCCAGATTTTGGGTTTTCACAGTCTTAATCAACTACTTTTCACTTGGGGTCCAGTGCAGGATGAGTTGGATTTTCATGATCCTTGTGGGTGTCTTCCAGCTCAGGATATTCTGTGGTTCCAGGGAAGACAGAGCTTGGCTCTCCTCAGAGGTGCTCAGCAAAAACCTGAGCAGCAGAGGCTAAAGTTGCATTAAGGAAAATCCCAGATGTTTCTGTTTTGTCCATAAAAATTTGCTTTTCTTCTTTCAGATCTTCTCCCCCTTTAGCCACAACCAGTTTGTCCCTGTTACCCTCACAATTAATTAATTAATGAACAGTTCATGATGTGCTGCAACTCCAGACAGGGACAATTCCTTGGGTCCCTTAATTCCCCCTTTCCAATATGGGATTAGGATTTTCCCTAATGGGTTTCTGCTAATTCCTGATGAGATTGGAGCACAAACAAACACATCCCTGATTCCACCTTCCTCTTCCCATTCCCATCCTGTGAACACATCCCTTGGAAAAGGACAGGAGAAGGGGGAATGGCTTCACAGTGCCAGAGGGATGGGTGGGATATTGGGAAGGAATTTCTCCCTGTGAGGGTGGAATGGATTTTCCCCAAGGATTCCCCATGCCTGGAAGTGTCCAAGGCCAGGTTGGAACACCCTGGGATAGTGGGAGGTGTCATGGAAATGTAGAGATCATCCAAGACAGAAAAAAAAAAGGAATGTTTCTAGCAGTGAGAAAATTGCAGGAAGCTCAAAAATGAGAATTCATTTCCAAGGCCCAGTCCTTGAAATGTGCCCATGAACTTCTCCTTTCTACAGGCTCTATGGATGGTGGGAAGAGACAGGAAAAATCCCCCCTTTTTCCAGGTCAAACCACAAATAAATCAATCCCAGAGCAATATTCCAACCCTTAGTTCCATTCTGCCTTTGAAATTCCAACTTGTCTTTTTTTTAATTCTCTTTTTCATAGTAAGGCTTGGAAATCTCACTCCCATCAGGGGTTTTTCCCTTAAATAACCTTTTAAAGTTCCCTTTTTAATGGACTAAGAGGAGCTGTGAAGGTTGCAGCAGCAGCTGTTGGGATGCTCTGCATCCTGACAGGAAATCCAGGCTGACACCTGGAGCAGGAGAATCCCAGGAGAGGCATCCTCAGTGCCCTCCTTGAGCCTTTCTTTAGCTAAATTTGAATTTTTCATGGATCAGCACAGCTGAAAAATGGACACAAAGTACTCCCTGCAAACTTCCTCCAAGGAAAAAAAATATTAAAATAAAAATATATTTATTTTCTATCTTATTTTTTCCAATTGCAGTTCCTCGAGGATGTGTTAATCCCAGGAAGAACCACAAGGCAAAAAATTCCTGCAAGGTTTAAAGGAAAAAAAAAAAAAGGTGAGGAATTTTCAAGGATTAAATGATACCTGGCTCAAACAAAAACAAGGAAAAAAGGGGATAAATCCCAGAATTTGGCATTCTAGGTCCATCTGCTGTTGGAAAAATGGAAGGATCATCAAGATATTTTGGCTGTAAAATACCTCCAGCAGGGGCAGATTGGGGAAAACCACCTGAGCAAAGCTGGAGTGAAAAACACCCAGATAGAACAGAGGAAAGTGAAAAAAAATGGGGTGAAAACCATTAAAAAAGGGAAAAAAACCCAAAAAATCCATTGGGGTGGTGGCATATAAGGCAAAAATTGGAGGGAAAAGCCCCAAAAAATGAGATTAAAGGGAAGAAATTGAGCAGACAAGAAAAAGACCTGGGAAAGAAGCACATAGAAGCACAGTGAGAGGAAAAATCAGCAAAAAGGGGGAAAAATGCACCAAAAGGTCAGAAAATACCACAAAAAGTGGGAAAAAATAGAGCAAAAAGGAGAAAAATACACCAGGAATTTTAAAAAAATACAACTTTAGTTTAAAATTGAATTTAATTCCCACCTGGGCAGTGGTGGAGCCTGAGCAGGGGCAGGATGAGCATCATCCCCTTTCCCTGAATCCCTGCTTGGAAAAAAAAAGATTCCAGAGCCAGTGAGGCCATGAATTATTAATTAGCAGGGGAGAATTAAAATTGGATAATTTAAAATAAACCTAAAGCAGAGCTGAGCTGCAGAGGGGGAGGGAAGGCTCTGGAAAAGCTGGGAAGAGCTGCTCCAGAGGGATAAATAATTCACAGGGCTTTTCATTTATTCAGCTTTCTTTACTTTCCTAATGTTCCAGGGAGGGAGGGATGAGTGGATCAGGCAGGAGGGGAGGGAATGTGGAGGGCCCAGAAATCCCTCTCCTGCAATTCCAGCATTTCAGGACACATTTCAACCCCTATTTTATATTAAAAGTGGGATTTTATCTCCATTTATATCCATGAGGTGGCTGAAATCAGCCCTTGGTAATTAAATTATTCCTGGTGCCTCTGGAACAAGCCCTGGGGATTCCCAAACTCCTGCCCCAGGTTCCTGGCTCTGGAATGGAATTCTGGAATTCTCCATCACGGAATGACGGAACAGGAAGAGCTCCAGGCTTTGGAAAGGATGTGGGAGCACAGGGAAGGTGGAGAGCCCAGCAATCCTTCTGCTGCAATTCCATTTCAGGACACATTTCAACCCCTATTTTATATCAAAAGTGGGATTTTCATCCCCATTTATATCCATGGGTGGCTGAAATCAGCCCTTGTTTATTAAATAATTCCTGGAACCACAGGGATGTTCCTGTCCTGGAGCCACAGGGATGAGCCCTGGGGATTCCCAACCTCAGCTCCAGGTTCCTGGCTCTGGAATGGAATTCTGGAATTCTCCAACATGGAATGATGGAACAGGAAGAGCTCCAGGCTTTGGGGAGGATGTGGGAGCACAGCAAATGTGCTCTTGCTTTCCCTCTCCTGCAATTCCATTTCGGGACACATTTCAACCCCTATTTTACACCAAAAGTGGGATTTTAATCCCCATTTATATCAGCCCTCGTTAATTCCTGTGCCTTTCCCGGTGGCATTTCCTCTGGAAGGAACGCGGGATATTCCCAACCTCCTGCTCCTAATTGATTCCCCGTCCCGTATTTATTTCTCAGACTCCCTAATCAGGAGGAAACAAGTGATTAGCGCTGATGGGAGGCTAATCAAGAGATTATCAGCGAGGACAACAAAATCAGCGCTGGGAGACAAAAGAAATCCCTCCTGGCAATGCAAATTCCGCTGGGACAAGAGCTGGATTTTGGGCTCTGGCAAAGGGATAAATTCGGGTTGGGAGGGGCTCAGGTGAGCTCAGAAAAGAGGTGTCAGCTTTAATTCCGTGAATTAAATTAATTCAAACTCGGCAGCAGTGACACAGCAAAATCAGGATTTATTCATGGATTTGGGAGAATTCCTCCTGGGTTTATGGACCAGGGTGGCACTTTTAAATTTTGAAATTATTTTTCATTCTTTTAAACTTAAATTTTAAAACTTTTAATTTTTTTTTTAAAGATTTATTTAAATTTTTTTTTTTTTAATTCTATTTGATTTTCCACCACATAAACATTGCTAACCCCTGGTCACAGGAGTAAATTTATCCATGGACACCTCGAGGGTGCTTCAATCCCACACCTGGAGCTGGGTTGGGATAAATAAAAATCAAGGATTTCAAGGCTTTTCTCATCCTTTTGCTCCCAGGAAACAGAATTTAAAAATCCAATGGCAGCACAAACTCTGGCCAGATTTTGGGATCTCCTGGATCCCAAAATACGAGGTGGCAGCAGCAAATTTAATGAAAAATAAAGACATTTTCAGAGCAGCATTGCTAAATGATTTTTTTTTAACACTGGAGTGGGGAAAAAAATTGAATTTCTTTGCTGTTTTCCATTCCCCAACTCCTGTCAGACAAAATAGTGAGGGGCACAGAAAATTTTCAAGTGAGATCTGTCAGAATTGTAGGAAAATAAATGTATTTGAGTTCCACACTTTTTACCTGATACTATTCCTGGGAAGAGGATTTGCAGCTTCCCAGTGTCAATCTTTTCTAGGAATTGTTGATAAAAGTCCCATCTCCTGGGGGCAGAGGGAGGGGTTGTTGTCTAATGTTTCAAATCTAGAATTTTGGAATAATCCCTCATTAATTCCATCAGCTCCCTGGCAGACAACAATCACTGGATCACTGAAGGGGGAAGGATTTAAAGGAAGATCCTGATTTAACACCCAACTTCCATCCCAGAGAAATCACAACCCTGGGAAGAAAATTAATCTGAAAATTAAAGGTAAATTCCAATGGAAATGTCTTAACCCTTCATATAAATATTTTCACTCTTCCTCCCCACTTTTTTCTTGTTTTAACCACCTCTTTTTGTTTGTATTTTTTTTTTAAGTAGATCCAGGTATTCATATTTTTTAGGATATTTTAAATATTCCATATTCTGTTTAAATTCTCTCATGCCTTTAGAAGCAGAGCTGAGTATTACAGGCATTCATTAATATTTCTGTTGTAGCTTTTATTATTCATTATGGACAAAAGCCACTGCAGGGAATTGTTGTGTCCCCACCTCTGGTTTTTGGGGACACAAACCTCTGGGATTCCTGCTGGTTTGGAAGGAGCAGGGAATGAAGGAATTGAGAAGGAATGCAGGAATCTGGATCCATGCAGGGCCTGATCAGATTGTTATAAACTCATTTATTGAATAAATCTGTGATAAGAGATAAGAACATCACAGCAAAGAAATATCTGCCCACAAAGGTTAAACTTCAGGCTGCCTCATTTGGGGAAAATCATTGTTTTCCTAAAATAAGCAACCCATTAAAGTGGGAAATAGCAGGAATATTTCCTGGAAGAGCCTCCATAGCTCTCTGAGAGTGATTTTTACTGGCAGCCAGGGGAGCAGGGCCCCATAATGGGACAATTTAAATGCATAACAGCCCCAAAAAACTCCTTAAAGGGTGTCCCCACATTCCTTATGTTGACTCTCCCAGAAAATCCTGCTTTAAAGCAGGAGAAAATATTGTCCTGCCTGTCCCAGGCTGGGCCATAACCAGTTGTACTTGAGTAAAGTAAAAGAGAGAATTAATAAAAAGAAAACAAAGGAATATTAAATTCACAACCTAACTAATTATCCTCATACATCTGATTCAAGGGCATGTCTGGAGGCTTTCCAAAATTTACTTGGAATGTTGAAAGAATTCAAGTTAAACAATAAAACAGAAATAAAAATCATTCTGTAATACAGAATTTATACTCTTAATACAATGGTTTTAAAATTAAATACAGAAACGAAATTTGAGCCTTAAAAATCAAGCTTATAGAGAAATACTGTTTTTCCAATATACATATAAAAGAAATTTTGGCTGGTTAAGACAGGATGGATTGTGTGAAAAGCAAAACTCAAATTCCCCTTTCCTTCCACAGAGCCCTGTTTAAAACAAAAACCTAAAAAAACCCCCACAACTATTTCAGGGACATCAGCTCCCCCAAAATAAAGCAACAGCAGCCTGCAGGGATGAGGAAAAATGCAAAGTTTGGGACAGCACCCATGAGAGGAGAAGGCATGGAGTTCAGATTTTGGGAGAAAATGCCTTGGGAGCAGCTCCTGTTTGTCTGATTGTTTGAAGGCCTCCCAAAACTGAACAATTTGGGTGTCCAGGCTCTCCTGAACACCAGAAGATTTCAATTTCTGATCAGATTCTCCAAAACCAATTCAGTTTTTCCTGATCCAATTGTCCACATTTTCCCTAAATACCCTGTCAGATTAATTAGGCTCTGGTGTTACTTATTTAATTTTTCCCCCAGTTTTTCTGCTTAGGTAACAATTATTTGAGATTTAACAGCACCTTCAAGTATTTGATCACTCCCAATCTTTCCCCACTGGGAATTTTACTCCTCACAAATTTGGGTTCTCAGAAAGTCATGGCTGAAATGCCCAATTTTCTCCTGGAAAATTAAAAAGTAGGGCCTGGCCTTGCTCAGCAGCAAGACTTGAGGTAAATTAACTTTCACTTTGGGTTTTGATGGATGTTTAATGAACCCAGCATTGTTCAGCTGGAAATCTTGGAGCTATTTTTCATCCCAAAGCTCTCCTGAGCAGTGCCTTTGACAGGTTATTAAGATTTTAGTGTCACTGTGGAAACATTTGCTCAGCTGTGATCAGGGGAGTTCATTGCTCCTTCTCCATCTGCTGATCTCCCAAACCAGCTGCATTACTACATTTAAAAATCCAACTTTTTAAAATTATTATGATTATTTATTTAATAAGCAACAATTTCCAATGCTGGATTGCTCATCCTAATGACCAAGCAAGGCTTTCCCATGGTTTAATTGAGGTGCTGAAGGGGAGGAAGTTGAGTTTTCAGTCCCTGGGGAAGGTCAGGCTCTGATAAATCCCCAAATTGTGGAGGCAGGGACTGATCCCACATCCCTGTGCCAAGGGATCCAGGATGCAGATGGAGATTGGATATTTGTGTTTTGCATGTGTCCATCCAGGTTTTATGGAACAGAAAACATCTGGATCATGCAATTTTAGCTTACATCATACTTGGAAATATTTATATGAGGATACAGCTACATTTCCCATTTACATCAAGGTGAATTCCCAAAAACTCAGATAATTTTAAGTGAAATTAAAGGAATTAAATTTATCTCCAAGGAATTTATTTAACCAAGGAAACAAAGAACATTTTGGGACACTTTCCCCATCCCTGGGAGTGTCCCAGGCCAGGCTGGACAGAGTCTGGAGCACCCTGGGACAGTTAAAAGTGTCCCATGGCAGGGGTGGGATGGGATTCCCACTCAAATCATCCTGGAATTCTAGGAAAACACAGGAGGAGCAAAAATTCCAACACATTGGGAATTCACTTTTAGACATCTAAATTTATGGCATGGATCAATCCAGGATATCCAACCCAAACCAGTGCTGGGATTACAAACACAGCTGGTTTGGCTGCTCCATGACTGGAGACACTAAAATAAACCATTAAAAGGAACATTAAAAACACCATAAAACAATCTCATTCTCAGGTTCCTGTTCAGCCCTAATTGAGTGGGAAAACCCCAACATCAGGTTATGCTAAAAATGACTTTTAATTCAACTTTTTAAAAAATTTGATACATTTAGTTTAAACTTGCACATTTAATAAAAAATCCCTCTTGGAAGTGCCCCAGTTTGGGACTAAACCCAGATTTAGCTGAATTAAACCTGCCCCAACCTGATTTGTTCTGCCACACTCAAAGCAAAACCCTTCTCCAACTTTCCCTCTCTTTATGCTCCTGTTGCTGTAATAAAACATTTACTGAGGCTCATGTATCCCAAAAGAAATTCCATGAATTTTTAGGATCTTTCCCACCATTGGCATCCACCCTTCCAGCAGACAAAGTTCCACTGTGTGGAAACAAAGGACAGTGGTGCTGTAAAAAGCCAAATAAAGCCCTTCAGTGCTGCTGGAAAATGCATCCATTGACATCCAGCAGCACTGCAATTCCTGTCTCATGGAGAGAGGAGTCAGTGACAGCCTCTCATTGCCATGATTATCTCATGGTGGGCACAGCCTTTCATAAATGAAATAATTCTCTTTTTTTTGTGTCAAAGATGAGGGTTTAAAACAAAAGCATGGAAAAGATAAATCCTCCAAAACAAGGACAGCTGAAAGGACATTGCCACAGAAGGTCTGAGTTTATGGTCTGAGAGAAATTAAGTGGGAACATTTGGAATTAAAATAACTCCTCTCTGAAAAAAAAAAAAAAAAAAAAAAAAAAAAAAAAAAAAAAAAAAAAAAAAGTGAATATTCTTAATTTTCTGGATCATTAAACTCCTCCTGGAAAATGATTTAAGGAACTCTGGGATATTTTTACAGCATCCAAGGTTTGGGGATTTCTGATGATGTGATGAGTCAGGCTCAGATTTGCAGGGAGTCAGTGCCCTCCCAAGGATTTCTCCAAGAGGGAGCAAGAATCCCTAGGGAAAGGTCACAACCCAGGCACAAAATTGTGCAATTCCCTTTCTTTTGGGATAAGGAGCAGCAAAGGATCTGTTCCACCAGAAGGGAATGAAGGAATTGCTGCAGATGAAGTGTTCATCAGGATTACAGGTATGGAATGGGAATTGGGATGTGAAAAGCCAGACTGGGATTTGTACCTGCAAATTCCAGCTCCTCTGAGCCTCAGTCTTGTCCTAGAGGAGATTCAGGGCTCAGTCAAAGGTTTGGGGCTTTTTTTTCCCCCCCAGAAATGGGAAGGGACAGACAAAGGTCCAGCCCTGCCCTGCAGCCACCCATGGAACTCCACCCCACAAAGATAATTTCGAATTATTTTGGAAGAAAATCCAGGAAATATTTGGCAGTCAGGAGGAGAAACATCAAAATGGGCCCCAAGTGGGCAGGAAGCCACAGCAGCATTCCCAGTGTTGGGAGAGACACCAAAGCCATCATTTCATGGAGTCACAGAGTCCTTAAGGTGGGAAAAGACTCCCAAAATCAAGTCCAAACATCAACCCACGTTTCCCACTAAAAAATGTCCTCAAGTACCACATCCACACATTTCTGAGACATTTCCAGGGATGGTGAATCCATGAATCCCCCACTGCTTGGGCAGCCTGATTTAATTTCTCTACATGCCAAAACCCACAGCTCTGACTAAAAACACTGAATTCTCCATGGCACCTCCATATTCCCTTTCCATTTCCTTCAAGGTAGGAAATCTGTTCCTGAAATTTGGCTTCAAGATTTCATATTTAAGTTTGCATCCTAATTTTGCAAAATTAAACACAGGAGAGGAGATAAATCCCCAGCTTTCTGGGAAGCACAGCAGGTTTTTACAGGAGAGGGGGAAACAGCACTGCAGTGTTCATAAATAGCATGAATTCAGCACAGGAAATATTATGACATCTTCATCTAATTTACATAATTTACATAAAAATAAAATTACAGGGGAATATCCAATTCCTGCATGCAAAACCTTCTCCTCCTTTCCCTCCCTGAATGAGATTCTCCCTTTGCTTCTCAGCAGATTTTATCCAATATCTGGGATTTCTGGACACTGACATAATCAAATCTAACAATAATTTGATTTTCTTCCGAGCTCCTCAGAGCACCAAAGCAATTTTATTATTCTGAAAGTATCTTTATTGAAGGCCCATAAATGTCTTTAAAGCTATTTTGGTGCCAATGGATCAAAAATACTCCTGAAATTCCTTGTTATGCCTTGTACCTGAAAAATCCATTTGGAGCAGCTTCTCCTCTATTGAATTCCTGTCTGGAGCAGCTGATTTAAGCAGCTGATAGAGGATGGCAAGTGGCCCATTCATTGTGTTATCATTTTATAGACTCTGTCCATAAAACCCCCAGGAGAAGGATGGACTGTCTGTCCAGGAGAAATAATCCACTGGCTGAGGTTTATTGGGACAGCAACAGAATTTTAAATACCTTGGAAAAACCAAAGTGTGGCCACTGATTGGAGCAGCATATTCCAAGCTCCACATTCAGAGAGGAATTACTGCAATTAAAGCAGAGCCTTAATTAGGAACTGGGGTTTAAACAAGGTTTTTAAACAAGGGTTTAGTTGGAAAAACAAGAGCTCCTAAATTTGCAAATAATGAAGGACTGGTGTGCACACAGAATGGGTTATCAGAACAGCAGGAAAATGTCTGAGCTAATAAACCACAGGAAAATTCCATGTTCACCTCTGGCTCTGGTGTTCCCAGGTGGGAACTGCTCAGCTCCCAGCCAACAGGAGGAAAAATATTTAATTGGCAAAGAAGGGCAAAGCAAGGTCAGAATTTCAGGTCACCAGTGATGGAAAATTAAAAGCACAGTCCATGAGTAAGGACACAAGTGGGGTGTGAGGTGATCCTGGCACTGCTCAACAAAATCTTACTGGAAATGGGAAACCCCTCCAAAATTCACATTACAGGGGTAGGACAGAAGAACTTGGGGAATTTTGGGGTTCATAATGCTGATACTTTAAAGGAAAGGGAGAAAGAACAGAAGTAAAAAAAGAGAGAACCAAGAGATCAATCAAATAAATCATGGAAGTAAAAAATAATCCAGAATAAACCCCAAACTCCACTGCTGGACTTAGATCTCCTAAAGACCTTTGCTAAAGGGTGGCTTTGCCAAAAATTATTGGTATGAGAGACAGGGCTGGGAGAAAATCTAAAGACTTGAATATCTCCAGCATGAGAATCTCCATTAACACAGGATTTGATCAGGTTTTGTTGAAGACCTGAATAACTCCAATGTGGGAATCTCCATTAATACAGAATTTAAAATTAAAATTAAAATGGATATTTTTAAGCCCCAGTGTGAAATTTTCACTCCCCTGAAGAAATTCCCAAAGAAAATAAGGCTTTTTCCTTAAATGCTTCCCTAAAATGTCATTTATGTCTTCCTAATGACCTTTAGCTGACCCTAAGAAGTCATTTCACAGGTGGAAAATTGCCTCCAAAAATGGAGTTATTGAAGCAGAGTCAGAATCTCCCAAAAAACAGAACAATGATTATTATTTGCTTAAATTCCAAGCAGTGAAATAGCTCAAATCACACTTATTCCCACAAAAATGTACATTTCTGGTGTATTTACTCTGAAAATTCATTTTATGAGCAGAAATCAATGCTGTGCCCTTTGGGAGGAGATAATCTGGATATATTTGGGAAGATCCACTGTTCTGTGATAGACCCCATTAAAGTGCTGCTGCCACATTTCAGTGGTGATAGAGCCAATAAAATCATTTAATGGGACAATTTCCATTGGATTTTCCCTTCACCCCAGTAAGTTTCTATTAAATATATTTTATACATCTAATTCCTCCTACTCTAATCATGCCTTTATTGTCCATTACTGAAATTTCTTCCATTTTCCCCTCTTTTTTGGTGCCACAAAAATAGAATTCATTCCAGCCAGTGAAGATAATTCCTTGTGGGAAACCTGGAGTTGGAAATCTCCCAGTCTCAAATAATTCCATGTCCACCATTCCCAGTCTTTCCTTCCCATTCCAAATCCACTCCCATTTCCTGCACTGTCCAGGATTGGACTGAGCTGCTTGATCTCTGGCTTGGGATGGGTGACAAACAAAGGCTTTGTTATTTTGGATTTGCCAAATCCTGGCATTCCCAATAATTCCTAGGAATTATTGCTGTGCTCTGCTGTGTCCTCTCCCCATCCAAGCCCAGCTCTTGAGTCATCAACACCCAAAGCCTCCCCCTGGAAGTTCCTCAGACTAAGGAAATTCTGGATTTTCAGTGTATTATCACAGGGCTGGAGAGAAACCCCCCAGAACTTTCTGTGATGGTGCAAATGTGCTCTGCACCCCCCTGCTTAATTAATCATTAAAGTCTTCATTAATATTATTTTCATTTTAGGGCCTGGCTTTGGAAAAGACAGGCAGTGGAATTTCCCTGCTGTGGGAATAAGGGAGATAGTGTAGATAGAAACAGCTTAGAAAGGATTTAGAAAGCATCCAGCCCAATTTCCTGAATTGGGACATAAATAAAACTATTTTTCAGACCTCTCATTGATACCCACCAGAGTCACCTCATCATGAACCTTCACAGAGCTAAACCCAACACCAGAAACCAAAAACCGTTCTCAAGTGTCTCAAGCAGCTGAAAATTCCCACAGAAGCATCATCAGAAATGTCTTATCAGTGGTTTTATCATCAACCAGGATCATTTCTGGATTGATTTTGCTGCTGCTAAACCACAAAGACTCAAATTGACATCAATAATCACATCAATACCCAACCTTCAGTACACACAACATAAAAAAGGAGAAATTATTGGTGTTCTGCTCCCACCAGCAGAAAGGATCAAGAGGGTCCTTTTGTATCCCAGCAGTTAAAATCCCACAGGATAATATTTGTAAGGGAGTTAAACTTGGATAATCATTGGGGATGATAATAAACACAATCAAATAAACACAAACTCAACAACTATTTCTCCATTAAAAACCCATTTAGAAAACAAGTTCCATATTAGGCCACAGCACTGTCAATTCCCTGCTCACATTTAGAACTGAGATTATCCAAAGCCAATGGGAGGGATTGAAAACAACATTTTTTTCCATGTTCCCTTCATTCCAAATGTTATCTGACAGCCTCATCAGCGCTCATGTTTCTCCCCAGCCCATCAAATATTTGATTTCTAATTAAGGCCTTTTCATCTCCGTTGGATTTGTCTCCCACATCTTTAATTATGTTTCCATCTGCGCTGCTCAAGAACAAGATTTGCATTTTTACATTATATAGAAATCACATTGTAAATATTTATCAGATGGTTCCCTCTTCTGCTGCTCGTGGATTTGGGAATTCAGGCTCACAGGAATGAGGGAATGTTCCTCATATTAACACCCCACTGCTTGTTAGGATTTCACTGCCTCCCATACATTGATTTTCCCTCTCCCTCAACTTCCCATTGCTCCTGCAGGAACAAAACACACCTGGGAATGTCACAGGCACCAGTGGGAAAATGGGATTCTCCTGGGAGATCTAGGAACACACAAAGGCTGCAGAGAGATTTTGTTCTATTTTAGAACCAAACCTCAATAAATCATTTAAAAAAGCCTCAGCTTTGAAGGTACCACACGGGGCAGGGAGGACAAACAAACTGGGGTTTGGGGCAGAGGAATTCAATCCTGGCTCTTTTCCCCCACTGGATATTTCTGTGGCATCAACCGGTGGAGAAGGACTGGGAAATAACCATTCCTGTTTGTGTGGTTCCACCTCTAAAAAAAAAAAAGGATTTATTGGTAGAAAGTTGCTTATTGGAGAATTTAGCTCAGGCAAAAAAAAAAAAGACAATTTTACAGAATCAATTTGCGCCATTCTCATGAGCATCCCAATGATTTTTAGGAGAGGAAAAGAGGTGCTTTGCCAGGATGGGAGGTCAGGAGTGACGGGGTTGGTTGTAGATCTGCGTTAAAGGCAGCGAGTCCCGGAGGAGCGGGAGAACCGCGGCGCTGTCCGCGGTGCTGAGCGGCCCCGGCCCCGCCGCTGCCCGCGGTGCTGAACGGCCGAGCCCCGCCGGATCCCGCGGGGATCCCGCTCCTTCCCTGACATCCCTGCAGAGCTGAGCTTAAACATCCTCCTGGGAAGGGATTCCTAAAGCTCCTCTGAACGGCCGAGCCCAGCACCACATCCCGCGGGGATCCCGCTGCTTCCCTGGCATCCCTGCAGGGTGTGGCTGAGCTTAAACATCCTCCTGGGAAGGGATTCCTAAAGCTCCTCTGAACGGCCGAGCCCAGCACCACATCCCGCGGGGATCCTGCTCCTGAGCTAACACATCCTCCTGGACATGGAATGCTCCTCGAGATCCCGCCTGGAATGCTGCACCCAGATCTGCTGTCCCCACTGTAAGAAGGATGTGGAACGGTTGGAGCAAACCCAGAATGGGCCATGAAGTGGATAAAGGGACTGGAGATTTCCCCCTATGGAGTCAGGCTGGGAAAGCTGGAGTTTTTCAGCCTGGAGAAGAGGGAGCTGTGTTCAGAGCCCAGAGCTCCTTTCACATTCTGAATGGGGATACAAGGAAGATGTAGAGAGACTTTATTGGCAACTGGAGTGACAGAACAAGGGAATGGCTCCAAGACGAAGGAGAGGAAATTTGAAGGGTGGAAATGAAGGATGAGCAGGCCCCAGCACAGGTGCCCAGAGAAGCTGTGGCTGCCCCTGGATCTCTGGAAGTGTCCAAGGCCAGGCTGGGATTAACATGGGACAGTGGGAGGTGTCCCTGCCATGGCAGGGGTAGGATGGGATGAGCTTGAAGGTCCTTTCAACCCAAACCATTCAGTGATTTTGGAGGAAAAAAGCAGAAACCCATCTAGGAAGGGAAGTTTTGGCACTTTTCTACATGGTAACAAAAATTAAAACATTTACAAGAAAGTTTCAAATCTATTACATGTCTGTCTTCTAATCCATTTTTAGCAAAAATAGCAGCACAAAAGGAAAACAAAAGCAAAGAAAGACAACACAGCTCAGGCCTGTGTGCTCCTCATCCTATAATCCAATCAGTGATCAATAACAGATCTTTTCCAAGAGTTAAATAACTGTTTGTACTGCACACACACACACCTTTCTCTGCTACAAAGCAGCAGAAAAATGAGAATTCCCTGTTTCCCATCTCATCCCTGAAGCTCTGACATCCCACCTGTTCTGTCAGTTGTCTCCCAGGGGAGCCTCATGTTCTACCCCACAGACACTCGGGGATGGAGCCATCACTTTCTCCCCACAAGTTCAGAACTCCCAGCTGTCCTTACTGAACTCCAAACATCCCAAAAGTGTCGTTTTCCAGACGAGGTTAGTGCTGGAGAAGCTCTGCAGTGCCCGGGAGTGTCCCTGCGCAGGGTACGAGGGACCTCTGCTGGAAGCAGATTCCAGTGGCAGATAAACATTTATATCCTCATTTATTGCTCTGACTAAAGGAACCAAACCTTTAATCCATGGAACATCAGTGCCTAACCCAATATTCCAGCCCACTTCATCCTCCTGCTCTCCAGCTCCCAACTGAACACAAAGCAGGACACTCAGGAATATTTTATTAAATTCTGTCCAGCACCATGTCCCAAAATAAACCTGCTGCAAACAGCTTCACTTTGGGCCTGGATCAACACTTGGATCAACACTGGAAACCAGAGTCAATTATCTCCAAAATTCCAAGATTAGAGTTCTAAGTGTGGAAAAGCTCTGTTTGATCAGTGCTTTGGGCTTGACGAGATTAAAATCGCTCCGAATTTGCAACTCAAGGCAGAATTAAATTTATTCAGCTTGAAATAAACCACTAATAATTGCCAGATTTTTGCAGGGATTCAGAAGCCACCAAAGCTGTTCTGTGAGTGGCAAGAGCCACTGACAGTGAGGATCCAACCCTGTTCCCTCCTCAGGAGCAGGGAGACACTTCCTGCGCCCCCCACCACAGCAATTCCTGCTCCTGGAATTCCTGAACTATTCCATGCACTCCAGCCTGTAATTCCATCAAATCTTATCTTCTGCCACAAAGCTGAAGGCAACATTTCCAGACTCTATTTATTTATTTATTTATTTATTTATTTATTTATTTATTTATTTATTTATTTACCTAAAATTCCCAATTCAGAGACAGCCACAGAGCTCTTTGTATTCCAAAAATGGGATCTGTATTTGGGGTTTATCTGGGGTCACCTCAAAAAGAGAAAGCCTTTACCACTGGTCAAGGTGGAATATTTATCCCAAAATCAAATTTAATTTTGATCCCCTAAATCAACTTCTCAAAGTTTCTTTTAGCAAATATAAAAATCAACCAACAAAACAACGCAAAAAAATCAACCAAGAAACCACAAGAAACAAACCAACCAAGAAACCACATTTCTTTGCATGAAAAGCACCACAATTTGAGTTTTTGGGAACACAAGACCACTTGGAAGCACCTTTTCCCCAGCAAAAACACCTCCAAAACCTGCTGATATCCAGCTCTGATATCCACAGTCCCATCCTACAAGAGGAATCTCTGCCTGGAGGTCATTTGAGACACCTACAAATCCCTTTTTAACCCTTTATCAACCCAGTGAACCCACAGCTGAGCTTTCACTAATCCCAAATCCCAGACAGGAAGCCAGAAAGCAAAAAGGAGGAATTGCAGGTGGACTCACAGAGGTGCTGCTGTCAGAGAAGGTGTTCATGCTGATGGATCTGCTCATCCTGCCCGAGGCCGGCGACGTTGGGGATGTTGGGGACACTGGGGACATTGGGAATGTTGAGGATGTTGGGGACATTGAGGATGTTGGGGATGTTGAGGATGTTGGGGATGTTGGAGAGTTTGGGGATGTTGGGGATTTTGGGGATGTTGGGAATGTTGAGGATGTTTGGGATGTTGGGGATGTTGAGGATTTTAGGGATGTTGGGGATGTTGGGGATGTTTGGGATGTTGGGGATGTTGAGGATGTTGAGGATGTTGAGGATTTTGGGGATGTTGGGGATGTTGGGGATGTTGGGGATATTGAGGATTTTGGGGATGTTGGGGATGTTGGGGATGTTGAGGATTTTGGGGATGTTGGATTTTTGGGGCTGTGCTTGTCCCGTAGCCCTGGGGATGGGGACAGCTCCTGGTGCTGCAGGTGCTCACGCCATGCTCGCTGGATGCTGAGGGAACAAAGGATTTCAGTTCAAATCCCTGGCTCAAAATTTTGGGATTGGGGGTTCCTGCATTTTGTTTTCCTATCTGGGTAAGGATCACTTCTGTAGGGTTTGTATAAGGGGATAATTGAGGATATTTCTTAAGGAGAATCAGGGAATTCTGGAGTGGTTTGGGTTGGAAAAGACCTTAAAGATCATCTGGTTCCAAACTCCTGCCATGTTACTCAGAGTCCAGCCCAATCCCAAAACCTAAGGAAGTGATTTCAATTGAAGCCATCCAGAACTCAGAATTCATCCTACATCCTGCAATCAATATAAAAAATATCCATTTGTCCACCTAAAGGAATTAACAACCTTCTATATCTTATTTTTATACCACATTGCAGATTATAATTCAGATACAACTGGAATTTGAGAGCCAGAGAAGTATCATGGAATTATGGAATCCAGAATGGTTTAGGTTGGAAAATGTCATCTCATTCCATCCTCTACCATGGGCAGGGATGATTTCCACTATCCCAAGTTGCTCCATACCCCATCCAGCCTGGCCTGGAACAATTCCAGCATCCACAACTTCACTATAGGATTAGCTCCTTGTAGGATTTTTAAGCAGTTGAAGGTTTATTCACTGGGACGAGCAGTATTTACATACTTTTATTTACATATTTATATTTACATCTATTTCTATTTTTAAGCTGGAGAATAGACTGAGCTTAAGTCCTAATTACCCTCCTAGAAAGCTCCCTGAAAATGGATTCTTTCATTTGGCTTTTATTTGCATCACTAAAAGCTTAAAAGACACTGGGTTCTAATTTGAAACTTCATGTTGTTTTAATATTTTAATATGCATTAATATTTGAATGGCCTGTAAGCGAGGCAGTGTTTGCTGGATGGAGACAGGGCTGGAGGATCCATGCTGGGAGAAGCTCCAAAAGGAATCCTGGGCTCTGATAAATACATGGGGAAGTTTTAATTATTCAAAATCAAGGCTTCTAAAATTACTGAGCCCAGGGAAAACTCCATATCATGTAATGTACAGCAAAAATTAAAATTATTCTATAATTTGAATAGAGGGTGGATTTAGGATATGAGGAAGGATTTTTTTCCATGAGGGTGGCGAGGTGGAAGATGCCCCATCCCTAAAAACACCCCAAATCAGGCTGACAAGCTGCCCTAATTGAAACCACCCCTGCTCAGGGCTGGACTAAAAGGTCTTTAAAGGTCCCTTCCAACCTGAACCATTCCATGATTCCCTGATTTAGTGGTATTTGGAATTTGGGAGCTCATTCCCAAGGAAATCCTGTTTTTCCTGAGCCACCTCCCCCAGATCAGGAATTCTGCACTTCCAGGGCTGCTCCTTCCAGGGGAAACTGATGTTGGATGGGAAAAACGCCAGGGAAAAGGTTCTGTGCTGCCCTTCCCTCCTCTGGCTTCTCTGCACACAGAAAAATCCCATAATTCCCAAATATGCTTCAGTTACACAGAGGGAATGACAGAATCAGTGCAACACTGGTGTTTAACATTTGAAACTGGGATCAAAGGGAATCTGTGATTGTGATTCATGCCAGGATGGTTTGGGTGGGAAGGGAACATAAATCCCATCCCATTCCCACCATTTGGTCATCTTGGAGCCTTCCTTTTTTTTTCCAGGCTGAACAATCCCAATTTTCTCAGCTCCACATGCTTAAACATAGAGAATTTCATTAATTTGCTAATTGGAAGCTCTTTTATCCAGTTACACAGAAATCCAGGATGATCCAGTGTGATCCTGCAGCTCCTGGACACCCTCAGCTGCATTCCAAGGCAGACCCAGCACTTTTCCTTACTCACATTTTCACTTTGGACTCTGAGGGCTGGAGGTTGATAGGATAATCCTGGACATTATTTTCTTCATCCATGGAGAGCTGAGGGCTATGGGAAAGAAAAAGAAATGAGTTTAACATATTCCAGCCTGACATTAATGTGAATGAATTCCTTAATCTGGACAAGAACAAACAAGAGCTGCTGATCAGAAGGTGTTGCTCTCTTTGGAGGAAGTTATCTGAAATTCTGTGTCCAGTTCCCAACAAAAAAATGGGAATTTGGATCCAGTTTTCCAGTGGGTACCTGCCCGAATCCCTGCTTTAAATCTCCCAGCTGCCACAGCTCCAGGGACAGGCCCAGCCAGCAAAAGAGCTGCTGTAAATAATAATAAAATTTAAAAAAACCAAACCTGGCAAATATGACAGATATTCCTGCTAAATTAACTTCCATCCCCATGGCCACGCTGGAAAAGCTGGAGAGGAAAAGGAACAATGGGAATGCTGGTAGCAAAAGAGTTACTGCAGCAAAAGTCACGTGGGGGTGAAGAATAAATTCTTTGTAATAAATGATGGCTGAGGAGTTGGTGCTGGGAATTGATGGCTGGAAGAAAGCAATTTGAAAATGCTGGAATTTCCAAATCCAGCATCTGGGAACACTGCCTTGGATGGGATGGATTGAATGGCAGCTCTCAGCAGGGAAATCTGGGAGAGCAGACCCCAACCTGTGGGGTTACTTTGAGACTTTCCTGGGCACTCAAGGATATCATTGTCAGAAATTATCCTCTTGTAACCAAAAACAGGATTGTTTGTGGGAGAAAAGCAAATTCTGGGATATTGTCTGTGACAAAGAGAATCCCTCAGAAAAGGTTTCACACCTTGGGAAGTGCATTTCACTTTCTCATGGGGGAGATATTTTGGAAAAGGCACTTTTACCTTTGGAGTGAGTCTTTGCCATCATTGACCTGTTCCAGGGTGTGCTGGAGCCTCCTGAGCTCTTCCTGCAAGGAGAGAGAGAAAAAATATTCATTATTTTTATGGGAAGCCCTTGGAGATTCCCTCTCAGCCTGAAGAAAAACCCAAGTTTTGAGTCAACCCTGAAACAAAACCAATCCCTCGAGTGTCACCTGAGATTTCAAACTTAGAAATCCATATTAATGACAAAACCCCCAATAATTTATTGATAATCCAGCAGGAGTTTGAAAGGAAATATCAGAGCTATAAAAATAATACACAGAGTAAAAGAGGGAGGTTTTCTTTCCCATCTTGGGTGTCTTTGATTCCAGAGATGGTCTCGGGAAGAGCTCCAGCCCCTGCTTCCAGAATCTTTGTTCTGAAATCAAAACCTATCCAGGCTCTTAATGAAGACATTTCCAGTCTGCACCAGCTCCTGTTCCAGCAGCACCAGTTTAACGTGGCAGATGTGGAGCTGGGAATTCCCACATCCACGATAATTCCCAGAAAAAATCTGGCGTTCAGCACAGAGGTCTGGCTTAAAAAAACTGGAATATTTTTGAGGCACAGCTCAGTTCAGAGATAAGCACACAACCTTTCCTTCTCCCACAGTTTCCCCCTGGCAGTTTTTCCAGCCTCCTCCAGAGCTGGGTACAGTAATTTAGAATGTGAAAACAATTTGCAATTGACTTTATCCATAGCTCAGGGTGCCGAAAGCTGCCTGACTTCCACAAATCACTCCTGGTGCTTGACATCACTCTCTATTAACCCCGGGGTGAAGACTGAGCAGAGAACAAAAAAGCAGAAGCCAAAATTGCTTGTGACGTTTTTGCCTATTCCCAATGAAACACGGCTGGGCAGTGCCTGTAAAAACTGGGATAAAAACAGCTGTGGGAGGGGCACGGCGAGTTGGCATCGATGGGAGGAGGAGGAGACAGGAAATCGATCCTAATTTCACTTGGGCCTCATTAACCGTGGGATATTGATCAATGGATTGATGGAGCTGCCCGTGTGCTGAGCCCGGGGAAAAGGGGTCTGAGGGACACTGAGGGGGACAGGGACAGCCCCAGAGCCACCCAGAGCCACCCAGAGCCACCCAGCTCCCGGGAATTCAACTGGAAGGGATCCACGAGACCAGGAGGAGTTCCAGTAAAACAAATATATTGTGAAACTTCCTGGGGTTTTCTTTTCCCTCCTTCAGCTGGATACAGACATAGACAGGGATTGGGCAGCTCCAGACATGGAAACACTGAGGGAAAAAAAATCCAGGGAAGCTTGAGCCCAGAGCCACCCAGCTCCAGGGAATTAAACTGGAAGGGATCCACGCTCCTGTTGGAACCCAGGAGGAGTTCCAGTTAAAACAAATATATTGTGAAACTTCCTGGGGTTTTCTTTTCCCTCCTTCAGCTGGATACAGACACAGACAGGGATTGCTCCAGACATGGAGACACTGAGGGAAAAAAATCCAAAAAAGCTTGAGAAGCACATTCAGAGCAACCTGAAGTGTTTTTCTTAGTCCTTAACGTGTTCATTCCATTTATCCATTAATTATTTTTCAGTCTGAGCTTACCCAGCATCCTGGGGTTTGTTAATTTTATATTTTTTCATTTTTTATGGCTTTAATTGCATGACATACTTGAATCTGGATTACTCTGGAGGGAAATATGAGGAGATTGGAACTCAGGCAGGGTGAATTCCAACATGGCAGGGAGGGGAAGGCAGGGGGAAATCTCACATGACAGATCCATTTCTGAATTCCCAGGGGAAGGATTTTTCCCCAGGAAAAGCAGGAAGCTCTTTTTATAGCTCCTGAGCCTGTTAATTTTAGTGACAACAACAGAGGAGTGTTTGAAAACTGAAAGGAAATCTATTAATCCAATTTTCAGCTTTTCAGCATAGGGGAATGTCTGTGATTCTCACAAAAGAGGGATGAACTAGTTTGGGAATCAGAAGGTAAAAAAAATAATCCCATCTATACAAAAAATACATTATTCTACATTATTTTCTTCCTGGGATTTTAGGAGGAAATCTCCTCTGTCAGACACTGAAATCTCCACTCTCAGACACTGAAATCTCCTCTGTCAGACACTGAAATCTCCTCTCTCTGACACTAAAATCTCCACTCTCAAACACTGAAATCTCCTGTCAGACACTGAAATCTCCACTCTCAGACACTGAAATCTCCTCTCTCTGACACTGAAATCTCCTCTCTCTGACACTGAAATCTCCTCTGTCAGACACTGAAATCTCCTCTGTCAGACACTGAAATCTCCTGTCAGACACTGAAATCTCCCCTCTCAGACACTGAAATCTCCTCTGTCAGACACTGAAATCTCCTCTCTCTGACACTGAAATCTCCTCTCTCTGACACTGAAATTTCCCCTCTCAGACACTGAAATTTCCCCTCTCAGACACTGAAATCTCCTCTCTCTGACACTGAAATCTCCTCTCTCTGACACTGAAATCTCCTCTCTCAGACACTGAAATCTCCTGTCAGACACTGAAATCTCCTCTCTCAGACACTGAAATCTCCTGTCTGACACTGAAATCTCCTGTCAGACACTGAAATCTCCCCTCTCAGACACTGAAATTTCCCCTCTCAGACACCACTGATGGCTCCAAAGATGTTTTTAATTGCTGGTGGTTGCTCAGCAACTGCACCTGTGTGTGGCAGCACCACTCTTCACCTGGAGCAAGGAAACAGGGGGATGGTCCTCAGGAACATTGGGATGGCTCCTTACAAACATTGGGATGGCTCCTTACAAACATTGGGATGCTCCTCCCAAAGCTGGGCAGGGCCAGGAAACAGTGACAGCAACGAGCCACCAGTGCTTCTCCTCCTGTTGTGCCTCTGGTGCCAGCAGCAGGGAAAGCCAAAGGAAACTCAGCTGCAGGTGGAATTCATCTCCTCTCCTTCTCCTTCCCACCAAACCAGTCTGGAATTCTGTGGCATGAGGCTGCCCCCAGTGTCCATGGGATGTGGAGATGCTGCTCATGTTGGGGGCTGGAGGGGCATGGAGCCCCAAGGAAGCCTAAACACTGAAGTTCATCCCAATCCTGGATCTGTTTTCCCAGTTCTGGATCTCTTTTTACAATCCTAGACCTGTTTTCTCAGTCCTGGACCTGTTTTCCCAGTCCTGGATCTGTTTTCTCAGTCCTGGATCTTTTTTCCCAATTCTGGATCTCTTTTCTCAGTCCTGGATCTGTTTTCCCAGTCCTGGATCTGATTTCCCAATTCTGGATCTGTTTTCCCAGTCCTGGATCTGTTTTCCCAGTTCTGTTTAACACAACCAGACCTAAGCAGGTTTTGAGTGGCAGCTGAAGCAGAAGGGTTTTGAACTGGGATCTTAAATCCCATCCATTCCATCACCTGCCACGAGCAGGGACACTTCCACAGACTGGGATGTTCCTGCTGACCTGACACAGGGATTGGGGATGCACAGGACCCTTAAAATCAACCCAGAGCCAAAATAACAAACACTTTTCCTTTGGAGTTTGCACTCCAGAACCACAGCATCATTCCCAAGGTTTCTCAGCTTTCCCATTTCTCTCAATTTTCCCATTCCCATTCCCACAGCTGTGGGAAGTGCTGGGCATTGAGCACAGAGCAGGTTCTGGATGCAGGGCTTGGGATAAAGGACATCCCAGGAAAATCTGAAATGCAAACAAAAAAAGCAGCACAGGAAACCCTGAGATGGAAACTGGTCACATCCAGTGTGGGAAAGCAAAGAGCTCCACTTGTTATGAATAATTCACAAACTGCCTCAGACAAATGATCTCAGGCCTAGAAGGAAATGGGAAAACCTCTGGAGGCTGCAGCTCTTTTTATTCCTGCCTGGCTCCTGCTGAATGCTGTTTTCTCTGGGGTTATTTTCTACTCTTTTAAGAAAAAAATCTATATGGATATCTAAACAGTTAGCCTGGATGTTCAGAGAGCACAGCAGACCCCAGAGAAATCCTCTCATTTAGTATTCACCCCTGGCTGCTGAATTATTCATTAACAGGGATCACACAATGGGGGAAAAATTAAAAATTGGCAAATTAGTTTTCATTTGTTGACGTTAATTATTTAGTGTTCTTCCCTTTTATTAGAGAAAACACAGAGGGGGATTAGTCTTGTTCTGGCACTCTGAGTTTGCTCCCCAGACAACTCCCAAGTTGAGCTTTGCTGTGGAAAAATCCAATGTGGAAAATCCATGGGAATGTGACTCCAGTGCTGAGATGGATTTCTGAATTCCAGAGAAACCTTTGGATATTTTTCAATTTTTGGAACAAAATAGGCAGGTGGGGCTTTATTTCCAGATATCACCCCAGCCATAACATAATGGAGATCCCATTAATTAATCTCCCTGAACGCACCCAACATTCCCATCAACCTCATCCTGATAAAAAAATATCCTGATATTTAATGGGCACTGGAAATGAAATTGTGTCCAGAGCAGTTTGGTTTGGATTTTGCAGCCTCACTGCCCTGCAGAACAAGAGGCAGGAGAAGTTAATCACAAATGCTGGAGGCAGAGTAAAACTGAACTTTGCTTCCCTAATCCTGCTCCTCAGCTCACAGGAGCTGCCAGGAGAACTTGTTCAACACCTCATCCAATTCTTCTTCCTTCTAATGTCAGAGCCTGCTCCATCCTGAAAAGCTGGAAAAGCTTTGATTCCTCCCAGGCAGCCACACAACTCCCAGCCTCAACTCTGATGTTTCTGGAGTAATCTCCTGCCACTCATTTATATAAATACGTATAAAATAATCACAAAATAATGATTAAAACCCCACCTGGCTTTGTGGGAGTCCCCATTATGACCAAATTATACCTATTTCAAGTTTTTTGACAAGTTCTTGGGAGACAAAACTGCTGCTCAGATGATCCCAGCTGAGCCTTTGGATTCTTCCATCACAGAGCCAAAATCCTGATTTTCTGCAGCAGCTGGTGCTGCTCCACTGAACTTCTTTGCTGGGAAGGTGAAGGTGACCCCAGGACCTGCAGCATCCTCAGTTAATTCAGCCAGATGGGGTCAGCTTATAATGAACTGAATTAAACAATTGTGGCTTGACTGGGTTGTTAATTCTGCTCTCCCTGCCTGAGGTGTTTGGTGCATCTTTACAGTCCCAGTTTTCTGCAAACACACATCCCTGGGAGGATTTCAAAGACAGATCCACCAGGACAGGAAATTAAAGGTCTCAGCTCCCAGACATCACAAGATCAGATCAAAAACCAAATCAAATCCCAGCGTTCACAAACAAAACCTGGATAATGAAAGGAGCCCTGGCTACAGGAAGGGGGAGGGGAATTACATCAGCTTTATTGCCTTCCAGGACCTTTCTCCAAATTAAACCAAAGTGCTGCATAATTATCCTGAGTAAAAGAATCCCCCAAAAATGACATGAACCCCCCTCCCCTCTGTCTGCTCTCCCTGCACTCTCTGCCAGGAATGAGCCTCTGCTTTGGGTTTCCAAGACCAAAACTGAATTGTCAGAAAGAGCAGCAACTAAACCTTCCCTTTGAAACTCTCCCTCCTTTCTCCACCCAAGGGGCAGAAAGGACAGAAAATCATTTCACCAGAGCTTTGAACTTTTCTGCCATCCAAAAGCAAGGCAGAGCCCCGGGCTCCCCCATGGCAGCATCTCACTGATGAAATCTCTTCTTTTCCTGCTGCTTTCACAACACCTTTAATTTTCAAAGCTCACAGTGACACCAAAGACCTTTCACAGCCGAGTCTGAGAGTGAAACATCCCATTTTTGCCAGGTTTGCTGCAGGAACGTCAGGAACACCACTGGAACTGCACACAAGCACTGCCAGGCTGCACCGAGGTCACAGGAGGGAACTTCATCCAGTGAAAAGCAGCAGAAAAGGTCAAACAGGCACTGGGAGTCCATCCCTGGGCTTGTGTGTGTGGAGGGAAGGAAATATTCTGGAAATGTTACATTGCAGATGCTGCTTTAATGCTGGGTTGGAGCTCTGGCAGCTGCAGCCTTCACGGGAGGGATCTGCCACAATCTGGCTTAAAAAATACAAATGTTGGTGCTGGGTGCTCTGCTGCTGCCTCTGTCAGGGATTGCTGGAGCTGGGAAAGGTCAAACACAGGAAAGGCTCTGCAGGGAGATCAGCTCTGGCTGTGGGGAGGAAGGGGCAGCTGGGTGATGCTTTGTGATCTCTGGGAGGCAGGCAAGGCTCAGTCTGGAAATGCTGCAGGGATGCTGTGGCTGCTGGGGTGTTTGGGGGCATTCACTGGTCTGTGTTCCTGTCACAGGAAGGAATCCCATCCTTCCATCCCTGTGCTGGGACACAAAGCTGCAACGGGGGCATTTGAAGCACATGGCTCTCCATGCCATGTAAAGCATTAAAGCCACCAAAAAACACAAGCCCCAAACTTCAGGAGTATCAAGTGGGTCCCTGGTTCAGTGATCCCTTCCTTCCTTGTTGGAAAATCCATTTTTATGGACAGAAGAAAGCAGCACAAAACACCAAAGCACCAGGACTGCAAAGCTGTGCCATCCCAGCTGAGGAGCTGCTGAGAGCCAAACTCTCCTGCTGGAGAATCCCAGGGTGGTTTGTGCTGGAAGGATTTTAAAACCCATCCAATTCTCCCCAGGACACCCTCCACTGTCCCAGACTTCTCCCAGCCCTGTCCAGCCTGGCCTTGAACACTTCCAGGGATGCAGGGACAGCCACAGCTGCTCTGGGAATTCCATCCCATCCATCCTCACCCTCCCAGGCAGGAATTCCTTCCCAGTATCCCAGCTACCAGAACAACTCCATGGAAAGAGGAAAAGCAGCTCACTTATGAGGATGGTGAACAAGACTAACCCAGCACTGAAGTGTTTCTTCCTTCATCACAAATAATTAGGAATACACAGGGTTGTGTGATGCTTTTTAAACAGGATCTGGTGCTGCTTGTGGGAATACAGTTCCATGGCAATAGTTTATCCTGGGAAGTCAGCTCAGGGGGGTTACAGCCTGCCAAGCTGAAATGGGAACCATTTGTTTTCTGTCTGCCTTGCAGCAGGAGCTGGCAGGGGTTTTATGGAGCATCCCTGACAGCCTCCAACTGTTATTTTCCAAATGGAGGCCGTGCCTGTGGAGTTAATGGGAGTCTCTCACAGCCCTGGCATCGTGCTCAGCATCCTTTGCAGGAGCTGAGAATAAAACCTGACAAACTTTCTGTAATTACTGCTCTGCTTCACAGGATGCCACCAAACACTCCCTGTGCCACTCTGGTGACAAAGGACCCAAACTGAGCACAAACAGGGCTCAGAGCACACGTGGAATGGGCCTGGTGAGCCAACAGGTTTTGTATTTGTGAGGGTGTGCAGAACCAACCTCTGCCTTTCCAAGGAGTCCCACAAGTCCTTGACCCCACCAACACTGATTTCTGGAGAGGGCTCTGCAGAGTTTGACCTGAGGACATCCTGGGGGCACAAGAAAAGGAAATTCCTGCCCATAAAGGGAGGGATTGCCCCGAAAATTCAGCCCTGGGGGTGATGGAACTCCAAAGTGCACATTCCTCCTGCCACAGGAGTTCTGGGAGAGTGACACAGCCCTGCTCTGATGGAAAATAAAGAATCCTGGAATATGCTCAGCTGGAAGGGACCATAGGGATCATCCAGCCCAGCCCTGCCCTGCACAGACACCCCAACAACCCCACCCTGGCCGTCCCTGGGAGTGTCCCAAGGCTGCTGGAGCTCGGCAGGTTTGGGAATGTGCCCAGCCCCCTCTGGGAAGAACCTTCCCCTGATCTCCAGCACTAGAGAGGCAGCAAATCCTGCATCCTTCAACCTCTCCAATTCCCATTGTTACAGAAATATTCCATGTTGGATGGCTCCAGGACTTTTCCAGGCCAGATCTCTCAGCCCCACCCTCTCACTGCTGATCCCTGCTTGTCTCCAGCTCTGGGTGTTCCCCCTTCCCTTGGGCTCCTCCCTTCCCTCCTAACCTGCATTTTATCCATCTTGAGAAGGAATTCTTCCTGCTCCAAAGCAGTTTTAAAGAAATATTTTATCCCTACTGTATTAACCTGGCTCCTACAGAACAGCAGCTTTGCCACCTGACTGGAGCAGGGGAATCCATTTTCTGGGAATATCTTGTGTTTATTCCCTTCCCAATGATCCCTTGTCCCCTGCCTTGCCCCGACAGATTTTTGCATGCAGAACTTTTTCCAGATGGCAGATTTGGTGCAGACAGCAACTTGCATAATTTAAATCTGCTTCCTGGCATGAATTATAGCACAACACACCAGGGGTTTTGATTCCCAGCTCCTCACAGCCAGGGCTGGGCAGTGCCCTGGAGTTGCAGGTGACTCTGGAAAACCCTGGCTGAGCCATGGCAAGGGAAGAGCTGAAATCAAAAATATTTCCTCATGGAACTAATAATTCCCAGGGGAATGTGCTCCAAGCAGCTCCATTCCAGTGAACTCTAGTAGCTCAGAGGCTGCTCTGGAGTGAGGAGGTCAAGGAGAAATCCTGGTGACAAAACTGGATTTTCCCAAAGGACAAACACAACTTTGGGGTGTTTCAAGAAGGTTGAAACAAATCCATGGTGAGTGAATCTCTTTTTCCTGATTTCCCTGACTTTTTCCCAGAAGCTGGGCTGACATCCAGAATTCCTTCTTTGGGATTCCCAGCACACACATTGATCCCAAATGTCCTGGTCATTTGAGATTCAACAGGAGCCTCCTGCCAAAAATGAATTATTCACATTCCAGAGACTCCAGTTTTTACCAAACACGTGTTTCTGTCCCAAAATACACCCAGGAACAACTGAGAGATGGAAGCAGAAATGTGCTGGCAGTCATGGGGCACTGTTAGAACCCCAGTCACTAAAAATTTTAAACTTTCTGTACTAACAAACACTAATCCCTAAAAAACCACTACATTTAACCTAAAACCATATTTAAAAAACCTTCCAAAATTAAATAATAAAACTAAAATTATAAATATATAGCTTAAATAAAACAATATGATATCACATAATAAAAAACTTAAACTGTGCTTGTAAATGGATAATTCAGGTTTGTTTTGTCTAGGACATATTGCACTTTGAACATTGATTTAATTTTAATTGTACCCAATTTGGGGCTTTATTTTTAGATGCAGGCAGAACTTTGGGATGAGGAGTTTGACACAAATCAGCTGCTGGAATAGTGACCTAAAATAATCCTGAGAGGAGCTGACACAGACACATTCTTTCATTTAGGCTGAGCCTAAACCCCACCAGCATTCCCAGATTCCTTTGGCATTTCTCCCTTTGCAGCATTTTCTGACTTTTTCCATCAGATTCCAATCAATGAGCACCACAACAGTGTCACTGTCCAATGGAAAATTCCTGTCAGGCACTGCTGGCCTCATCAGGCTCCTCAGGGAGAGGGGGAAAGGGATGGGATAAAAGTTGGGATGTTTTGTGCAGGGGGAAAACAAGACAGAAGATGATTTAAAATCAGCCTCAAGCTCCAACACCTGGGAAAATGGAACACTCCATACTTCTCATTCAGTTATTAGCACACAAAAAACACTTTAAATACTTGATAATTGAAGGAATTTAAAGGATTAGCAGGAAATTAATTAATAAACCACCCTTGTCTGTGTCTTTCTGAAAGCAGCTGCTCCACATTGTTGTAAAAGGCACCAAGTTGAACATTCTCCAACTGCTTTTTAATAAATGTAAATAATATTCCAAAGCAGGGACGAAGTGCCAGCAGTTGAGGGGTGGCTGAGCTATCCATGGCATGTAAATGAATTTTCTGCCTGGATATCAGGATGTGGATGTGCAGCCTTCAGGAATTAAATCAGCCCAACTTGCACAGCTTGAAAGGAGCTTCCCAGAGCTCCCAAAAATCCCTTCTATTATTTATGTGGGAAAAGCAGAGGAACAGCAAGGGGGAAGAACTGCAGGTGACACCAGGATTCAGGGAAACCTGACAGAAAATGCTGGAATTTCGGTAAAACTGAGGGCAAATAAATTAATCATGAACAAGGGAAATGCAAAAAACACTTGGAGGGTGTAATTTGATTTACACACAAAACCAATGGCAGCATTCCTGCAGCTGGGAGAGCAGAACCAGCATCCTTCAGTGGCAATCATGGAATTATTAAATTTGGGAAAGGCCTCAAGGGTGTTCCTAAATCCCACAGAGCTGGGATTTCATCTCCCATTCCTAAGGGATGGGAGCTCCTCTGCTTTGTTCCCAACAGCTCAGCCTGGATCATCCAGTGGGGTTCAGTTCAGTGTCTGATTCTCAAATTCCCACTTTTCCCCAGTTTTCCTGCTCCCACTCTGGCACCAGCTCTGTCTCCACTCCCTTGAGATCCCTTCAAATGAGGGATTGTCCCAGTTCCATCTCCAGGTCCCACTCAGAAGGAGAAGAGCTGAGAATTCCTTTCCCCCATGGATATTTTCTCTGCTTTTTCCCCAAATTCACTCTTTAGACCCTTCAAAGGCTCTGCCCTGCTAAATGGAAATGTCCCCACAGCAAGATCCTGCTGGAAACCTGGGATGAGCAGAGCTGCCCAAACTCCAGTTAAACCCCAGCCAAGATCCTTGTTTCAGGAGCCATTTCCATGTTTTCTCTGGGTGATTTTACTCTGTAGTTACACCCTGTGTTTGCTCATCCAACCTGTTGTAGAGGAGTGAGTTGGAGCTCAGGTCCCAGCCCCTGCTCTCAGGGGACAGCACAGAAATCTGGGACAACACCTGGAGCTGTCCCACTTCTCGGGCCCACCTGAATCCCAGTGCTCCAGGATGCTGCAGGCAGGTTTTCCAGATGTAGAAAATATGGAATATTGGCCTTGCTGTGTTTCCCAGCTGGAATCAGGACACTGAGAGCCACAGGTCTGTGAAATAGTTACAGGTCCCCTGAAAGAGGAAAATTTCCCCTTCAGAGAGCTCATCCCAACCAGTTTGTTGTTTATTCCTGTGTTTTCTGTGGCATCCAGGGAAATTGCTGGAAGTACAAACATTCCCTGGCATTTGATCTCTTCCCTGTATTTCAGGTCTGGATGAGCTTTACACACAAAGCCAGGCTTCAGCCCTTGGGCACATAAAGAGTCTCCCTGGTTTTATTGGGACTCCAGGAATCCCCAGACTGCCAGAGCAGGAACCTGCAGGAGCCTCATGACAAAAAAATCCGAGTTTTAAGAGATTTAAAGCAGGGAAAAGACTCAAATTCTGTCTGTGCCTTGGAATACTCAGGGAAAGCAGGGGACAAAAGTGTTGGACATAATTCCAGATATTTGACAGTGCTGCATTGAGAACATGAAGTGAACCCCAGCACCTACAGCTCAGGGAAATTCTTCTGGATTCATTTTATTTATAAGACTCCTCTAGAGCTTCTCCAGCCTTTTGGGAAGCTGAAAAACTTGAATCAGCGAAGGGAATCCAAATAAATTCAGCTCTGGGTAAGCAAGATATTCCTAATGCAGCCTTTTTCTCCCTGTGCAATTTAACAAATGAATTTCCATTGCCTGACAGATTATCCTTGGAAAACAGAGAAGCTCAGATTAATCTCATCTTGGGAGAAATGAGAATTCAATATTTGCTGATTTCCAGCCACCCACTCAGGGCTGAGGAGGATCCATCAATCCCAACGTGTTCAGCCTCCCGTGAGGAATGGGATGTGCAGGATGGATCCTCACCTGAGGGTCAGCTCCCTGCCCCTGGAATTCCTGAGGAACCATTCCCAGCTCCCTGCATTGCCTCCAGAGTGTCTCTCCCTGTTTTATTTCCACCTTCTGGTCTTTATATCACTCTCATCCATCACATTCTTTCCCTGGGGATGGGGTTTGGAAAAGCCTCGTGGGATGTCAGTGCTCTGGGAATGGGATGTCTGTGCCCAGTGCAGAGAGGATGGAGTTTGGGATGGCAAGAACCCTCTGGAAGCTGCTCCTGAGGGAATTCCGCTCCAGCGCGCTGGGAAAAGATCCTGGATGCCCAACGCAGCCCCGCTCCATCCGCTCCGGCAGGAACGCCAAAAATAACCAATCAATCCGGCCCCGAGGAATTATCTCAGCCCTGTGCCCACTGCCAGAGCCCGGATTGGTCCCGCAGCATTCCCGGGATGACTTCATCGGGATCAGCCCCGAGCCGGCAGCTTTTCCATGCTGGCAAACAGCGAACTCCCGGCTCCAGGAGCCCTGCACGGGGCCGCCGGCTGTTCCAGCCAGGAACTGAAAATCCCTGAGGAATTCCGAGCCCCGGGGAAGCACAGCCACGTTTTCCCCACCCCCAGTAATTGTACAATCAAAAGAAAAACGCTGTGAAATCCAAGGAAATTCTGCCGCGGCCACTGCCCGAGAATCGCTGAGAATCCTCATCTTTTCCCAGCGCTGTTTGGAATTGTTATCACCCGGAGATGATTCCCCAACCTCAAATCCCCTTAATAAACTTACAGGAATCGCACCGCGCTCGCTCCAGCCTCCTTCTCCCCGGGAAAAAGCGGCGGATCCCAGATTCCCCAGGGAATTCTGCCCGCGCATCCCGGCCTGGCGAGGCACATCCAGGTCCCGGTGCGGACCCCGCAGCCCTCCATCCCCTCCCTGAGCGATTCCCGGGGGAGCTGCTCCATCCCAGGGCTGCACAGAGGGACCCCGGGGCGCTCCTGCAGGAACCCATCCCTTACCAGCCGCATGCTGAAGTTTCCCAGGGAAAGGCGGCAGGAACGCGGCTGCTCCCGGCGCTGCTCCCGCGGAACAGCAGCAAGCTGCGAACCTCGGAGTTGAGCTCGCTCGAAAGGCACCGGGAAAAAACCTCCAAGAGAGGGGAGGGAAAAACAAATGGGAAGAGCCAGAGAGAGAGAGAGAGCGAGCAGCCCACAGGCAGCGAGATGAGAAACTTGTGGCACGGCTCCAGGCAGGATGGACCCGCTGGCATTCCCAGCCGAGGGAAGCTCGGACTGAGGTGCGGGGCGGCTTTGGGCGCTCCAGCGCTGCTCTGCGCGGGGCGCGGCGGGGAGCGGCGCCGGCTCCGAAAGGGAAGGGCAGGGAAGGGCAGGGCAGGGAAGGGCAGGGCGGGTGTGTGCAGCGCCACAGAAATACAGCAATCCCATCTCCTACCTTCTGCGGAATATTTTCTACATACTATATCCTATCTTATATATCCTACATTCTGTCTACTATATTATTCTATCTTATATATCCTACATTCCACATTGTCTTCTATCTTCTATCTTCTATATTCTATCTTCTATATTCTGTCTTCTATCTTCTATATCCTATTTTCTATCTTCTGTCTTCTATATTCTACCTTCTATATTCTATCTTATATACCCTATATTCTACATTGTCTTCTATCTTCTATCTTCTATATTCTATATCCTATTTTCTATCTTCTGTCTTCTATTCTAATTTCCATATTCTACCTTCTATATTCTATATTCTATATTCTATATTTTATATTCTATATTCTATATTCTATATTCTACATTGTCTTCTATATTCTATCTTACATATTCTACCTTCTATATTCTATATTCTATATTTTATATTTTATATTCTATATTCTATATTCTATATTGTCTTCTATATTCTATCTTACATATTCTACTTTATATATTCTATTTTCTGTATTTTATATTCTATATTCTATATTCTATCTTATATATTCTTTTTCCTATATTCTACATTTTATTTTCTATTTTCTATATTCTACATTCTGTCTTCTATATTCTTCTATCTTATATAGCTTATATTCTACATTCTGTCTTCTACATTCTATCTTATAAATTCTACTTTATATATTCTATTTTCTATATTTTATATTCTATATCCTATATTCTATATTCTATGTTATATATCCTATTTTATAGACTGTATTATATATTTTTTATTTTATAGATTATTTTCTATTTTCTATATTCTACTTTATGTATTCTATATTATATCATATATTCTATTTTATAGACTCTATTTTCTATATTTTATTTTATAGATTGTATTTTCTATTTTCTATGTTCTGTTTTCTATTTTATATTTTACATAAATTAACCCAGGTGCCAACACAAACTCCAAACAGCTCATTCCCTCCTCAATGGAATTTTATTAGACACAATTCCAATCCCAAATCTGCATCCAAGTGGCTTCACTGGGGTTTATGGTGCTCTTCAGGCACATCAGTAAATTCCTTAAGGGATTTTCCCCTAATACTGCCAAAAATCCATTTTCCAGAGGGAATTCTGAGGATTTCAAGCACGTGGTAAAGTGTCAGTGCTCTGGGTCTAACGCGTGCAAAGATTTCAAAGCAGCCAAAACCCAGGATTCCTGCATTCCCAGAAGTGCCTGGGAACCCTCTTGAAACCAGCGTTAAACCCAGGAATCCAATCAGGAATTAAATCCACGAAGCCAAAGGGATCATTTTCCTCACCCCACTAATTAGTGGGATCTGAGACTGCAGGGTGATGTCGGAGCTGCTCTGGGCACCCACACAGGGAATTGCAGCAGCCTGGATGCTTTAACCAGACACATTCCCACCTGCTGGACTCAGCCATGGATTTGCTGTTTCGGGAGCTCTGGGGGTTGGGATCTGGGGTCTGTCAGGGGTGGGGTGATCCAGAGAAAGCAGGGAGGGGCAGGATGGTCCATGGGGAGTAAGGTGATCATAGGGAGCAGGATGATCCATGTGGAACAGGATGGTCCATGTGGAACAGGTTGATCCCCCTGGAACAGGATGATCCATGTGGAGCAGGATGATCCCTCTGGAACAGGATGATCCATGTGGAACAGGATGATCCATGTGGAGGAGGATGATCCCTCTGGAGCAGGATGATCCATGTGGAACAGGATGATCCATGTGGAACAGGATGATCCCTCTGGAACAGGATGGTCCATGTGGAACAGGATGATCCCTCTGGAGCAGGATGATCCCTCTGGAACAGGATGATCCATGTGGAACAGGATGGTCCATGTGGAACAGGTTGATCCCCCTGGAACAGGATGATCCATGTGGAGCAGGATGATCCCTCTGGAACAGGATGATTCCTTTGGAGCAGGATGATCTATGTGGAACAGGATGATCCATGTGGAACAGGATGATCCATGTGGAACAGGATGATCCCTCTGGAGCAGGATGATCTATGTGGAACAGGATGATCCATGTGGAACAGGATGATCCCCCTGGAACAGGATGGTCCCTCTGGAACAGGATGATCCCCCTGGAACAGGATGATCCATGTGGAACAGGATGATCCCCCTGGAACAGGATGGTCCCTCTGGAGCAGGATGATCCATGTGGAACAGGATGATCCCTCTGGAGCAGGATGATCTATGTGGAACAGGATGATCCATGTGGAACAGGATGATCCCCCTGGAACAGGATGATCCATGTGGAACAGGATGATCCCCCTGGAACAGGATGATCCCTCTGGAGCAGGATGATCCCTCTGGAACAGGATGATCCATGTGGAACAGGATGATCCCCCTGGAACAGGATGATCCCTCTGGAGCAGGATGATCCCCCTGGAACAGGATGATCCATGTGGAACAGGATGATCCATGTGGAACAGGATGATCCCTCTGGAGCAGGATGATCCATGTGGAACAGGATGATCCATGTGGAGCAGGATGATCCCTCTGGAACAGGATGATCCATGTGGAACAGGATGATCCATGTGGAGGAGGATGGTCCCTCTGGAACAGGATGGTCCCTCTGGAGCAGGATGATCCATGTGGAACAGGATGATCCCCCTGGAACAGGATGATCCCTCTGGAGCAGGATGATCCCCCTGGAACAGGATGATCCCTCTGGAGCAGGGTGCTCCATCCCACCCCTGTTGCTCCTCATCATTCCCAACTCCCAGTCACATCCCACCTGCTCTCCAGGGCACACCTGCAGCTCCTCCTGAGCCACATCTGTCTCCTGTCAAAGCCAAGGGGGTTTAAGCCAGTCCTTGTGTGTCTTTAGGCCAGGCCTAAGCTCCTCATGCTCCACCAGGAGCTGTGCTGCGGGTGTTGTGCCCTGACACCCCCACCAAACCAAGCCCAAGGGCTGAGTGGTTCAAGGCTTTTCACTAAGACTGGGCCTAGCAGGGGCCTGGCACTAAAACCTGATTTTCTGACTAAAGCCACACAAGAGCTGCCCCTGTAAATAACACATGGATCACAGATGGAGAGCAGCTCCAGGACCTGAGGCTCTGCTCTCCTGGAATGCCAATGCACAGGCAGAGCTGAGCTGGCTCCCCCTGCTCCAACCTGCCCTCCCTGGGGAGTCATTAGTGTGGAAACACCTGCTGGGAATTCCCAGCACTGCCTCCATTTGGGATTCCCCCTCCTGGATGCTCCTGGATGACTCCCACAGCCTCCCCCAAATGTCAAGGAACACATTCCCAGATATTTAAAAATGAAATTCTTGAACTGCCTCTGTCCAATATTGGACTAAGCTGGAGTTGTCTCATCCTGCCCATGCTGGGTCATTTCCAGATGGATTTATCCAAGAGAAAATGAAATCCTGGATGTGGCTCCCTGTGAGGGATCTGTGGGAACCTCAAATTCCTTGCAAAACAAAGCCTAACAACATCATTCCTACTTTCAGAAGGGGAAGAAAGGAAAATCCAGGGAACTGCAGAAGGACCTGTGTGTGGAGGTGGGATTTCCATGGGATTTTGGGAAGGAATTCCTGGCTGGGAGGGTGGGGAGGAGCTGGGATGGAATTCCCAGAGAAGCTGTGGCTGCCCCTGGATCCCTGAAATGTCCAAGGCCAGGCTGGACATTGGGACATGGAAATTCCTAAAGGCAGGGGTGGGATGGGATGGGATGGGATAATGGGATGGGATGGGATGGGATGGGATGGGATGGGATAGGATGGGATGGGATAATGGGATGGGATAATGGGATA
This sequence comes from Oenanthe melanoleuca, assembly GCF_029582105.1. Classification (NCBI taxonomy): domain Eukaryota; kingdom Metazoa; phylum Chordata; class Aves; order Passeriformes; family Muscicapidae; genus Oenanthe; species Oenanthe melanoleuca. The sequence continues at coordinate 13,977,537 of NC_079343.1, read as the reverse complement.
ATGGGATGGGATAATGGGATGGGATAATGGGATGGGATTTAAGGTGGGGATCCCATCTCCAATTTTTCCATGGGATTGAGGGGGATCCATCCCAACCCCACCTTTCCTGACAGGACACAATGGCCCAGCCAGCAGAGACCCCACCCCAACTTTCCAATTTTTTCCTTGGATTCTTGGTCTGGATGAAAATGGAGAATTCCCCATTTCATGCACCAGATAAAAGCAAAAAATTCTTATTAATTATTATTTAAATAGTTTTAAATCACCGATTTACTTTCAAATTATATAATTTCAAGAATTCTAAATGATTAAGTTATTTTAAAATCAAACCCTGTGGAAACACTTGGAAAATATTGGATTTATCCTTGGAAACACCTGGAGATGGCTTTGGGTGGCTTTTGGAAATTCCCCCTTCAGCCCTGCCTGGTTAATTAATAAATCCCAATGTCCCCAAAAGAACTTTCTCTGCTATAAATTCCCTGGAATTCCCAGGAAATGGCTCCATGTGGGAGCTGGGCCTGAGGGATGTGCATGGAAAGATTTCCAATGCAAAGCAAGGAGAAACTGATTCAAGTGGGATCTGCAGCATTTGGGGCCCTTAATGAGTTGGTGGAGAAAATTAATTTCCATGTGTAATGTGTTCAGAGACTATGAGGAAATCTGGGAATTTAATTAATCACAGCATTAAAAAAAAAAAGGGATTGGATATAATTAGAAGTAAATATTTCTTAATTATTCTCCTCATTCCATGGGTAATTTAGAGGCATTTCCCTGGATACTGTCCCTGCTTCAGGCTGCAAAATATTCATTTTTATTCCAGTTTTGGAATTAATGATGGATTTTCAATGCCTCTGTTCCAAACCCCAAAAATTTAAGGCCCAAACCCCAATCCCAGCAGAGCTGTGGGATGCAGAGCACATCTTTCCTAGGAAAAGCAGCAGCAATTATGCAGATTCCCATTAATTTCTTCTCAAATTCCCTCCCCTTTATCATCCCTAATTAATTGCCCTACACCTCTTGTGTCTGTTCATTCCCAGTTTTATTGTGGATTTTGCTCCATTTAAAGCTTCCCACTGCTTTTATTTATTTTTTTTTCCCATTCCAGAGGCTTCCCAGAGCAAGAACCAGCAGCTCTTGCTGTGCATGATGGATTTTAGCTCTCAAATCCCCCCAAAATGTTAATTTTTGTCCTTGTGATGTGCAGGATGAGTGGAACTCTTGGAAAATCTGTTTTTATTTACAAAGAGCTGTCCTGGCTCCCTTAAAACCCAATCCTGACTCTCACAGAGCTAAAATGAAATCCAGGGATTGCATCCATCAGCCTGAAGGAGGAATAAATGGAAAAACTCCCAAATCCCATCCTGCTTCCCATGGACATGACTTGTTTAAAATTCCCTTTCCAGCCTTTCCCTGCAGGAGCAGAGGGATTACAGGAGCTGAAACTCCAAAGATTTGTGAGGGAATGAGAGGAATTATCTGAACATTCATGGTTCATTCATAAAATATTTGAAACTTCTGGTGTTGTTGTGAGAAAAATCCCTGGGAAAATTGAGTGTATCCATTGGCTCTGGTGCTTTGGGAAAACCAATGGAATTCTGAGCCAGAATTCATTTAGAAAAAAAAATATTAATAGTATTTAAATATGAAATATTTATGTTGGAGAGAAAATAATAAAAAAAATCAATTTATTTACTCCTGCTCAGCCCTCAGGATGCAAATCCAGCAGGAAATTCTCCTCCCATTGTCCAGGAATGTTGTTCCTGCTGCTCCTCATGGGCTGCTCCAGTTAATTAGGGGGTTTAATTAGGCAGGAGTGGTGCCTGGGGAATAAGATAAGTGCTCCCTCCTGATTTCTAACATTTCAGAGATTGCATCAGTCTAAACAAAGGAAAATTGGGAATTACCAGTGATGGATGAGCCTGGCTGGGATCTGGGGGAATTCCAGCACAGAGTTCAGGGCATGGAAACCCCAAAATAAGGAGCAGGGAATTTCCTGGAGCACTCCAGTGCAGAGCTGGGATCCTGATTTGTGGATCCCTTCAGCTCAGGATGTTCCATCATCCCAGGAAACTCAGCAGCAGCTTGACCCCCAAAGCCTCAGATCCTCATTTTACTCTGAAATTCGATTAAATTTGAAAAATGGAATTAAAGCCTCAGCCCCTCATGTTTATTCTGGAATTCAGTTACATTTTTAAAATGGAATTAAAGCCCCAGCCCCTCATATTCATTCTGAAATGCTGATTTTTACCTTCCCACAAAAGGAAATAAAAATAAACTCCACAAAAATAAAACTCCAGGGCTGCCCAGTGTGTCCCCAGCACCACCAGCACAAAATGACCCCTTGGCATGAAATTCCTTATGAAATTCCTTTTTATCCCCAAAATTCCTGCCCTTGTGCCAGCTCTGCTGTTCCAGTGAGGAATTTGCCCTTCCCCAGTTCAGACACTGCTCTTGGTGGAGTCCTGGCTGCTCTTGGCTGATTATTGTTATTTTCACCCTGAGTTATCCTTTCCCAGCAGCCTGGGCTGCTTGATTTCATAAAGCTTTAATCCTTTTATTTAAAGGATTGATTGATTGATTTTTATTTATTTAATAACCTGGATTATTGAGGCCAAATTAGAGATGCAATCAGCACTTGCAGGGTTTGATAAAAGCCACAGTGACACCAAAAATCCCTCCAAGCCAAGCCCAGAGCACAGAAATCCTGTGGCAGGATTGGTTTGGCTTTGAAATTTGGAATCACAGATAACCTGTGGTTCAAATATTGCCAGGGTTTAAATAGAAGGTTTATTTTTAAAATTATTTATTTATTAAAATTAATCTATTTTAAAATAGACATTTTGATTCTGCTCAGAGCAGGTTGGGGATGGGGCAGACCCACCAGGGATGGCACAGGAACACTGATAAATAATAAATTAATTTCTGTATTAAAGGATATTTGGGTGGCTAATTCAGTACTTCATATCTTAATTTAAATGAGGTGCTGCTCTCCCTTGGAGCTGCATTTCTGGTACAAAATAAATGTTAAATAACAAATTAATTCCTGTGTCTAAGGAAATTTTGGTGACTTCTTTAATACTTTATATTTTAATTTAAATGAGGTGTTGCTCTCCCTTGGTGCTGCATTTCTGGTACAAAATAAATGTTAAATAACAAATTAATTCCTGTATCTAAGGAAATTTTGGTGACTTCTTTATATTTTAATTTAAATTAGGTTCTGATTACCTTTGGTGCTGCATTTTTGGTACGAAATAAATGTTAAATAACAGATTAATTCCTGTATCAAAGGACATCTTGGTGGCATCTTCAGTACTTTATATTTTAATTTATATGAGGTGCTGCTCTGTTTCAGTGCTGCATTTTTGTACAAAATAAATATTTAATAACAAATTAATTACTGCATCAAAGGACATCTTGGTGATTTCTTTCATACTTTGTATTTTAATTGAAATGAGGTGTTGCTCTCCTTTGGTGCTGTGTTTTTGGTACAAAACTACTGTTAAATAACAGATTAATTCCTGCATCAAAGGAAATTTTGGTGACTTCTTTAATACTTTATATTTTAATTTAAATGAGGTGCTTATGTCCTTTGGTGCTGTGTTTTTGGTAGAAAACTACTGATAAATAACAGATTAATTCCTGTATCAAAGCACATTTTGGTGGCTTCTTCAGTACTTTATATTTTAATTTAAATGAGATTTTTCTCTCCCTGGTGCAGCATTTTTTGTACAAAATTAATGTTAAATAACAGATTAATTCCTGCATCAAAGGACATGCTGTTGACTTCTTTAATACTTTATATTTTAATTTAAATGAGATTTTTCTCTCCCTCGGTTCTGCGTTTTTGGTGCTGCCGTTCCCTCCTCGCCCAGAGGAACCAGATCCCACCTGTGCAAACCCGGCTGCACAGGGACACAGCTGGGGGAAGTTACAATTCTCCTTTTTTTATTTTTTTCTATTTCTTTCTCCCAGGAACCTTTTCTCCCTTTTGCTGCCTCGGGGATGGGAACGGGCTCCGAGACAGGAGCGTGCCTGGGATGGGGGCGCAGTTGTAATTTTGGGGCTGAGCTCGGAGCTCGGGGATTTTAGGGATTTTAGGGATTTTAGGGATTTTTGGGGCTGGGCTGGCTCCCCTGGCGGGGTCAGGGATGGTTTTGGGGCCGCAGAGAATTCGGGATTCGCAGCCACCGCGGAGCTCTGCCCGTCACCGCTCCCCCTGCCCCGGTGAGTCTGGGCTCGCAGGGATTTGGGATCTTTTCAAAGAGGGGGATCCTCAGCCTCTGCTCGTGGGAACCCCAACCCCGATCCCTCACCCTGTCTGGTGATTTAAGGGAAATCCAGGACCCAATACCTGATCCTTCACCCCAGGACCCCAACCCCTGATCTCTCACCCCAGAACCCAATCCCTGATCCCTCACCCTCTGTTTGGTGATTTAGGGGAAATGCAGAACCCAACCCCTGATCTTTTATCTTCTGTTTGGTGATTTAAGGGAAATCAGGACCCCAATCCCTGATCCCTCATCCCAGAACCCCAATCTCTGATTTCTCACCCTGTTTGGTGATTTAGGGGAAATCCAGGACCCCAATCCCTGATCCCTCACCCCAGAACCCAATCCCTGATCTTTTATCTTCTGTTTGGTGATTCAGGGAAAATCCAGAACCCCAATCCCTGATCCCTCACCCTCTGTTTGGTGATTTAGGGGAAATGCAGAACCCAATACCTGATCCCTCACCCCAGAACCCAATCCCTGATCTTTTATCTTCTGTTTGGTGATTTAAGGGAAATCAGGACCCCAGTCCCTGATCCCTCACCCCAGAACCCCAGTCCCTGATCTTTTATCTTCTGTTTGGTGATTTAAGGGAAATCCAGGACCCCAGTCCCTGATCCCTCACCCCAGAACCCCAGTCCCTGATCCCTCACGCTGTTTGGTGATTTAGGGGAAATCTTGGGACCCCAATCCCTCTCTCCAGAGGGACCCTCACCCTCTGCTTGGGAGAACCCAGGACCCCAATCCCTGATTTCTCATCCTCTGTTCGGTGCTTTAGGGGAATCCTGGGACCCCAATCCCTGATCTTTTATCCTCTGCTCGGGGGAACCCCAGACCCAAATCCCTGACCCCTCTCCCTCTGCCTGGGGGAAATCCAGGACCCCAATCCCTGATTTCTCATTCTCTGTTCAGTGCTTTAGTGGAACCCCGGACCCCAATCCCTGACCCCTCTCCCGGCTGCCTCTCCACCCCCAGGACATCACTCGGGAGAGGTGAGAGCCGAGGAAAACCCCAAAAATTCCCTTTCTCCTCCCCCTTCTCCCTCTTCCCGGAGCCTCCCAGCCCCCGCTGCTCCCAGCTGCTGCTTTGGGGTTTTTAACCCCAAAACTTTAACCCAACCGCCCCCATCCACCCGGACATCCCACTGCCCCCACAGCTGCACCAAGGGAGAGCGGCTGAAGGGTGGGGAAGGATTTGTGGGGTCATTAATGGGATTCTGCTTTCCTTGCCTCTTGTTTGCTTTCCTCATTAGATACATCCTTGTAAAGAACTGACATTCCTTTCCCCATGTTTTTGTCCGAAAAACCCATAATTTCACCGTTATAACCCGGTATTTTCCTGATATTTTCCATCCCAGGAAGGTTCCTGTCCTTCAAACCAGGAGAAAGGGATTCACCCCAAAGGCTGGGAGGGAGGAAGATCCGTGAGGAGCAACAAATCCCTGGCTGCTCTCAGTGTGTGTTGGGTCTTTAACAGGGCTGGATCTTTTATTTCCCTTTTAATCTCCCCCTCTTTTACTCCCCCTTTTTTTCCCTCTTCCCCCCTCCTTTTATTTCTCCCCCTTTTTCCTTCTTCCCTTTTTTCCTCCCCCCTTTTTTTTTTCTGTCCTTTTATTTCTCCCCCTCCTTTTATTTCTCTCCCTTCTTTTCTTACCCTTTTCCCCCCCTTTCCCTCCTTTCCCCCTTTTTCCCTTTCTCCCCCTTTTTTCCCTTCTCCCCCTTTTTTCCCTTCTCCCCCTTTTTTCCCTTCTCCCCCTTTTTCCCTTTCTCCCCCTTTTTTCCTTTCTCCCCCTTTTTTCCCTTCTCCCCCTTTTTTCCCTTCTCCCCCTTTTTTCCCTTCTCCCCCTTTTTCCCTTTCTCCCCCTTTTTCACTTTCTCCCCCTTTTTCCTTTCTCCCCTTTTTACCTCCTCCTCTTCTCCCTTTTCCTCCTTTTTTTATCCCTTTTTCCCCCATTTCCCTCCCAATTTTTTCCCTCCCTTTCCCCCCAATTTCTTGCCTCCTGATTTCTTGCCCACCATTTCTTGTCCCACACTTTTCCCCCAATTTCCCCCTTCCCTCTTTTTCCTCTCCCTTTTTTTTCTCACCCTTTTTGCTCCCCTTTCCTCCTCTTTTTGTCTTCCCCTTTTTCTCTCCCCAATTTTTCCCCATTTCTCCACTTTCTTCTCCCCCTCCTTTTCTCCCCCTTTTTGTCCCTTTTTGTCCCTTTTTGCCCTTCCCCTCCTTTTTTCCCCTTTTCCCCTTTTCCCCCCATTCTTTCCCTCCTTTCCCCCCAGTTCTTCCCCATTTCCCTCTATTTCCCCCTTCCCCTCATTCTTTTCCCCAATCCTTCCCCATTTCCCCTATTTCCCTTTATTTTTCCCCATTCTCCCCACCCTCAATTTTTCCTTATTATTAGTGAAAATTTTATTTTATTTTAATTTTTTATTTTATTTTTTTTTATTCCTTATTTTTCCCCCACTCTTTCCCCCACTTTCCTCCTTTTTTTTTTTTTTTTTTTTTTTTTTTTTTTTTTTTTTTTTTTTTTTTCCCCATTTTTCCCCCCATTTGGGAGATGCAAGGAGAGGAACCCAAAGGGGCTCCTGCAGAAACCACAAACACTGGAGCAGGGGTGGGAAATCCCTTTCCATCCCAAAAAGGGAGCTCAGGTCCCCAGACACCCCCGGGAATTTCCCCCCTCTGGAATTTAAAGGCTTTCCAAACCCCACCCCAATTTCTGACAGAAGATTGAAAAAAATGGAAATGAACACCCCAAGTCAAGCTCTGAGCCCTTCATCAATTTATCAGGGACTCAAATGACCTCAAGTAACCCCAAATGACCTTCAAATGACCCTGAGTGACCTTGGAATGACCCCGAGTGACCTTGAAGTGACCTTGAAATGCCCTAAAGTGACCTGGTCAGAGACTCAAAAATTCAAACATGACCTCAAGTAACCTCTGGTGACCCCCAAATGTCCTTGAAATGACCTCAAATGACCTTGAAGTGACCCCAAGTGACCTTGAAGTGACCTAAAGTAACCCCAGCCAGGGACTCAAAAAACTCAAGAATCCAAAAATGACCCTGAGTAACCCCTGTGACCTTGAAATGACCTTGAGTGACCTTGGAATGACCCCAAGTGACCTTGAAGTGACCTTGAAATGACCTAAAGTGACCTGGTCAGAGACTAAAAAAAATCAGAAATGACCTCAAGTCACCCCGTGACCCACAATGACCTTGAAATGACCCCAGATGTCCTTGAAATGACCTCAAATGACCTTGAGGTGACCCCAAGTGACCTTGAAGTGACCTAAAGTAACCCCGACCTGGGATTCGAAAAACTCAAGAATCCAAAAATGACCCAAAGTAACCCCTGTGACCTTGGAATGACCCGACTGACCTTGAAGTGACCTTGAAATGACCCCAAGTGACCCTGGATGACCTTGAAATGACCTTGAAATGACCTTGAAATGACCTCAAGTGACCTGGTCAGAGACTCAAAAATTCAAACATGACCTCAAGTAACCCCTGTGACCCCAAATGTCCTTGAAATTACCTCGAATGACCTTGAAGTGACCCCAAGTGACCTTGAAGTGACCTACAGTAACCCCAGCCAGGGACGTGGAAAACTCAGGAATCCAAAAATGACCTCAAGTAACCCCTGTGACCTTGAAATGACCTTGAGTGACCTTGGAATGACCCAACTGACCTTGAAGTGACCTTGAAATGACCCTGAGTGACCTTGAAATGACCTCAAGTCACCTTGAAGTGACCTTGAAATGACCTAAAGTGACCTGGTCAGAGACAAAAAAAAAATCAAAATTGACCTCAAGTAACCCCGTGACCCCAAATGTCCTTGAATGACCTTGAAATGACCTCAAATGACCTTGAAGTGACCTTGAAATGACCTCAAGTGACTGGGTCAGTGACTCAAAAAATCAAACGTGACCTCAAGTAACCCCTGTGACCCCCAGATGTCCTTGAAATGACCTCAAATGACCTTGAAGTGACCCCAAGTGACCTTGAAGTGACCTAAAGTAACCCCGGTCAGGGACTTGGAAAACTCAAGAATTCAAAAGTGACCTCAGGTAACCCCTGTGACCTTGAAATGACCCTGAGTGACCTTGAAATGACCTCAAGTCACCTTGAAGTGACCTTGAAATGACCTAAAGTGACCTGGTCAGAGACTAAAAAAATCAAAATTGACCCCAAGTAACCCCGTGACCCCAAATGTCCTTGAATGACCTTGAAATGACCTTGAAGTGACCTTGAAATGACCTCAAGTGACTGGGTCAGTGACTCAAAAAATCAAACGTGACCTCAAGTAACCCCTGTGACCCCAGATGTCCTTGAAATGACCTCGAATGACCTTGAAGTAACCCCAAGTGACCTTAGAATGACCTGAATGACCTTGACGTGACCCCAAGTGACCTTGAAGTGACCTAAAGTAACCCTGGTCAGGGACTTGGAAAACTCAAGAATTCAAAAGTGACCTCAGGTAACCCCTGTGACCTTGACATGACCCTGAGTGACCTTGAAATGACCCCAAGTGACCTTGAGTGCCCCCTGTGTCCTCACTCATCTCAGTTCCCTCCTCTGACCCCCCCACGGCTCCCCTGAATTTAATTCTGTAATTAAATAGAACTCGACATGGCACTATAATAATAATAAAATAAATGATAAAGAGTAAAAGTAAATGTAGAAATTCATTTTAAAACATTTTTTCCCCTGGAATTTCCCTGGAATGTCTCTGAGATTCTGTAGAACATTCCCCTGATTCCCTCCCTGGAATTCCCTCCCATTCCTTTTCTTCCTGGTTCTCTCAGGAAATGTTTCAGCATTTGAAACCCGGCCCTGGAATTTACCAGGAAATTGCCCAAATCATTCCAAACCAGCCCCAAAATCCTGCAAAGGATCCAAGAGCCTGAAACCCTGAAAGGTTTTTTTGTTTTAGAGGATAAGAACACACAGAGCCCGAGTTCCAGCAAAGGAAATTTTATTTCCACAATAAAACTTTGCTTTATTTTCTTTCTCACGGACACAGGGGTGAAACTCCAGAGCAGCTCTCAGTGGGCAAGACTGGAACAATTCCTAAACAATATCATTTTTATCAGTATTTTTAATTTTATTAAATGCCTTAATTTTATACAACTAACATTTGTAAATGATTGATTTGATTTGTTGATTTTATTCACATTAATATTAACCTCTGAACACGAACAAAAGAATCCCTTGAAACCTTAAACTCAGCTGGGAGAACATTTCCCTTCTGCTTTTCCTTCTTTATCTGAAAGGATCAAACTGCTGTTAGAATTGGATAGTCATTATTAGAATGGTAAATTCATTATTAGAATGGTATAATAATTATTAGAATGGTGTATTCATTATTAGAATGGTAACTTAATTATTAGAATTATTTATTAATTATTTGAATTGCATATTCATTATTAGAATTGTACATTAATTATTATAATGATGTATTAATTATTAGAAATGTATAATAATTATTATTATGGTGTATTCATTATTAGAACTGTATATTAATTATTAGAATGATGTATTATTAGAATTCTATATTAACGATTAGAATTATTTATTAATTATTAGAATTATGTATTCATTATTAGAACGGTGTATTCATTATTAGAATGGTATATTAATTATTAGAATGGTATACTAATTATTAGAATTTTATACTAATTATTAGAATTATTTATTCATTATTAGAATGGTGTATTCATTATTAGAATTGTATATTAACGATTAGAATTATTTATTAATTATTAGAATGGTGTATTCATTATTAGAATGATGCATTCATTATTAGAATTGTATAATAATTATTATGGTGTACTCATTATTAGAACTGTATATTAATTATTAGAATTGTTTATTCATTATTAGAATGGTATAGTAATTATTAGAATTTTATACTAATTATTAGAATGGTTTATTAATGTCACTGCCATACTTTGGTTTAAAAAAATACATTTGGTGAAAATCTCCACGGTTTCAACGCTGATATTTTAATTTATAATTTATATTTATAATTTTACAGATTTGGGTTTGAAGGAAAGGAGCTGCAAACACACCCCCCTAGGCAGGGTAATTAGTGCTAATTAATGAATTAATGACCGAGATCAAGTCGTGGGAGAGGCACAGAAGAGCAGAGAGCCCAGCCCAGAGCATCCCAGTATCCCAAACTGGTTTGGACTGGGAGGGACCTGGGCAGGGACATTCCCGGGATCCAGGGGTGCCACAGCTGCTCTGGGAATTCCAGGAATTCCTTCCCAAAATCCAGGAATCATTTCACCCTTCAGCTCCTCCATTTCCCCTGGAAAATCCCAAACCAGGGTTAATAATTCCCAAATGATTCCCAAATAATTCCCAAATAATTCCCAAATAATTCCCAGAGCATCCCAGGCTCCTCCAGCTGCACCCACACCCCAGGAGAAGCTGCAGCCCCAAAACCAAAGGGTCAAGCAGAAATAAGGGCAAAAATAAATAAACTAAATAAATAAGTAAATAAGTAAGTAAATAAATAAGTAAATAAGAAAATAAATAAATAAATAAATTAATAAATCCCTGATATTTCCAGCAGGATCAAATCCTCAGGCACAGCTGAGATGGAGATTCCTGCCAGGAACCAAAGCTCCAAACACGGCTGGAAAAATTCCAGGGGCAGGGAATGCCAAGCCAAGGAACAAAGCAAGGGGTCAAACATGCCATGGACAGGGCTGCAAATTCCCCAAATTATCCCAGCTGGAAAACTGGGAATGGGAACAGTCCATTCTGCAAATTCCCCAAATCATCCCAGCTGGAATATTGGGAATGGGAACTGTCCATTCTGCAAATTCCCCAAATTATCCCAGCTGGAAAACTGGGAATGGGAAGGGACAATCTGCAAATTCCCCAAATTATCCCAGCTGGAATATTGGGAATGGGAACTGTCCATTCTGCAAATTCCCCAAATTATCCCTGCTGGAATATTGGGAATGGGAACTGTCCATTCTGCAAATTCCCCAAATCATCCCAGCTGGAAAACTGGGAATTTCCCTGGATCAATCTGGAATTCCTGGCACAGGGTGGATCAGGGCACATCCAACCCCCCTGGGGCAGAGCCGGCCCCAGGAAATCCTAAAAAAATCCATGTACAGTTAAAAATCCACATCCAGTAAAAAAAAAAAAATCCACATCCAGTGAAAAAATCCACATGCATTGTAAAAAATATTCATATCCAGTAAAAAAAATAAATTCCAGATCCCAGCCTGATCTCTGCAGTGTCTCTCAGCAGTAATTAATTAATTAATATCCGGGCAGGATGAAGGGAGCAGCATCCCCTGCCAGGGGATGTTTATTATTTATTATTTATTATTTATTCCTCTTTAAGGCTTGTTAGATGAATCCATTTTAAATTCCCTCATGCTGCCAGGCACAATTATTGTAATTTATGGGGATGATTCCAGAGCTCTGCTTCCCTCAGATGTGAGCAGGGGCTGCTGCTGTTCCAGTGTCCCAGGAAGCTCCAGGAAACACCAATTCCATTTTTTTAATTATTATTTTTCTGCAGAGATGAATCACAGAACCATGGAATGATTTGGGATTTTGGAGCCCATCCCATTCCATCCCCTGTGCAGGGAATTTCCACATCCCAACTGCTCCAAACCCCATCCTGGACAATTCCAGGATTTACAGCCACTGAATTCCTGCCCCCCTTGAAATAACATCTCCTTAAATAAGATCACTTCAAAAAAATCACCTAAAAAAATATCACTTCAACAAACCACCTCAAAAAATATCACTTCAAAAAATCACCACAAAAAATAATCACTTAAAAAAAAAATCACTTAAAAAAAAAAAATCACTTAAAAAAATCAATTAAAAAAAAAACACTTAAAAAAATCACTTAAAAATAAATCACTTAAAAAAATCACTTAAAAAAATAACTTAAAAAAATCACTTAAAAAAAATAACTTAAAAAAATCACTTAAAAAAAAAAATCACTTCAAAAAAATCACTTCAAAAAAATATATCACCTCAAAAAATACTAACTAAAAAAAAATCACCTCAAAATATCACCTCAAAAATATCACTTAAAAAACTCACCTCAAAAATCACCTCAAAAAAATATGACTTCAAAAATATCACCTCAAAAAAAAAAAATCACTTCAAAAAAATCACCACCAAAAAAATCACCTCAAAACCACCACCTTGTTATAAATGGACATGGATTTGGATTGTTCCCATTATTGGAATTCCAATAAATTGTTCCAGCAATTTGTTAATGACAGTAATTGTATATAAATGAATGCAATCAAAATATATTAGTTACATGGATTTAAGTGAACACAAAATTTAGCAATAATTTAGGGTGCTTTGTAGAACCATTTCCTTTATCCTTTTTGCTTTATAACAATTAAATGCAATTTTTCTGTTAATTATAAAGCAACAATTTTGCTAATATTGCTACAATTTAATTAGAAATTAATCATGCATGTAACAACCTCAAAAAAAAAAATCCCATTAAAAAATACCACCTTAAATAATATCACTTTAAAAAATCACCTTAAATAATGTAACCTCAAAAGACATTCCCTCTAAAAAACATCACCTGAAATAATATCACCTCAAAATAATCAGCTGAAATAACATCACTTCCAAAAAATCACCTTAAATAATGTAATCTCAAAAAAATCACCTTAAAGAAATCACCTAAAAAAACCATTTTAAAATTAAATATTAAATATCACCACCTTAATTTATATCACTTTAAATAATATAAAATAAATAAAATACATTTTATTTAATATAAAATAAATAAATTTTTTAAAATATCCCTTTCAATCCCATTTTGTCCCCTTTGAAGGGCCCCTGGTCACCCCAGGGCTGCTGAACCCCCAGATCCTCCCTCCCCAAATTCTCCTGGACTGAAAGATTTCATCTGCATCTCCCAGGAGGGGAAAAAAAAAAAACAAAAAAAAGCAACTTTTTAATAGAGGAAAAAAATCAAAGAGGATAAAAAATAAAAAAGGATGGCCCAGGGGGACAATGGGGGGTTTTGTGCACTGAGATGAATTCAGAGTTGATTTTACCCCAGTGAAAATCTCCCCCAGCAATCAGGAGATAAACTCGAGTCTCCCCTAAATTCCAGCTTTTCCCTGGGAGTTCTCAGCTCTGGAGCTCAGGAAAAATCCAACAAAATTCTCTCAGTGCTGCTTCCATCACATCTCTGTTACCTGAACCTTGTGGGTTTGGGTTTTAATAAATCAGGATATTCCACATTTACCAACTCTCCATTTCCCCTCCTTGCATCAGCAGAGGAGGAAATGCTGGGATCACCAGGGGCAGGAAAAAACAAGCACAGAATTTAATCCAAGCACTTCCCCAGGGCTCCAGGAGCCTTTCCAAGCTCTGAGGTCCCTCCATGACCCTGGGAATGGAAATAATTTCATTTCCATGGACAAGCAGCTGATCCAGCACTCCAGAGACATCCCACAAACACCTGCACTCGCTGCAGGAATTATCAAAAACCTGGAGAAGCCAAAATTCCAGCACAGGATGGAACCTCCCACTCCCCCAGGAAATCCCAATTTCCCTTCCAGCTTTTCCCCTGGCAATGGCCCAGCCCAATATCCCAATCCCCAATATCCCAATCCCCAATATCCCAATCCCCAATATCCCAATCCCCAATATCCTGACCCCAGGTTGTTTTTCACACTCAGTTTGTAACCTGGGTCCTCATTTCATCTGCTCATCACCATCAATCTCTGATGTTTTATTGCTCCTTTCTGCAGCCTGAGCACCAAACCTGCTCCAATTCGCCCCCCACAGCCACTCTCACAAATAAATTCTGACTTTAACACCCCACAGCACAGTTCCCTGGGACCTGGATTTTATTTTGGAGGTTTGTGATGGGCAGGGAGTGGGGACACTGTGACACTGCAGAACTCACCCCTGGACACGATGGGAGATCCCACAGGGCTGCAGCTGGGAAATGGGGAATGGTGACAGAGCCAGGAAAAATCCATCAGAGGGAGCTCATTAATCCCTAAGGATGCCAAGCTGCCATTAATTCATCCCCAGTCCCAGGAGCTGCTCAGGGAGAAACAGGAATTGTGATTTTCCTCCCAGAGCTGGGATCTGCAGATCCCTCTGGGCAAGTTCTCCTGGGAAAGATTATCCTGGGTCATTATCCCAGCCCAAGGTGAAGAATTTAAAGCCTGTCCCAGTTTCCTCCTCACATTCCTGCAGTGGCAGCAGCCAGGACATGGAAATCTGCTGGTCCCAGTTTTTAATCAGATTTTCTGGGTTCCTGCTGCACACAAGGAAACCTAAACCAAATATTATTGTCCAAGAATTCACTAAATAGAAAGATCTGTAGGGGAAAAATGCTTTTTGTCTTCACTTCTGTTTCCCTGAAAAGACAAAAGAATCCTGGAATATCCTGAGCTGGAAGGGACCCCCAGGGATCAAAATCCAGCTCCAGGCTCTGCACAGGACATCCCAGCATTGCCACCCTGTGCCTGAAAGCACAAATAATATTCCTGGAAAAAAGGAAAAGGAAAGCTGCAAATATTCCTGGAGCTCTGGGAGCCTTAGGACTGAGCCCATTCCCTGGGGAGTCTGGAAAAGGGAGCAAGGAACATTTCCCTACCAGGAAGGGCTGAAATCAGATTTTTATGTTGTGTTTTTACACCAACATCCACAGGAATTCCAGAGAATTCTGAGCAAATGGAAATTTTCGTGGAGTCCCCATCCCTGGAATCGTTCAAAACACGAGGAAGTGACACCTGAGGTTTATGGGAGGATGGAGCTGCTGAGTTGAAAGTTGGACTTGATGATTTCAGAGAACTTTTCCAGCTTTAACAACTCTGCCATTCCATGATTCTATAAAACTCTTGCAAGCCCTGGGATCCTGGGAGGTGCCTGAGCCCAAGGCTTGGCCAGGACCAGGCTCCATCCATCCATCCATCCATCCATCCATCCATCCATCCATCCATCCATCCATCCATCCATCTGGGATCTGGGTTAAAGCTCAGCTTGGGGAGCTCTGCTTCCCTGAAAAACCAGCTTTGTTCCCCCCAGGTTCCTGCCTTCCAGCCCTGCAGCTCCAGGAATGCATTTGAGCTCCTGATTCCCGCAGCTCCTCAGAGGGAATTTCTCTGAGGTGTCCAGAAAAAGCTCAGACAGGGTCACAGCAGCAATTCTGGAGCTGCTGCATTGAATCCAAACTGTGTTTTCTACTAAAGACAGAAAAATGCAGATTAACCCCCAGAAAAGCCACTCTGAGGATGTGAAACATTCCTGGCTGGAATGAATCCTTGTGGTTCACTGGGAGGCCAATTGCAAACTGTGTCAGCAAGGCTGCAGTGATGGATGGCAGGAGGATGTGCAGGGCAATCAGCCTCTGCTTGAGGGCAGTAATTGGGTTAAACTCATGAGCAAACCCTGGCCAAAGGGAGAGCAGGAAATGCAGCAGGAAAGGAGAAGGGAAAAAAAAATATCCGTGCAAAGGGGAAAAATTGGAGTCTGTGTGTTGTGCTCTTCATGTGACACTTTTAAAAGATCAGTGGGAGCAGAAATGGCACAGAAATGATGGGTGTGGGTTGGGGGGGGCTCAGAGCTCATCCAGCCCCACCCCTGCATGGCAGGGACCCCTCCCAGTGTCCAGCCTGGCCTTGGGATCCAGGACACCCTGGGAAATTATCCCAGCCCCTCCCAGGGAAGATCCTGCCCAAAATCCCATCCAGCCCTGCCCCTGCTCCAACCCAAGGGCTGCAAACACAGGAGGTGCTCCCTGCTCTGCCTCTACTGCCCTGAACATCCCAGGAACAATTCCAGGCAGGGAATGCCCTGAGCCAGCTCACTCTGCCCTCAGCCCTCATTTAAAGAGCCTTTACCAAAGGAAAGGGGTTTGCTTCCCCTGCAGAACAAAGCCTGGAATCCCAAATTCCAGCAGTGAGAGATTCTTCCTGAGTCAGCTCTAAAATAATATTGACATGATGGCCAATCCCTGATGTGCTCATGTCGGTCCTGGCAGGGAAACCACCCATGCAGATGTTGGGAATGTGGATGTGGAATGGCACATTTCCCCTCCAGCTGTGTCTCCATCAGCTGGGATCTCACCTCCAGTCTCACCACAAACTGCTTGGAGGGATTTGTTTGATCTCAGGTCCTGGGGAATTTGCTTTAGGAGCTCTTCTAAGCAATGCATTTTCTGCTGGAGTGGAAAATCAAGGTTTGCTCTGGATTTCATCTTCATGAATGGGGCTCTGGAGTGCAGGATGGGCAATGAGAGACACCCCAAAAACCTCCTCTGGTCCAGCAAATCAAAGCTGACTGGTTCCTACTGCTGCACTATGAAATAAACCCCAAAGGAATATCTAAAAATAGCAAATCATGTTAGAAATCCATGTAATGCTCACCTGCAGATGTTCTGGGAAGAAAGTCAGATCTTTACAAAGTCCTGAAGTCTGCAGCTGAAGGAAATTTCCATCAGGATTCAGGAGACACCTGAGATGTCCCTCTGGGTTTGCCCCAGCCCTAAACCGATTATTTGATGTTCCCTCCCCATTCAGCTGCCAGCAGGAATTTGGGATGTGCCAGCTCCACCAGGGCTCCATCCCTGCCATTCCCAGCTCTGGGAGCACCTCAACACCTCATTAATTAAGGGCTGACCTTGATTGGGATCATTTGAGGAGCAGCCCCTCCTTTAGAGATCCACAGCTGCAAAATCAAAATCCCAGGAAGAGCAGCTTGGGCAGGGGAATCACAGCAGGAATTTTTTATTTCTGTTTCCTGGGAGGCCCCACCTCAGTCTTGAAGGACAGAGAGATTCCAGCCCCAAATCCCAAAGGGATGAGGAAGTTTTCTTCCAAAGGTCAGGTCCAGATCCATCAGACAAAGCTCACCCACCAAAACCTGCCCAGGGCCCCTCAGGAACTCTGGAATAACCACAGAACCCCAGAGCCCTGGGGACACACCCAGGAATTCCAGCCCCTCCCATCCTTTCCATGAGGAAATTCCTCCTGATTCCACCTGAACTTCCCCTGCTAAAACCAAACTGAGACTTTACCCACCTTGGACATAAATCCAGTTGAGGAGAAGTGAGGGACTGAGGTGCTTTTCCCAAAGGTTGGACTCTGTTCCATGGAGCCAAAGCACCTTACGAAATCCCCCAGCCGTGGGCAGGACTCCTCCACCACCCCAGGGTGTCAGTCAGGCACCAAACCGAGCCCAGCTGCAGCCTGGCAGGATTTTATCCCCATTTTCCAACATTCCCGAGGCAGCAGCGTGGCAGTGCTGACCTCTAGTGAGAGATCCCTGGGAAAGGGAGGATTTCTGGGGGGAAAATCCCCTCCCCCTGCTCCTTTTCATCCCCTGCCCCTCCTCCTAGTCTGTGTTAGGTTTGAGGAATTAATGACAAACTGAGTAGTTTCTGGTTCACATAACTATTAAACAAGTTGCAGTTTGTTGGAAATAGTTTTAAGAACCTGAAGCTTTACTGTAATAAAATCAACATTTTCAAACTCTAAAAATTGTCAAAAACCCTCAGCTTTCCCTTAGACATACAAACCCTGAGTTGACAATTCAGAATTTCATGGGAGAAATCCTACAGGACTTGAGCTCTCTCATTTTGTGATGACCAACATCCTCAGGCAGTGGCACAAAGCAGATTCTGAGGAACTGGGCCCAGTAAATTCCTGATTTGGAGAGATTTTCAGTAAATCCATCACCCAGTGACTGCAGCAGGATCCTGCAGGGTGCAGAGAATTCAGAACTGAAACTCCAGCTCAGGGAAAGAGGAACTGCAGGGTTGGTTTCATGTTTTTCACACAAGAAATGGGGGAACAGCACAGGAGCTTCTCAACCAAAATGTGTCAGAGTTCAAGGGAAGCAGAAGGTGAAGAGCAAAATTTAATTTAATTATCTCCCTCCCCAAGGAAAAAAATCATCAACCCAGCAGTGGGGGCAGCTTTGTCTTTGGATCCTCAAAGAGAAACTTCCCCCAAATTCTCCACCCTTCTCAGGGAATAAAAAACACCCCAACAACCCCCACAGGCAACCCCAGAACCCTCAAAAACCACAGGTGCCAGTGTCCAACAGAAGGTTTTATTTAAAAACACCCCAAATTCACAATTCTACAAGGAAAGCCCCAGTGCTGGTTCTGAGCCCAGAAAGGAGCAACAAAAACCAGCAGAGCTCCCAAAGTGCTGCTTGGCTTTCCCACCTTGTCCTTCAGAACCCACAACTCTCACCCCAAAGGTCCTTCAGGAAGGTCAGAGTTTTCCAGGAATCAAAGAAATCTCCACTGCAAAGTCTCTTTTTCAAACCAACTTTGTGAGTTCTGCTTGAATTAAAAACATTAAATTAGGAATATTCTACATCAAATGTAATATTTGATTTAACAGATTCCCCTCTCTGCAGCCAAACACTTCAGAGGCTCCTGAGCTTTTTGAGGATTCCCTGGAGCCATCCCAGGAACCTTCCCCAGCTCCTGGGGCTCCAAAACCTCATTTAAAGCTCAGTGCAGGGATGATTTATCCAATTACCTCGAGGAGTAATTAAACCAAAGCAAAATGCCCTCTGCAGGAGCTCTGGGAACTGAAACAATGAGAAAATGATGAGTTCCACCATGGAATTCAAGGATTTCCCTCTGGAAGCAAAATTCAGTTCTTGCTTTAACTCTTTTTACAGTTTTTAGTCACTAAGTGTTAAAAAATAAATCAGTTTTCACATTATTCAGGCTTGGAGAGGTTATTGCTGTTCCTGAGTGGGATAAATCCCAGCTGAGCACTTTTTGTGTTCTGAAATTGGAGATCCCTCTGAAATATTCACTTGGGAGCTTTTCCTCACCTTTTTCTCCCAGAAAAGTGTCCAAGAGGAGAGGCTGGAAGAGCTTCACCTCCATCCAGGCTCATCCCAGCAATTTCTCTGTTGGATTTTCCCGGATCAGATCCTGGCCCTGACTCAGAGAGGAGGCAGGAGCAGCACTCAGAGGTTCCACCAGACCAGAATTCCCCACCAGCATCTCTGAGCTGCCCAGGGAGGAGTTTCAGGCAATATTTAAATCTAGGATCTAGGCTTGCAGCTAAGCATGCAGCATCTGCTATGCTGAAATTCAGAGTATTCCTGCTTTTCCACAGGGCCAAGCTGCTATTTCAACACACTTCTGTGAGCCAGGGTTGAGAAACAGGAGCAGTAATGAGCTGGGAGCTGCAAAAAAAATAAAATTAAGACATTCCTCAACTTCTGAGCTGGGCCAGCCTTTGGTTCTTTTCCTTCATTAGATTTTTAATTAATGAGAGATTTCTCTCTGAGAACAAATCCCAGGAGTTTCACTCAGAGGTGGAGCTGTTAAAAACAGCCAAATTATTTAAACAAACCCCTCATTATTCTGGTTTTTAACTAAGAACCCCTGTGAGTGATACCTGAGCTCCAAGTTTGGACAGGTATTTATTCCTTAAACTAAAGGCATCAGCTTTTGGCAGCAATTTTGCCAAATCATCTTCATTCTGCCTTCTGAGCCTCTCCTGCTCTTCTGCTCTGCAAAAGAAAAGTGGCAAAAGCTGTTTGCCCTGAGGGAAACCTGCCAAGCAGGGGATTATTGCTTTTGAATATTATTTAGTATTTTAATATTGTTTTAATAGCCAGGAAATGCTGTGGGGTATCAGGTGAGTGACCCTGAGCTGTGCAGGGATCAATAATTGAGTGTAAAGAAAGAGAGAGGCTGATTTCTGCAGGTTCCTTTTATTTCATTCCAAGATTTCAGAAAGAGAAACCTTTTGGTTGTGCAGATTACAACGTGCTCAGGGAGCTCCTGTAACAGCTTTGATATCTATTAAACAAATTTCATCCCTTAAAATAACCATCACAATACAAAGAGAATGGAGAAGGCAATAAAAGACTGCTCAGCAGTCTCAGAATTCAGAAATCTCCTACAAAAAAAAAAAAAAAGTCCATTTGAGCACCTCTGGCTCTTTTTCCATTGTGTTGAAAGGAAACAAACCCAAAGCTGGAAATACATTTAAAAAGTGGTTTTTTTTTTGCATGAAGACAGTGACAGAAGCAGCAGCAGTGAGCTCTGGGTGAGAACAGAAAAATGATTTTGGATCAGAAAGTTCCACCCTGTGAGCAGGTCTGAGTCAGGCTTTAGTCCAGGGCTCTGTGGGCAGAGCTCAGGCAGGGCCCTCACCCCAGCAAAAAAATGGAATTTTGGTGATGGTAAAACAAAGCAGGAGCTGAGCCCAGGGAATGGATCTTGCAGGGAATGGCAGAGAAAGCCAAACTCTCCTTGGAGCTGCTGGGAGGTGCTGAAGGTCCCACCTCAGGATGGGCTTTGCTACTCAACTTTCCTTTCTGAAAGAAACAGGGGACAAGAATTACTGCAAACACTGGGCTGGGACATCCCAAACCCCACAGGAACCCTGGAATTGTTACACAGGGGTGACAAAAATGGGACTGGGACATCCCAAACCCCACAGAATCCATGGAATTCCTGAATTGTTACACAGGAGTGACAAACACAGGGCTGGGATATCCCAAACCCCAGAGGAACCCTGGAATTGTTACACAGGGGTGACAAATATGGGACTGGGCATCCCAAACCCCACAGAATCCATGGAATTCCTGAATTGTTCCACAGGAGTGACAAAAATGGGACTGGGATATCCCAAACCCCACAGGAATTGGAAGAGAAGCAGCTCTGTCTGGACACAGAATTCTGAGGTTTGGGGTGTTTGTATTAAAAAAAAATGATTAAAAATCCTTTTGGCTCAAGGAGACTCATCACAATTAAGTCAGGTTTTGATTTCCTTGAGTTTTCCTGAAGATTAATGTATGGAAATAACAAAAAACAAAAAAATCATATTAAACCCCACAAGTCACTGGATATTCTGCTCACAGGTGCCTTGGGATTTTAATTTAAGTAGGCACCATATGGAGACAGTTCAGTTTTACAGGAAAATAAATCCATTTGTAAGAAATATCTTATTAGAAGTGATTTCCCTGCATCAAACATATTATACAATATATAATTCTACAAATTTATAGAATTCTATAAATTCTATATATAAGGTGCATGATGTACAGGTGAGATGTAATTACCTATTCAAAAATCAAGAATTCCAACACAATTAAAGGAAAATTCAATCCCTCCCAGATGTGAGGGAGCTGCTGAGCTGAGTTAGGTCAGAACATTCCAAAGGGAAAATTCCCTGTTCTTCACACAGCAGCAGCTGGAATTCTGCTGTGTGGTTTGGAAAGCTGTGATTTGCCACACTTGGATTTATTTTTTCCACAGAAAAATGTTAAATTAATAACTAACCAGATTTTAATTGGATGAACCAACCTGATGAACTTTAAAGTCTCTCCCAACCCAAATTATTCCATGAACAGCCAAAATTTCCTTATTCCAACCACTCCTGCCACCTCAAGTGCTCCTTTCCTTTTTAAGGAAGTGAATCTCATTTTTTTTAGAAATCCTGCCCCATTTTCTTATTAAAAATCAAAACTTCTGGCTGTCACCAGGAGCATTTGTGACAGATCTGACCCCAAATTGTGATTTTCTACCCCATTTCAGCTGTGAGGCCACTGAAATGAAGGCAAACAGAGAGGGAAGAGCCAGGAAAGGACACCTGGCTAATGCTGCCTCAAATATTGATTCACTGGAGGCAGGGATGTGAAATCCTCAAACGGACTGGGAAGAAAATAAATCCAATAGAAAGCAGACTGGGAAATGATCTCCTGAATCCCTGCAGGACATTTCCCAGGGCTGACATTCCCTGCTCTGTACTTACTCTGAAGCAGCTGCTTTTTGCAGTTTTGCCCTTTTCTTTGCAGACCAGTTGAGGTCACCACCTGTAAAGCAGCAATGGGAGATCTTTAAACTGGGATTTTTGTGCCTTTGGGATCAGAACCCCCCACAGGAGCTCTCAGAGCACTGAGAAATGAGAATGATTTTACACAAGGAGAAACTGAGGTACAGAGAAGCTGCAGAGACTCACCTGAGAGGTGATTCACAAAGTACAGCATGACCACAGCTATGAGTGACACTGCAAAAGGAAAGGGACACTTGTACATTTAGAAATAAATGAACAGGTTTAACTCAAAGCCAAGATTTTTGTGGTAGTTGTGACTCAGAGCAGTTTTCTGCTTTTGTGAACCTCCCTGTGCTCACAGCACATGGGAATTCAGAAAGGATTTTCATTTTAAACTTGTAATTTACACTTGAAAAGCATTATCTGTCTACTTTCACTGCATTTTTAAACTGAAACTCTTCACACTTCAAGGCTGTGAGCTCACCCCACCACTGACACCTCTAGAAGAGGAATGATTTCTGTTTCCCAGGAAACATGAGGCCAAACCCCCCTGAAGTTTGCTGAAGGCACCCCCAGTGTCCCACACTCACAGCAGACACAGGCACTGAAGAAGACCTCGAGGAACAGGTAGCCCCTGGTGTCCAGGATCATGCCAGCTGCTATGGCAATCACTGCCAGGCCCAGGTTCTGGATGGACTGCATGCTGGGACAGCAGCAACAGCACTCAGCTCTTTGCTCAGCACAATGCATTTTGATTTCCTCCCAAAAAAAACTCCTCAGTGGCACTTGAGCCATGGGAGATGCACCTTGCCCCCCTGTGCCTCCCCCAAGCCTCAGTCCCAAACCCAGACCCCAAAGCAGGCAGGAATTCCTGCCCCAGACCTGGAGGAGCTGGCCAGGAATGGGCTGGATCTGCCCAGTGCCTCAGGGGTGCCAGCAACCAGGGAATGAGGGTGGAAAGGACCTTAGAGCTCCCCCACTGTGTCAGCTGCTCCAGCCTGGCCTTAGGCACTGCCAGGGATCCAGGGATCCACAGCTGCTCTGGGAATTCCATCCCAGCCCCCCAGGGAGGAACTCCTTCCCAATGTCCCAGCCAAACCTCTCCTGCTTTACTTTAAACCACTGCCCCTTGCTCCTTGGCCAAGGGCCCTCTGCAGCTCTTGGGGGCTCCTTCCATTGGAATCCCATCCCAGCCAGGAATTCCATCCCAATATCCCAATACTCCAACAATCCAACACCCCAACAGCCCAAAATCCCATCCACTCCTGCTCCTTGAGGCTCACTTCATTGGAATCCCATCCCAGCCAGGAATTCCTCCCAATACCCCAACATCCCAACATCCAAATACCCCAACATCCCAATACCCCAACATCCCAACATCCAAATACCCCAACATCCCAACATCCAAATACCCCAACATCCAAATACCCCAACATCCAAATACCCCAACATCCAAATACCCCAACATCCCAACATCCAAATACCCCAACATCCCAACATCCCAATACCCCAACATCCCAACATCCAAATACCCCAACATCCCAACATCCAAATACCCCAACATCCCAATATCCAAATACCCCAACATCCCAACACCCCAATATCCCATCCACTCCTGCTCTTTGAGGTTACTTCATTGGAACCCCATCCCAGCCAGGAATTTCATCCCAATATCCCAATACCCCAGTACCCCAACATCCCAATATCACAATACTCCAACAACCCAATATCCCAACACCTCAATATCCAATACCTCAACATCCCATCCACTGCTGCTCTTTGAGGCTCACTTCATTGGAATCCCATCCCAGCCAGGAATTTCATCCCAATACCCCAACATCCCAATATCCCAACATCCAAATACCCCAACATCCCAACACCCCAATATCCCAATACCCCAGTACCCCAACATCCCAATACCCAAATACCCCAACACCCCAATATCCCGTTACCCCAACACCCCAGTACCCCCCACCTCTGCCCCTGTCCCTGTGCAGCCACCCCTGGTGCTGTCCCCCCCCTCTGCTCCCCAGGACCCCCAGCCCAGCCACACTCACAAGCCATAGGCAGTTCCCAGCTGGTGCTCAGGGACAACAAAGGCCACCATGGGCCACAGGGCACAGGCCAGCAGGGAATAGGCCACACCCAGCAGGCACTGGGGACAAGGGACACACACACAGGGTCACAGCACAGCCACCTCAGCCACAACCCAAAGGAGTGCAGATATTCATTCCTGGAAACTCTGAGTTTCTGTGCTGAACCCCCAAAAACCACTGCTTTTAACATGAGGATGTGGAGAAGGATTCCAAAACTGAATAATAAAACTGGAATTACAAGTGTGCAGTTTGAATAGAAGTGTGTCATCACATGGTGGAAAAGCTAGAATTTCAAGTTTTAGAATATACTAAATATATATACATATATAAAAACAAATAAATAAAAATATATGTAATGTTAATTAAAATATATAATTATATAAATATATAAATTATGTATATATAAAAATAAAAATAATATATAGACAGAATATTAATATACAAATAAAATAATATATAATAAATAAATATATAAACATCAAAATTAAGGTTTTGGGGATGAGGTTTCTTTACCTTCCTCTTCATAGGTCTAAGTGGTACTTTTATAATTAGATAAGGTGATTATTTAGCAGAGGTTCCCATGGCTACCCAGGGGTTCCAGATGTTTGATATCTGGCTCCCATGGCTACCCAGGGGTTCCAGATGTTACCATGGCTATCCAGGGGTTCCAGAAGGTGAAGGCCAGCAGGATGTGTGATCCCAGTGTGGTGAGCACAGCACACAGCACCCAGATGATGTTCTTGCCAACTTTATCCACCAGGAGGCCAAACACTGGGGACATGGGGGCTGAGATGATGTACACAATGCTGCACAGAGGGAAATCCAAGATTCAGCACTCCCAGAGTCCTCTGGGAACTCTGAGGCCAGAGGAAATAAAAACAATCCCCAGAAAATCCCAATAATTCAGAATTCCCAAAAGGGCTGAAGCAGTGACAGAGCCCAGCAGGTTTTTTCTTGTGGGGTTTTATTGCTCTGGGCTTTGGCCACATCCCAAATTCATCCTCAAACTACCAAAACTGAGCTCCTTTAGTGTTGTGCATAAACTGCTTTTATCACTCAGAAAAAAAAAACATTAAACACTAAAATAAAATAAAGCTAAATACTAAATACTAAAATAAAACTGAATACTAAAATAAAACTAACTACTAAAATAAAACCCCTTCAGAGCTTTTTCCTTCCAGTGTGAACATCTGTTTTCAATAAAAAACACATCCATGTTTCCCAGTTATTCCTTGGGTTATGTGAAATTACTTCTTCATTTACATGCAGCTCACAGGAGATCCCAAATCTTTTCCCACCTGCCCAAAGCCCAAAAATAGATCCTAAAACCTGGCAATGTTCCTTATTTAATTAATCACAAGGTACCTGTTAATTGCACTAGCTTCTTGAGGGGAAAATCTGAATTTTTCAATAAAGAAAACCCTGAGGGAAGGAAAAAAAACATTTAGGAAAATGTAGAGTTGAAAGACATTAAATCAAAATTAAGTTAGACAGAGACATGAGAATCTCATTTACCAAAAAAAAAAAAAAAAAAAAAAAATAGAGCCTTGACATAAATATCCCAGATTCTCCTTTGTAATTAATTTAGGAGCTTGTTATCAGACTCTACAGGTTTTAATTTAAATAATTCAAGCTATACTTTGGGGAAAACATGGAAAGTCCATAAGCAACATTTATCCCAAATGATGAGATACTGGGCTGTAAATACAGAAGGAATCCTCCAGGACACCAAATCCAACCCTGTGTTTTAACCTGTGCCCAGTTTGAACCAGGAAATCAGAGTGGCAATTCCCACAAGGCTCAGTTGATAAATGTGAAGATTTTAAACCTTTTGGTGAAAAGCTTGGCCAGATTCCAAGGGAACTGCTGGAGAAGTGAGGGGCACTTACTTGCCCAGGCCAATGAAAGGGAAAACTGCAGCATAGTAACAGACACAGATGACAAAGATGAGCCACAAGGACAAGGAGAAATCCTTCACATCTGTCAGCTTGATCACTTCTCCTGCAGGGGTGAGACACAGGAATCAGGCAGGATAAAAATCTGGGATTTATTCCCATGGAGAACATCCCAAATCCCTCCTAAAGCACTGCTCACAGATCATACAGATCAAACCAGGCTGGGATTCCACTGCATCTCAGATAGTTGAATTTTAATAAAACTAAATTTAATAACATTTTAAATTAATTTTAATGTAGTAGTTTGTTTTTAATTGGTTGGAGTTCTCCCACATGGAAAACTCAACCCCCCCACACTGAGAGGGAAG
Organism: Oenanthe melanoleuca; assembly: GCF_029582105.1. Taxonomy (NCBI): domain Eukaryota; kingdom Metazoa; phylum Chordata; class Aves; order Passeriformes; family Muscicapidae; genus Oenanthe; species Oenanthe melanoleuca. The sequence goes on along the minus strand of NC_079343.1, from coordinate 13,951,117 downwards.
AGCTCCCTGGTTCTGCTAAATTTGCCAATTTCCTGAAGGAAATCAGGAAACTACAGAACCAGAGGCAACAGCACAAACTGGTGCAGACATTATTTATTTATTTATTTATTTATTTATTGTTATAAATAAAGCAGGTGACAGTGCATCTGCCTGTGATTAAAGGTAAATCTCTGTGTAAAAATGAGCTAAATTCTGCCTGGAGCAGTGAAGATGCTGAGCAGCAGGCACTGAATTACTGAATTAGTGAATTAGTGAATCAAGGCAAAGCCCAGTGCAGTGTGTCCCAGCCCAGCCCAGCACTCACCTGCTTTCCCCTGCTCCTTACAAAGCAGTTTCTCTGCTCTCCTGTCCAGGTAAGCCAGGATTAAAGCACAGCTCAGTGAGAACACACAAGTGACTCCACCTGAAGAAGGCAACACCACATGTTCAGCTGAAAGCTCCAGCAGTAATTTGGTTTTTCACCTGCCTTGCAGCACAACCATGTACATGAATTTATTTTATTTAAAACATCTCCCTCAGCACAGCCCAGCTCCTCATCTGCACCTTGCAGGAACAGAAACAAACCTGAATTTATTCCCAACACCAAAATCTCACAGCCATGGCTCTGAGGGAACACACCCCAAAATTGTTCAAATTTCACTTTTACAATCACATAACCACAGGCAAGCTTTGACCCTCCTTAGAAAAAATTTTCAAGCCTGTCCTTTGCTCACAGGATGTGAAATATTTCATCTCCACAAAAAACAAACTTTAATTGGGCAACCCCAAAAATGCCACAGCATTTCAGAAATTGCAGTGAGCTGAAAGAAAATGAGAATATGATACAAAAAGTGTTGGAATTGCTCCTCCCAGGCTCAAACAGATTGGTGCTGCTTTTAAGTGATACACAAACCCTCTAAAGTGGCTAATAAATGTTCTTTAATGATGAATAAATGTTCTTTAATGATGAATAAATGCTCTAAAGTAGTGAATAAGTGTTCTAAAGTGGTTAATAAATGCTCTGAAGTGGTTAATAAATGTTCTTTAATGGTGAATAAATGCTCTAAAGTGGTTAATAAGTGGTCTAAAGTGGCTAATAAATGTTCTTAAGTGGTTAATAAATCATGAACACACACAGGTGACACCAACCCAAAACATCACTGACCTATGAGCAGAGCCAGGCCGAGGGTGCTGGGACCAGCAGAGCCCAGGAGATCCTGAACTCTGGAGTAGATCCATCCCATAATGTTCATGTTCACTGTGCTCCCCTAGGCACAACAGAGCCATGTGAAGAACCCAGCATTTCCCAGCCCCAGGAATTCACCAGCAACATCAGGCAGGAGTGTTTGTAATTAAAATGTTACCCAGGGAACTTAAACCAGCAGGGAAAAGGATCCAAATTTGGGAACAAATTAATCACTGAAAATCATTAATCAAAAAAATAACATCACTAATTGGAATTTTATACAAATCTGAGCAGTGAATAAACCCAAGTGCAGGAGCTCATACACTGAGCTGAATTTAATCTGTTTGATCAAACAGGATTCTCAAGTGTTTAATTGATATTGAACCTATTTAATCAAACAGGATTCCCATCTGTTTAACTGATATTAAATCTATTTGATCCAGCAGGATTCCCAGCTGTTTAATTGATATTGAATCTGTTTAATCAAACAGGATTCCCAGCTGTTTAACTGATATTAAATCTATTTGATCCAGCAGGATTCCCAGCTGTTTAATTGATATTGAATCTGTTTAATCAAACAGGATTCCCAGCTGTTTAACTGATACTGAATCTGTTTAATCAAACAGGATTCCCAGCTGTTTGATTGATATTAAATCTATTTGATCCAGCAGGATTCCCAACCATTTAATGATATTATATCTATTGATCCAGCAGGATTCCCAGCTGTTTAACTGATATTAAATCTATTGATCCAGCAGGATTCCCAGCTGTTTAACTGATATTAAATCTATTGATCCAGCAGGATTCCCAGCTGTTTAACTGATATTAAATCTATTGATCCAGCAGGATTCCCAGCTGTTTGATTGATATTAAATCTATTGATCCAGCAGGATTCCCAGCTGTTAATTGAGAAGGATCCATGGCTGCAATCCCAGGGCTGCCACCACAGTGAGCAGCCCCAGCAGGAAACAGCTGCAGTGTTAAACACCCCAAAGGAGCCCTGAAAGGGGAGCACAGCTCCTCTGTCCATGCCCAGCTGCAAACTCACAATTCTGGCCATGCTGAGCTGCAATCCAAACACCAGGTTTAACTCCTTGCCCTTGAACCAGCTCACTGCATAGGTGTTCTGGGCCACAGCCAAGGACTCACCACCAATCCTGCAGGTAAAACACAACATCCCAAATGCAGCAGGCAAAGAGCAAGAGCAGAGTTTCAGAGAAATCTGGCTGTGGACAGGCAGATTGAATACATATTTATATATGCAAAGCAATAGAAAGCAAAGATTCAAAAATGGAACTGCAGTGATTGAAGAAGAATTTGTGGTGCCACAGTTTTTGATTCAGCAACACCTGCAAAGTCCTGGTTTTTGTTTTCTAAGCTACACAAGGAAAAGTGGAGATCTTGCATTAACACCTACAAAATCCTGTTTTCTGTTTTCCAAGTTACACAAGGAGAAGTGATTTTGCATTCCACACCTTCAGAGATCTCAGAATCCACCAATTTTGGCTCCAAGTGGCAGCACTTTGCTAGGAGACTTTTCTGGGGTTAGTTTTTGTAGTTTTCTAGATGGCCTTACCTCCAAGAGCACAATGTGCCCTTCCAGACTCACCCAAATATGAACCTGCCCAGTTCCATCAGCCAGAAGGTGTTGAACAGAGCTCCCAGAGCAAACACCACCTGCCAACAGAGTGAAGGGAAATGAGAATTGTGATTTCAGGTGCAGAACAGAGCAAACTGACTGAAAAACAGCAACAAAAATGCTTTTCCCTCCCCAGAAATACTTCACATCCAATTCCTGCTCTTTCTGCTGTTCATCTGGGACTGTGTCATCCTCAACCAATTTCACATCAAACACATTAAAAAAGTGGATCTTTCCCACAGTTCCAGTCACATTCCAAGGTTCCCTTTCCCAATACAACCCAGGGTTCTCCTGTTCCACTTCTCAGCTGTGTGAGGTGAAACACAAACTGCAGACCCAGACCATCCCTCACTCCCTGCCCTGCACTCACCTGCCCAGCACACACAAAGATGCTGAATATGATAGTGCCCAACCTGGAAAGAAAATAAAATCACTTCATGCATAACCAAAATATTTTTTTCCCCCCTACAAAACAATATTTTAGACCTGCAGAATGGGGTTTTCATTATTACAGGAATATTATTATTATAGGGAAACAAGGGGAGGGGATGGGCAATTAAAAGGTCTCCTTTAAATTGTGCAGCTCAACAATTCCCATAGAAAGCAAAGTGGTGTTTCTGAAATAAATTCATTTAAATTGTAAAGGAAAGGAAGCTTTTAAAAATCCTAAACTGCATGGAGGAAAAGTACTGAAAAAGCTGATTACAACCTTGAAAACTTTATAATAATAAAGTCTAAACTTCACCTGCAGGTTGAGCTCATCATTCCTTGCACACAAACATGGAACTCACCGGATTCCAAACACTCTGTCTATCAGGAAACCTCCAAAGAAGCACAGCACCACGTTGGGCCAGGAGTACCAGGCATAGAGAGCCATGAACTGGGCTGTGTTCACCTTCATGTCCTGCACAGCACAGGGAATTGGAAAAAGGGATTATTCCTGAGCTAATTGCAGGGACATAAGTATTCAGGAAGAACTGGGTAGAAACAATTTTCTGTGATTCACAGAATTCCTAGATGGGTTGGGATGGAAAAGACTTAAAGCTCATTTTTGTTCCAAGCCCAAGAACTGGGTTGTGTTCACCTTCATGTCCTACACAGCACATGTGAAATTGTAAAAAATGATTATTCCTGAGTATTCAGGAAGAACTGAGTAGAAACAAATGCATTTTTTGTAATTCACAGAGTTCCTAGATGGGGTGGGTGGAAAGGATTTAAAGCCCATTTTTGTTCCAAGCCCAAGAACTGGGCTGTGTTCACCTTCATGTGCTACACACACAGGGGAATTATAAGAAATGAATATTCCTGAGCTTATTGCAGAGACATTGAATAAATACTCAGGAAGAATCAAGTAGAAACAATTTTCTGTAAATCACAGAATTCCTAGATGGGTTGGGTGGATTCAAAGCCCGTTTCGTTCCAAGCCCAGGGACGCCTTCCCCCACCCCAAACGGACACTTCAGGGACCCAGGCCAATTCCAGCTGCTCTGGCAGCCTGTGCCAGGCTCTGCCACCCCAGGGAATGTCCCTGCCCACAGCAAAGGTCACTCTCGTGCCTCGCACACTCACCCGCTGAACCTGGGTCTGCAGAGCGGCGGGGTTGTCGTAGCAGAAGTAGCTGCCTGCGGGGAGAAGGGGAGGCCTCACGCTCTGCCCGGCAGCGCCCCCCGCACCCGCACCTCCCCCCCGCAGCCCCGCGGGCCCGGCCCGCACCGAATCCCAGGAAGCACATCAGCGCCAGCACCAGCAGCCGGTGCGGGAGGCGCCGCGGGTCGCAGGCGGCGGCCAGGCCGCGGGGAGGGCCCGGGGAGCCGCCGCCGCCATCGCCGCCCTCAGCGCCGAGCAGGGCGCGCTCCTCGTCCGCCATCGCGCCCGCCTCACGTGAGGCCGGGCACGTGACCGGCCCCGCACGTGGGCGGTCGGTCACGGGGCGAGCACGTGACCGCGTTGCCATGGCAGCGCTGGGCTGCGGCCTGCGAGGGGCCCGGGCAAAGGGGAACGTGAAATAATAGAAAAAATGTAAATATAAGTGTAGTGTAAATGTAAGTGTAAGAGTAAAATGTGTAAAAAGTGTAAAAAGTGTAAAAAGAAGTGTAAAAAGTGTAAGTGCAAATGTAAATGTAAGTGTAAATGTAATTGTAAGTAAAATGCACCTGTAAGTATAAATGTAAATGTAAGTGTAAATGTAAGTGTAAATGTAAGTGTAAATGTAAGTGTAAATGTGAGTGCAAGTCTAAGTGTAAATGTAATTTTAAGTAATATGCAAGTGTAAATGTAAATGTAAGTGTAAGTGTAAATGTAAATATAAGTGTAAATGAAGTTTGAGGGCCAGGCTGCAAGCAGCCCGCAGTCAGCTGTTTTTATAACTGTTGTTATAATTGTTGTTATCACTGTTTTTATAACTTCTGTTGTTATAACTGTTGTTATCTTGCTCTTATAACTATATATTATATTACTGGCTTTATGCAAATATTCAAATGAATGCTGGATGTAGAATGTTGGAAGACTGTGCTGTATGAATAGAGTTTGAATTCTGCTATTAACAAAATTTAGCAATAGTAGTGTGATAAATATATTTTTGGACTATAACGTGGTGATGTAAAAAGCTGCTTTTTTACTGTCAAAAGCTCCAGTCTTCCATCAAATTTCACCTTCTTGCACCAAAAATGACCCAAATCCTGTGTGCACATCAATTGCTTTCTGATTCAAATATACTCTTTTTGAATAAAATATGCTCTTAATGAGGCAAAACCACTTGTGACTCAAGCCAAAGGATTTATTTACCTTTTCAAGGTTAGAAAGCAAAGGGCTGAGTTTTACCACATTCACTTTGCCATGAATTTGATAAGGAACCATAGAAGAAAGTCAAAACAACTTCTGAAAACATGCAGGTATCATGTTGTGGATCAGCTGCAAACTCCTCTTGCATCAAACGCTTCATTTCACTTGACACTCGTCTTTTCAGAGACCTGCCAAAAGAAATGCTGTGACTAAACGAGTCGTGTTCACTGAGCTGGTGTCGATTCCTTGAAATCTGAACATCTCAGTTTACTACAGCCCCTGAGAAAAACACGGGCTCAAGTTACACAGCTTCCTGGGAAAAGCAGTTTGCAACAAATTGGAAACTTTCAGTGGCAAACTCAAGGATTTCAGTGACAAAATCCAGTGTTTTTGTAAAAAAATCGAGAGTTTCAGCGACAAACTCAAGGGGTTTTGTGAAAAGCTCGAGGGATTCTGTGACAAAGTCGAGTGACAAACTCGAGGATTTCTATTACAAACTCGAGGGTTTCAGTGAGAAATTAAAGAATTTCAGTGACAATTTCCAGGGGTTTCATAATAAACTCGATTATTTCAGTGACAAACCCAAGGATTGCAGTGACAAACTCGAGGATTTCTGTGACCAATTCCAGGATTTCAGTGACAAACTCCAGGGGTTTTGTAAAAAACTCAAGGATTTCTATTCCATATTCCAGGGTTCCTGTGCCAAACTCCAAGGTTTCATTGCCACTTGAGGGAGCTCAAAGATAATTGAGCCACCTCCAGTTCCCTAATTCCAGGGAGACAATTTCTATCCAGATAAAACTGATAACTTTGGGAAGCAAAGCTAAATGGAGCCTGGGACTGTATTTATCCTATTCTGTGGAACACCAGGCTCTTTATCAGAGAGTAAGAAATTACAGCCATGCATCCAGAGTATTTAACAGGACAAAAAGACAGTTTTCCATTTGCTAATTCCCAATATTTACCTTTCTCTCCACTCACCTCCACCTTGGCTTTGACCTTGAAGCTCTGGCTGTGAGTTCAGCCCGGGCTGATTCCCACATGCATTGCAGGAAGTGTTTATATCCCAAATAAATGCAGTGGATTGCTCTTCAACTCAGCCTTTAGAATGTTTATTACAGATGCAGTTGCTGCCTCCCCATAAATCAGAGCACTCAAAGTGCCATATGATCCCAAATGCTGCATTTAACAGCAGCAAAAGGAGGAAAAGCTGTGTGCAGCTTTTATAGGGGCCATAAAATCCTTGTGCCTGTGGCCTCCCCTCCCTGCACTGCCCAGATCAATCAGGGAGTGCTCAGGACAATAAACACTCCCAGGAAACAAGGATGAGCTTCAGGTTCAGCTCCTCACAGTTACTGCTGTCTCTGGGAAGATGCTTCAAAACTGCAACAAAGCAAGAGCTGTTATTCACATGAATAAATTATTCACATGATCTCAATGTAATTCACATGATTAAATTGTTCACATGATCTCAATGTAATTCACATGATTAAATTATTCACATGATCTCAATGTAATTCACATGAATAAATTATTCACATGATCAAATTGTTCACATGATCTCAATGTATTTCACATGATTAAATTATTCACATGATCTCAATGTAATTCACATGAATAAATTATTCACATGATCAAATTATTCACATGATCCCATTGTATTTCACATGATTAAATTGGCTCCACCATCACTACCCCATTATCCACTTTCTGAAGGAAAATCTCCTCCTTTTCCCCCCAGAGGATGAAGGATCTGTCACACACAGGCATGCAACCAGTTTTTAACCACTCCATGTGCTGAGGAATGGCTGATTACAAACCTCTCTGTCTCACTCAAATGCTGTTGGCTGTTTATGCACCATCCCAAGGCAAGTTTGATTTCTTCAAAGTGCTGGGAAGAGGCTGAGGAAACTTTTCTGCCCCATAAATCTGCCTGAGAGCAAAGATCCTAAAGATCCTGGTGTTCCACAGAGTAGGATAAATACAACCCCAGGCTCGTTTTAGCTTTGCTTCCCAAAGTTATCACTTTTATCTGTGGGTAGAGATTGTCTCCCTGGAATGAGGGAACTGGAGGTGGCTCTGCAAAGTCAATTATCTTTGAGCTCCCTCAAGTGGCAATGAATTTGTAGGTAACACTTGAACTTGGCTCCATGCACGACTTTCCCTTTGTGCCTCTTTTCCTCAGGATGCACAAACTCCTGGTGGATCTTACCAGTGCTAAGTTTTAAAAATCCTCAAGTTATTTGGTGGAAATACTGAACAACAGCAGCAGCCTGAGAGGCACTGAAGCAAAGCATTTCCTGGTTCATCTTTGAAAAGATGCATTTCCAAAACATTCAAACTTCTTAAAACTCTCCTGCTTCTTCCAGCAGGATGGACATGAAGGATTTCCCAGCTCAGCCCTGGAATTTCAGCAGGAAGCTCTGATGCTGAAGCAGATGCTGGAGGTTGGTGCCATGCAACCTCAGTGCCCTGGGAATGAAGGAAGTTCCCACCCTGGACAAGGGCTCTGCTTCCCTGCTCTGGCTGAGGGCCAGGAGAGCTCACAGTCACTCATTGTCACTCATTGTCACTCATTGTCACCAGGGCTCCTCACCCTCTGCAGAGGGAGAAATGGGTGGGAGAGGGAACTGCTTCCCTCTGACCCCATGCCAGGGCTGTCCCCGTGGTGTCCCTGTGAGCAGAAATGTTGGGATTTGGGAGCCTGTTCCCAAGTGCAGGGCTGCTCCCAGCCTGTTGGACACTCCAAGGATCCAGCAGCTGCTCCTGCTGCCCCTCTCAGCTCCCTGTGCCCTCCCTCTGCTCCTCTATCCCAAAGTTCTCCTGCCCTGAGCATTTGCTGCACACCCAGCAGTTCCTCCTCAGGCATTTCCTCTGCCCTGGAGTGCTGAACTTTGCTGGACACCTTCCAAAACCTGCCTGAGGTGGGGTGGATTTCTTTCCTTCTCTCTGCTGCAGCCTGGAGAACTTTCCAAGCAAACAACTTGACTCAGTGGTCCTGTTGTTCCCTGAGCTGGAATTCCTTTGCTGATACACCTGATCCCTCACTTGCAGATTAATTCCTCCCCTCTCTGGAATTCCTTCTCACCAGCTCTCCCATGCCTTGGATCTGAGGAAATTCAATTAAATTCTAGCCCTGCAGTTGACATGGTTCTGTTTAATATTCTCATTGGGTTGAAATCATTTAAAACAAACCAAAAATGAAAAATCAGAATTATTCCAGTAATCCTGAGTCATCTCCACATATCCAGCTTTATCTCAGAGTATGAGGCTTTACTTCATAACCCAAGAAAGTGATACCATGGGGGAAAAAAATTACAAAAAGCTCTGATTTTGAGGAAAAGAGAAAAGGGTGGGAAAGGGGGAGCATAATAATTTTCTTATAGGCAAAGAATTGGAAACAAGCTGGAGAGGGAAGGAAAAACCATTTCACAAACTGATAATTCAAATTAGAGGACAAGAAATTCTGCCTAAGCATTTGTTCAAGTGAGGGGCTGGAGAGAGAGATGAAATGCAAACTTCCCTTTTACTTCCTTCAAAGAGTGAATGAGAAATTATTCTGCACAGAAAAAAAATAATTTGTAATCTAATTCTGAAAATATATTGTTTCCTTTAGAAGCATCTTGCTCAACACTTGATGTCACAGCTTCAGATTACAATTCTTTGCATTTTTATATCCCTGAGCTCCCCACCTGGTGCTTTCCAAGTGCAAACAATTTCCTCAATATTATTCATGGCCTGAGAGAAGGAAATGAGTGGGTTCACCTTGTTCCCCATAAATGACAAGTGAATAAATACAAATCCTACAGATGAAGAACTGAAATATTCCCCTCCCCTTTCCTGGCACCACAGCCAGCTCATCCCCACTCAGGAAATGTGAAAGGAATTATTCCTAGCCAAGATTTCAAGGAAAGGTCATTCCAGCTTCCTTGGCTTGGAAAATTTTGACATTTTTTGGGAACCTCCAAGACTCACCTTCTTGCCACAAAGGAAAAATGGTGCTGTGCCTTCACCACCTGAGTCAGAGCTGGGCCTGGGCTCCACATGGTCCTTGAAAAAGAAGAAAAGAACAGAATTCTTTGGTTGGAGCAGGAGGAAATGAGTAAAGCAAGTTCTCAGGTGGTTTCAGTGGGAACTGTGCTGTGCTTTCCCTCACAACTTGGTTTATTTCTGTATTTTCCTCTTCCTGTAGGCAAATCCTTAATTCCATCCCAGGGAATGGATGCCAGAGACATGGGAAGGCCATGTGGGATTTTACCTCTCCCTGCTTCCACTGGGAGCAACATTCCCAGTTTTATTAATATTTAAATGATTAATTGCACATACAAACCCATTTCTCCTTGGATGGGGAAGGAAATCCCACCATGCTGTCCTGGCCATGGACATCTCCTGTGGAATCTGCTTTGGTGACACCCAGAGGAGCTGAAAACCCTTTTGAACCACAAGTTCTTTGTCCTTTTAGAAACATCCCAGAAGCCTAAAGTTGGAAAAGACCTCCAGGAGCATCAGTCCAGCTGTTAACCCAGCACTAAACCCCATCCTGAGGATTTTTAAACTCTTCCAGGGATGGGGACTCTACCACTCCCTGCATGGTAACCAGGAGATGAAATCAGATTAGAAGAAATTGAAGAGAAACTAAATTAAGTTTTGTTTTTTTTTCCTCTTATCTGGAAGGCAAATACAATTTTTTTTTTTTTTTTTCTGGAAATTTGAGATCCACAACCACAAAGCACTCATAGAAAATACAGCTCCAAGTTTAAATATCTGACATCTGACAAGAAGTGCCAGGGGCAGGGCTCTGGAAAGTGATAAGGAATGGAAAATGGGGAGAGAAACTGAACTGAGGAAAGGGAACAGATAACAACCCTGCTTTGGGGAGCCATGCCAAGGAAGAACATCCCATCCTGCAGCTGGAGTGTTTGCTTCCTTCTCTGAGTTTGCTGGCAAAGCATGAGCTCACACTTCTTGTGTTCCACTCCAACAATAAGAGCTCTGGGCAGGCCTTGGCTGCAGGTCTGCAGCTGAATTCCCTGGATCCAGTTCCCATGGAGCTGCTGGGGAACTCTCCTCATTCCTGGGGGAATGCAGCCCAGCTCTGGCCAAGGCCTGGCAGCCACTGGGCTGTTGTACTTGGCTTCTCTGACTTTGCATCCCCACCAAAAGAGGAGAAACAGCTGAGGAGGCTTTTAGAACTCCTTCAAATCTGATCAGTGCAGGGGATCAGAGCCAGCAGAGGCACTGCAGATAAGGGGAGGGACAGGCACATCTGAGCCCTGCTCTGGGGCTGCTGGGGGGGAGGGCTGGCACCAACACCAAAATTCAGATCACAGCTCTGATAGTCAGGGGCAAATCTGCATCCTCAGGAGTCCAAACCCTTCTTTTCCAAAGTCACTTCATCAAAGTCAGGCCACAAATTGGTCATAATTCATCAGCTTTGTGTAATTTGTTTCTCTAGAATTCACATGCTGGAGTTTTCTCTTCCTTTTAAGGCTGCCTGTGCCTTCCCTGCTGAGCATTCCTGTCCCAACATCATTGCAGCTTCTGCTCCACACATTCCCAGCCCATTTTCCTGCACTTTCTGCTCACCAAGCAAAACCAGAGCTTTTTATAAGCTTCTTACACTGACACCTGAAAGAGCAGTGCTGCTGTCAGCACATTCCCAGCCTTTCTTCCCTGGGAATATTTCCCAGAGCCAGCCTCACACCCTGCTTGTCCCATAGGAAAAGTGATTTCCTTACAAAGCTGAAGGGATTTTCAGGCAGTTGCACCCAGCAGAAAATGCCTGATAGTGGCTGTGGATTGTGCCCAGCAACCTTCCCCAAACACAGAGTGCTTCCAGGAAATGGGAAAAAAACACACATCCCATAGGAGTGGATGAATCACTGCTCCCCACACCCATCTTCAAGGAAATGAGGAAAAAGAAATGGGTTCCACGAGCATAACTGGGGTTTATCCTACAGCCACAGCATCCCAGTCCCAGTGGATGCAGTGCTGGCTCAATCCCAGTTTGGGGCTGGAAGAAAAGCACCAACAAAGAGCTTTGCTGAGGCAGCAGCCTGGGCTGGGTCTGTCAGAAAACCTTTGTGCTCTTGCAATGTTTCCCTCCTTGCTTTGTGCACTCTGCAAACAGATTTGGCAAGCAGGCATTGTTCCCCTGGGATCCTCCTGCAGGATTTATTCACCTGCCACAGCCATCCTGCACTTCTCTGAGCTGGCACTAAATGCTGGCCCTGAAGGGACAATTTACTGCTGGTGCTGTTGTCTCAGGATAAACCACAAAGCCAGTGATGGTTATAAAAGTGCCACTCCCAAAATGTCCCACTGCCAGGGCTTGGGGATGCTCCTGCTGCTTGTTCCCATCACCTCTCAGCTAAGAGATGAGCAAGAAAAACCAGGGATAAAATGTCTGAAGTTCTGTTCTGATCAACAGCTGGGAAGGTGCTTTAGCCCCAGACACTGCTGGCCCCATAACCAGGTTCTCTTTGGGCTGGAATTGTGGAATGGTTTGGGATGGAAGGACCTTAAATCCCACCAGTGCCTCCCCTGCCATGGCAGGGACACCTCCCACTGTGCCAGCTGCTGCAGCCTGGCCTGGGACACTGCCAGGGATCCAGGGATCCACAGCTGCTCTGGGAATTCCATCCCAGCCAGGAATTCCTTCCCAATATCCCAGTTAAATCTCTCCTCCTTTAGTTCAAACCATTCCCCTTGTCCTGGCACTCCAGCTCCTTGTCCAGGTCCCTCTCCAGCTCTTTCTGACTCCTTTCAGGTCTTGCAAAGCCTCAATTAAATCTCTCCAGATCTTTCTCTTCTCCAGGCTGGACACCCCAACCCTCAGCCAATAGTCTGAGAAAAGTCTCCTGCAGCCAACTGCAGAAAAATGCAAAAATATCCAACAACTTCTTCAATTCTGCATTTTTAGTTAATTAAACAGATTGATCAGGGACACCCAAATTGCTTTTCCAGCAAGACTGACCTGAACCAGACTCTCCTAAACTCCTGCCCCTTCCTTGCTTTGGAAAGGAAACACAGCAAAGGGAAAGATGGAAACACAGCAAAAATAAAAGAAGGAATTAATTTGTTTTGGTTTTTGGAGTGATCTTCTACCCCCTCAGATTTCTTTTAACACACAACCAATTTGTTACCTTCTCCAGCTCACTGAAACCTTCTCTGATTGCAGTGATGGCACCTCCTGAGCCAGGCTTCTCTTGCTTGGGATCAGAATTGTTTTCTGTTCCATTCATGATGAGCAATTGCATCATTCCTGCCAAAAATCTGGGTGAGTTCAGCACAGGTGCTGTGACTCTTCCCCTGGGAATTCCAGGCCTTTCCTCTCCCAGTCAAGTGAAATATTAATATCACTTCCCTCCATTTAACTGTCTTGTTAAAATATGGCAATTTATACCTAAACCAAGTTTACTCTGCTGCCTCTCAAACCCTGCAACCACTACAAATATGGAAAGTTGATAATTAGATTTAAGAAAGCTGGGAAAAATAATTCATTAAAAATAAATCTCTGACCTTTTGAGCTGTTCAGATCAGTGTAATTCCTCCATTCTGAATGCAGCAGGAGAGGATCCTGGGCCCTGGATGAGGCCTCCTTGTGCCATTCCAAGGCTGTCACTGGAATACAGGAGATTTTATGTTGTTAACAATTCCCTCAGGAACAGAACCCCACTGGAATACAGGAGTTTTTATGGTAACTATTCCCTCAGAACAGATTTCCACTGGAATACAGGAGATTTTTAGGGTAACAATTCCCTCAGGAACAGGATCCCACTGGAATACAGGAGTTTTTTATTATAACTATTCCTTCAGGAACAGAATCCCACTGGAACACAGGAGTTTTTTATTATAACTATTCCCTCAGAACAGGATCCCTCTGGAACACAGGAGTTTTTTTATTATAACAAATCCCTCAAAACAGAATCCCTCTGGAATACAGGAGTTTTTTATGTTAACAATTCCCTCAGAACAGGATCCCACTGGAACACAGGAGCTTTTCCCTGTTGTTAGCAATTCCCTCAGGATCAGGCTTGTGGATCTGGCTGGAGCACAGCCTGAGGATTGACCAGGGAAGGAAAAGGTGATGGGAGCATTTCCCATGATTGTGCTTGAAATACCCTCAGCACTCACTCCCCTCCCATTGTTCTCCTCTGGGATCAAGGGCAGCCAGGGTTAGGGAGAAAAAGGAAACCAAAATGTCAATACAGGTTGGAGCTTTCTGCAGGGAAACTGCAATGGCTTACACAGAAAAAAGGGAAAGTTCTCCCTTTTTCCTCAATGTAAGAATTTCCCTTAAACTTTCTGTATTTGTTTGGATTAAATACTCAGTTAAAAATCCTTTCAGAGGGAAAGGTGGATGATATCAGGGATCAGCCACAAAAATCACTTCAATCATGGGTTACACCTCTCTCACTATATATATATTTATTTATAATTTATATACATGTGGCACTGTGCTCTTTGTGAACACATCACCAATCTAAAGAGATCTATACTTATAAAAATTATAGCACCAGGCTCTTAACTGACAGCAAATTATTAAATCTGGGATAATTTCATTCATTTCATCCATAGAAATAGTTCAGCACATTCTAGAACACCAATACCTGGGAGAATAAAATTCTACAACTCTGAAGGCATTTTTTCTTTGGAAAAAAATAAATGAACAAACCCATCCTGGACATGGTTTTATGTTCTAAGCCAAACCCAAATTTTATAACCCAAATTCCTCCCTGGGAGGGGCTGGGATGGAATTGCCAGAGCAGCTGTGGCTGCCCCTGGATCCCTGGGACAGTGGGAGCTGTCCCTGCCCATGCAATGAGAGATTTAAGGTTTCTTCCAGCCCATCCAGTCTGGAATTCCATGGTTCTGTGAGGAGCCAAAGGTTCCTTTTCCAAGCCAGAAGCACCATTTAGACATTAAATAGCCATTTAGACATGAAACTTTTCCCTATTTCTCCTGAAAACCCTCAGTCTTTAGGAAAACCTGATCATTAGAGTCATCCCAGCACTTCAGATCCATTTTCCCAGTGGAACCAGGGAATCCCTCTGGGGTGGGAGTGTGGATGTGGGGGAGCTCTGCCAGGTCACACCAACTCCTCCCCTGTCCCAGGGATGAAAGTGGAAGAGTTTTCACCTTGTACCCTCCAGGTGGATCCAGGCTGCTGGGGATGGCTGAGCCCCTCTGCTGCTCTCCTTGAGCTGCTCCTGGAGCTCCAGTGGCTGCAAGTCCTTTGGGCTGAGCTCACAGCTCTGTCCCTGGAGCTGGGACAGGATAAACACAGCTCAGGCACTGCACTACCCACGAAAAGCACCACACTGAACTTTGGGAAAGCTGGTGTTCCACCAGATTTTTAAACCCAAATGTTGAGCTGGACTCCCCCCTCCTCCTGCTGGTTAAAGCCCTGGAGAAATAAACACGGAGGTGCTGATACATTTCAGGAGGAAAGAAGGCCAGCTTGTCAAACACCGTGACTAATCCAGGGGAAAAAGATCATTTTCTCACAAGTTCTGGGAACACACAGTGATGCAGAAGAGAACAAAGGAGCAGTTCTTGCAGTTCACAACCAAGAAAACGAGATTATTTGAGATAATTCACTGACCAATGAGAGATGAGATAACCAAACCATTTATCAGTATAGAAATGAGATTTTATATACATTAATTATTTAAAGAGCTGGACATGGCTGCTCTGATGTTTTAATTCCATGTCCATCTAATACTCAGATTAAAGTGCAATCCTAGTTATTTTTAAGTCCAAGAGGTGCCTACAGGAACCAGACATGAACTTTGAAATACAAACAGATCACAATGTGGATTTTGATTTGTTCTTTGAAATAACTGTAGGAGTTGCTGAAGATTAACCTGCATTTCCTGCTGCCAGGGTGCTCAATCTGTTTCAATCACCTGGTTACTGGAAACCCTCCAGAAGAGTAAAATTGAAAACCTGCAAATTGTCATCACACATTTCACAGGGTGAGCTGAAAATTGGGAAATAGAATCCTAGAATCACTAAGGCTGGAAAAGATCTCCAACATCATCAAGTTCAATGAATAATTCCATGAGTAATTTATGTATCTACTGACATAAATACAGGCTATAAGTGTGCAACTTTGAGCAAACCTTTAAAAAACCTAAGTACAAAATTCATGTGTGAAGATAAAACCCTGCATTTAAGTGAATTAATCTCCCTGCAACACAAATTCTTCATAGAACAGAATTAACAATAAATTCTACCTGTTTCCCACTCTAAATATCATCCCCAGCTACTCAAGGAAGGTCTCAGTGAGGAGTATTTTAGTGGTTTGTCTAAGAGATGTTAAAAATGATGGAATAAATGATGTTGGATCACCTTTGAGGGGTGCCTGGAGCAGTGGCAGTGCAGGGCTGTCCCCACAGGGCTTTCTGTCCTCAGCAACCTCAGGGCTCAGCATCCCCATCCTGGAAAAGGGCACAGGGAGGGGATCCAGTGAGCAGGACATGGAAAATTGCTTCCTCTCTGAGGGGCCACTGCACCTGGCAGAGAGAAGTGAGGTGAGACAATGCTGAGGAATTTTGGTGAGAAACCCTCTCCTGTCCTCACCTTATTTCAAACATCCCTGAGCCATCACCCCCTGGTTGTGCAAATATTTAATGTCTTCTCCAAACATTGTGCAACCAAACACCTCCCAAGTTATTGTGCTGTTGTAACCTTCATTTCCCAGGAACATGCACTGAATCTTTTTCATTTAATTACAGAATCAGTGTCAAAAAGTCACCTTTACAAGGGGGTTTTTATTGCTTTCAGGTAAGTAAATGTTAGCATCAAACAAATGAAAGCTTTGTGGGGTGAGGGGCTGTGGCTGCACATCCATGATCTGCTCAGAGGTTTCATTTCACACTCCCATCTCTTAGGGATCTGCCCAAACATCTCTGGAGAGGCAGAACTGCTGCAAGAGCTGTCCAACAACCCAAGATCCCAGCTGAGCTCCCTGTGACAGCCATCAGGCACTGCAAAAAGCAAACATTGCCCTCACAGCTCAGCTCCAAAGGGCTGCTGGAATTGCTGTTTGTTTTTAAACAGGCCTGAGCATGATCCCACATGCATTTGTTACAGCTTCACGAGGTGATTTCAGGTAATTAACAGGGATTATTTCCTGCCTGTGTTTATTCCAGGCTCTGGGTGTTGGGATCTCCCTGGCCATGGAAGGGATTTGTTTGTCTGGGAAGGTTTCTCTGTTCCATAGCAGCTCCAGAATGAAAAGGAAAGGATCCAAAAGAAGTTTGCCAAATGTTCTGTGTCTCTGCCCAACTGTCAGAATCACAGTGATCATCTGCAGTGATTGACTCCCTGTTTATAATCCATGTCCTTTCACTTTCCTGGGATTAGATCATGGCAGATTGGTTCCAATTTCCTTGCAAAACAACATTTGGGGAAGTGCAGTCAAAGAGGATCCTGTAAATGCTCACATGCTTGGGAGTTTCTGTGCTTCTCTGTTTCTCTGGGTTCACAAGGGGTTAGTTCTGCCTGGGAATGTCTGACACTGCAAAAGCTTTGATTTGATACAGTAAAAAAACACCAAATTGGGTGAAATGGGGCATTAAAGGTGACTTTACACCAACATCCTTCAGGCTGGAGGAGCCTCAAGCAGCAGGAGCAGAAGTGCTGCAGGAAAATTCACTGGGAGCAGCAGCTAAGGGAGCTCTGACACTCCCTGGTGCCATCTCAATTGTACAGGACCTTGGCACACATTTGAAACCCAACATGAAAATACACAAAATAATGGAAACAGCATCAATGAGCTTTGGTTTTGGTCAGAAGGCTAAGTCAGACCTTCCTGGCTGATTTAAATATTATCCCTTAAAAGTCAAGTGCTGGGGTGACCTAATTAAGGCCTTCCAATACAAGAAAGATGGGGAGAAACAATTTGTAAGGTCCTGAGGTCCTGGAGTGAGAGAACTGCTGCTGACACAAAATACAAATATTTCTTTAAAAAAAAAAATCCTATCCGTGATTTAAAAATAATCAGGAGCCTTCAAACCCAAATTTTTCTGGAAAAAGTGAGCCACTCTAAATCAGTACCCATATTTTATTCCTATAGGTAAGGTCAGTCAAGAAATGCATTAAAAGGTGACCCATCCTTGGTTTATCCAGCAAAATATTTGGAGACTAATTAAAAATAAATTATTTGGATTAATTATTGAGAATAAATCCCAAATCAGTTAAAATCAAGAAACAGAACTTGTTCTTAATTACATCAAGATGGTGAAGTTAAAACTGGAAAAGTTGCACAACCAAATGAAGTGAATTTTGTCCAAATTCACTTTACTAAATTGCAGCCAGCTGGTAATGATTGTGAGCCAGTGAGGTCTGGTGCATACAGGGGATAGAAATCACCTCCAAATATGAAACTAATTAGGAATAATTGGCCTCTAAACAAGCACTTGATGTATGAAGAAGGAAAATGCAAACCTCAGAATGATTTTTAGAGCCACTGCCTGAACCAAGCCTCATTTCCAGATCCAAAGGGTCCAAGTCAGCTGTGGCACAAGTGTGGTGCAAATCACAGAGGAGTTTCCCAGAATGTCCTGGTTCCTGAAGGGGAACAGAGAAGGGGAGAGGGAGAGAGGCTCTGAGCTGGAGCTGACACCAGCAGGGTCAGGAAAAATACTGGAAAGGACAAAACCTCCCTGCAGCACCTTCCAATTAACCAGAATATACAGAATCATGGGATTAGGGAATGGTTGGGGTTGGAAAGGACCTTAAAGCCCATCCAGCCCCACCCCTGCCAGGGCAGGACACCTCCCACTGTCCCAGGCTGCTCCAAACCCCAATGTCCAACCTGGACACTGCCAGGGATCCAGGGACAGCCACAGCTGCTCTGGGAATTCCATCCCAGCCCCTCCCAGCCAGGAATTCCTTCCCAGTATCCCACCCATCCCTGCTCTCTGGCAGTGGGAAGCCATTCCCTGTGTCCTGTCCCCCCATCCCTTGTCAATAGTTCCCCTTATTCTTTACTGTAGCCCCTTCAGATGAGGTCACCCCAAAGCTTCTCCAGGCTGAGCAATCCCATTCTCCAGCCTCTCCTCCCAGAGCTGCTCCATCCCTCTGACCATCCTGGTGCCTCCTCTGGACACACTGCAGCAGTGGCTGCATCCCTTCAGGTCAGGTCATTCAGCTCTGACACTGCAGAGCTCCATCTCACCCTCACCAAACAGCCTGAAGGAACCTTGGCTCTTGGAGGATGCCCTTCCAGCTTTTAAGGGCACAAAACCCTCAGAGCTTAAAATAAATACATTTCCTAAATGTTGTGGAAGCACAAAACCTCGTGCTAGTGCACATTTACAAACATCCCCCAGCCTTGACCTGGACCTGTTCAGCATCTGAGCTTTTGGTTTTTTTCCAAGTCAAATTGTTTTGTAAATTCAGATCAACAGCAAATTCCAGCAGCGAAGTGTAGGGAGCTGCCCTGGGATTGTCCCTGCTCTGTCGCAGGGGTTCAGAGCCCCTGTCACACTGACTGGGTTACTCACAGCCCCGGGAGGAAGGACACTGCCCTGTCCCCGGGACAGCAGGAAAAGGAGGAGAACGCCAGGGGAAAGGAAATGAATCCAAAGTCAGGGATGGGGCAGCGCTCAGGGCTCGGCTTTTCGTGACAAAGCCGCGTTTAGAGGCTTTCACCTCTGTTTAAGGAACTCCCCCATCCAAGGCACCGAAGCTGAAAGTGTGAAACCGCTGCTCAGGGTGGGTTTCACTGCTTCCCCGAGCATCACAGAGTGTGAAACCCCTGCTCAGGGTGGGTTTCACTGCTTCCCCGAGCATCACAGAGTGTGAAATCCCTGCTCAGGGTGGGTTTCACTCCTTCCCCGAGCATCACAGAGTGTGAAACCCCTGCTCAGGGTGGGTTTCACTGCTTCCCTGAGCATCACAGAGTGTGAAATCCCTGCCCAGGGTGGGTTTCATTCCTTCCCTGAGCATCACAGAGTGTGAAACCCCTGCTCAGGGTGGGTTTCACTGCTTCCCTGAGCATCACAGAGTGTGAAATCCCTGCTCAGGGTGGGTTTCACTCCTTCCCTGAGCATCACAGAGTGTGAAACCCCTGCTCAGGGTGGGTTTCACTGCTTCCCCGAGCATCACAGAGTGTGAAACCCCTGCTCAGGGTGGGTTTCATTCCTTCCCCGAGCATCACAAAGTGTGAAACCCCTGCTCAGGGTGGGTTTCACTGCTTCCCCGAGCATCACAGAGTGTGAAACCCCTGCTCAGGGTGGGTTTCACTCCTTCCCCGAGCAGCAGCAGCCGCTCCCTCCCAGCTCACCCCACCCTGCCCCAAAGGACATCCTGCCCCAAAGTCCCTCCCCGGCCATCCCTGCTCGCCTTTCCAAGGATCTGCGCTTCCTGCGCTCCCATGGGACTCATCCCACAGCCAGGGAAGGGCAGGGAGGGGACAGCAGGGACAGCAGGGACAGCTGGCACTGCCCAAACCCCCCCAGTACCAGCCCAGGGCAATCAGCCTGGGGATTTCAGTTGGAAAGGGACATCAGCGCTGTCACCATGAGAAAATGTTGGCTTCTTCCAGAAAAATATTGGAGACAAACCTGACACGTGTCCCAATAAGGAAAAAAGGATTTTTCAGCTAACCTTGACACCAAGCAGGGACATCTTCCACCAGTCCAGGCTGCTCCAAGCCCCCTCCAGCCCACCCTGTGTGAAATGTGAATGTAGAGATACAAATTGTTAATTACAGAGTCTATTTCAGGAGGAAAAAAAAAAAATCAACAAATTCAGGGAAATTAGCTGGGTGGTATAAAAAACTAACAAAGAATGGTATTATACCTTTACTGTAATAATGCTTTCCCTCACTTAGGAATGCCTCTGAAATACTGAATTTTCAGTTCTGTGAAAAACCATTTCAGTAATAAAAAGAGACTTAAAGCTTCACAGGAGACAGTTTGAGTCCTTAACCAGAGTTTTGATTTACTTCTCTGAGGTCCCAGCCCAGAAACCTGCCCCAATACTCATGCAGAGCACAAAAACAGATTCCCAGCTGCACATACAAACCCCTGTCTGCTTGGAAGTCAATAGAGCAGGTCATTAAAAATCAGCTTTTTTAACACAGGAAGTGCTGCAGCCTTTTACATTTTACCACATTCAGTCTCTCCAAAACAGATGCTTCCAGGAAGAGCAAGGCAACAAGTCCACATATCCCAAAAATAATTTTAAGGAAATCTGGCTGCTTTCTCTATTTTCTTCATGTTACCAAGACATGACTGTACTGGTTCCAAAAACTTCACTGAGATTTATTCCAGAGATGAATGCTTCTTCTGCATTATATTTGGAATATTTCAGCTGTGTCCCACGCAGTGTCATGGTGTGAGCGAGGCTCTGGGGTTTGGGAGGTGTTGAGTTGTGGTAACACTGAGAAGGAGCTAACTGCGTTTTTCCAACCATTACCTGTGTTTGCTGTGAGCTGTGTCAGGATTACACATCTGGCTCCAGCTGCAAGCTCCCTTCAGACAAATCCTGTGACCCTCCGTGTCCCTGGCTCCCCTCAGAACCCCCAGTCCTGCTCAAGCTCCAGCATCTTTCGAGTCCCCCTGGCTCCCAGCCCTACTCGAGTATCCCCAGTCCCCTCCTCTCAGAACCCCTGGTCCCCCTTGAGCCCCCCTGGCTTCCCTCAAATCCCTCCGATCCCCAAAAATCCCTGGTCTCCCTCAAACTTCTCTGCTCCCTTCAATTCCCCCTAGCTCCCCTTAAAATCCCTCCAAAGTCCCCCTGGCTGCTCTTCGAGTCCTCAGTCCCCCTCAAATCCTCCTGGTTCCTCTCAAACCCCTGGTCACCCTCAAATCCTCCTGGTTCCTCTCAGAACCCCCGGTCCCCATCAAGTGCCCCTGGCTCCCCTCAGTTCCTGACACTCCTCAAAAGCCTCAAACCTCCTCAAACCCCCTTGGCTCCCCTCCATACCTGGGTCCCTCTCAAATCCCCCCAGCATCTACAAGCCTCCGGGTCCCCCATAACGTCCTGGCTCCCCTCAAGCCCCCGGTTCCCCTCAGCCCCGCGGGGGCCGTGCTGAGGGCCGGGAGCCGCTCCCGGGCCGGGCCGGGCGCTGCCAGCGGGCGGAGGGCGGGCGGGAGCAGCGGGCCGGGCGCCGCTATTTGTAGGGCGGCGGGGCCGAGCCCGCCCCAGTGCCCGCGCTGCCCGCAGCATGCCGCGGCTCCGTGCCGTGCCGGGGCTCCGCGCCTCGCCGCCCGCCCTGCTGCTGCTGTCGGTGCTGCTGTTCCCCCGCGGCTGCCCCGCCGCGCAGCCGCTGGAGCCCGGCAGCCGCTCGGCCGCGGCGGCGGCGCGCCTGGCCCTGCAGTACCGCAACTTCCAGGCGGGATCCCCCGGCGGGCTCAGGGCGCTCGGGCAAGTCCGCAAGGCTACGCTGAAGGTAAGCGGGGAGCGGCGGGGTGTGGAGGGACGCTGGGAAAGTGTAATTAACAGTAATTATTACATTAGTGGTGTTATACGGAGCTGAGTTTAGAGCGTTCCCACGCAGGGCTCCGGGCGCCTGCCGGCGTCCCCCGGGAGCCGCTGCCCCATCCTGGGGTACAGCCGGGACCGCTGTCCCACCTCCTCAGGGACCCTGGCTGTCCTCAGGGACCGCTGTCCCATCTCCCTCGGTGACACCTGGCTGTCCTCAGGGACACCTGGCTGTCCTCAGGGACCGCTGTCCCACCTCCTCAGGGACACCTGGCTGTCCTCAGGGACCGCTGTCCCACCTCCCTCAGGGACCCTGGCTGTCCTCAGGGACCGCTGTCCCACCTCCTCAGGGACACCTGGCTGTCCTCAGGGACCGCTGTCCCACCTCCCTCAGGGACCCTGGCTGTCCTCAGGGACCGCTGTCCCATCTCCCTCGGTGACACCTGGCTGTCCTCAGGGACCGCTGTCCCACCTCCTCAGGGACCCTGGCTGTCCTCAGGGACCGCTGTCCCACCTCCTCAGGGACCCTGGCTGTCCTCAGGGACACCTGGCTGTCCTCAGGGACCGCTGTCCCATCTCCCTCGGTGACACCTGGATCTCCTCAGGGACCGCTGTCCCACCTCCTCAGGGACACCTGGATCTCCTCAGGGACCGCTGTCCCATCTCCCTTCCTCTGCCTCTCCTCAGGAGCTGCTGCCCCGCAATCCCTCCCTCATACCACGAACTTAATCGAAAAGTGATGCAGTTCCCATCAGAAAAGAAATATACCTTCATCTTCCACAAACCACATGGAACTGAGGGGACAGGAGTCCCAGAGAGGAGCCTGCCCATCACGGGGATGCCTGAGGTGGTGCTCGGGTTCAGCCCTTCTCCTCCTCCAGATTTGGGGGTTTTTTTACAGCTTATTCAGTTTTTCTGAAAGTACAGGATCAGGCAAAAACTTGTGGGGAATGTTTGTCCCGTGCTGTAGATCCTGGAAGGAATGCATCACCTTCCTGCAGAGCTGAGGGATGGGATTTAAATCCTGCCCTGTGTGCTGCTGCTGGGCAGCTCCTGAGAGCAAGGGCTGGTGGTTCTGAATTCCCAGAACAAATTCTGGATCCTGAATTCTGCTGAGCAGCTCCTGAGAGCAAGGGCTGGTGGTTCTGAATTCCCAGAATAAATTCTGGATCCT
The DNA here is from genome assembly GCF_029582105.1 of Oenanthe melanoleuca. Classification (NCBI taxonomy): domain Eukaryota; kingdom Metazoa; phylum Chordata; class Aves; order Passeriformes; family Muscicapidae; genus Oenanthe; species Oenanthe melanoleuca. Next base: position 13,927,915 of record NC_079343.1, on the reverse strand, counting down.
GGATTTTACTGGGCATCCCCTGAGAGCAAGGGCTGCTTGTTCTGAATTCCCAGAATAAACTCTAGATTCTGCTGGGCTGCTCCTGAGAGCAAGGGCTGCTTGTTCTGAGTTCCCAGTCTGAGGTGCCAAAGGCAGCACTGGATTCCACTGGATCCTTTCCAGGATCTGGAGATCTTCCACTACTTCTCCTGTGCAACTCCTAAAAATGAGTCAGAGGGTGTAGTGTTAAATCTCCCCTTTCAAAAAAAGGTGTTCCAAACCAAGAAATATCTGGGGTGCATTAATTAATGCAGCCTTGTGTTACAGAGATCACTGGGTGCTGAGCATGGAAGGGCTCCTGGGATATTCAAGTTTTCCTGTGAAATTCAAGTTTTCTTACAAACACCTATGACAGAAATCCTGTTATTTAATACTCTCCAAAACTGCTCCTTCTGTATTTCCTGGGCACTTTGCATATGTCTACATGTAAATATTTCCATATATAAACACCTGTTCCTGGCTGAAGAAAAAGTGAATATTTGTGGGGAGGGAAAGGGGTTTTTCCACCCTCTATCAGCCACCTGCCTCCTGATACAGGAAGGAAAATATTTGGCTCATTATAGAGAAGTGAAATTGCTCCTTATTTCCTTAGTGCTGGGTGCTGTGAGCTCCCTGGAACCACTTTCTGCAGTTCATTTCCCTTTTGTTTTTGCACACTCTGAGAAAACAAGAGGAGAAATGCACTAAAAGTGGGCACTTCCTTCTTTCCTGTCCTCCCCTGGAAAAAAATGAAAAGAATTTCCTGGAAGGAATTTGCTGTATTATGTGAAGGCAAGGGCAGAAATGTTTGGATTGATTTTTTTTTCAGGTTTGTCTGGTTTTTAACTATTTTTGAAAGTGGGCTATTTTCCTATTAGTTACTCTATTACTGGATCTCATCAAATCAGGATAATTTTTTTAATAATGAGCTTTGTGATTTAATATTAATTTTATTAGCCCAAGAGCTGGTGAAATCTCTTAGATGGGAAAGACCTTTCAAGTTCAGGTAAAATGAGACTTTCTTTCCTGGCAACAAAAAACCAAACCTGGAATAATCCTTACCTTGCTGTTGGATGCAGATGGTTTTTGTTGTCCTTTATTTTTTCTTGACTGATGATCTTCTAGGAAGCAGCAGCTCCTGGAGGTGTTGTCCTGCACTTTAAAATCCACTTTTGCTAATGAAGCATTGGTTTGTGCCAGCTGAAGATCCCAGAATTTAAAGGGAAGCTTCTGGGAGCAGTTTCCCATCCCAAGCTGTTGTGGAAATCCTAATTTAGGAGTAGGGAGGTGAAGGGGAAAGGGAAAAGCCAGGTGACCTCGTGCAGCATTGCTTAAATTGGACTGGAAAATGCCATTTTTAAATTCCCACGTGGACATTTGCACACCAACAGTGCAACACCACAGCTCTGCTCCCTGATACTGGAAGTCAATTAAAAATGTTCTGTTGATTTCCAGCAGGTGGGAAAGGCAGAACCCATGGCAGGAGCAGCTCTGACTCCTTTTCCCTTCCCTTGAGCTTCTCTCCCTGCTCAAATCGGATTCCAGGGGGGAAATCCTGGTGGGAAAACAGAGGGGAAGAGATGAAAAGCTTCAGGATGTGGGGAGAGAGGGATCCTCCCTTTCTGTGCCTTGGGGAGTGAGGGAAGTGCAAACTGATTTAAACTGATTTAAACTAATTCCCTGGGGACCTGAAATTGGTTTTTCTGACTAAAAATCTGTCAGGAAAGTTGCAGTAATTTGGAGCCCAGCAGTAAAAGAATCCAGTGACCCAGATATCCAGTGGAAAAATGAATTACTCACTTGTTTTCTTCTCTTTTTGGACACTTTTATCTTTGGCTGCTTCCCTGGGGGTTGCCAGACATCCCTGAGCTCTGCTCAGCTCACACTCTGGGATTGGGTAACAATTTTGAGATGAGAGTGGGGAAAAAACAGTGGAAATAAAAGTTTTGTACAATTATTTAGTGCCCAACAGAGCTTCTCCCTTGTCCCTGGTGAGCTGAGGAAGCCTCAGGTGTTCACACCAGACTAAATATTTGTTTTAGCATCATTTGAAAGCTGTCCAGGCAGCAGGAGGAGGGTGGTGGTACCTCCTAGCAGTACTGTGAGGGAATATCTGCTTCAAAAGGCCCAGAAACACAGAATCCTGTGCTCTTTTAAAAGTCCTGCTGACTACTGCAGCTTCTCTCACCTGCAGGACTGAGGATATGCAGGAGTCCCTGTAAAAATTCCCAAATTTAATCAGATTAAGGCTGTTGTAAACCACAGCAATAGCACCTCTTGGGTGGCTTTAGAATCTTAAACTTCAAATGTGGTTATTGCACGAGATGAGACCCTTTAAACTGAATTTCATTGCACTCACTCCTCCTTTGGTGATCCTGCATTTCAGAAAGTCACTTTTCACTGCTCTGCCCATACCCCATTTGAGGCACAAAAAGGGCAGAAGGGGAGAAGGAGGATGCAGAGAAGAAAGAAATTATTAAAAAGTCTGAGCTCATCCTTTGTTTCCTGCACCTCCTTCCTGGTGGGATTTGGCTCCACACTGGACTTGCCTCATCCTAAAGTTCCAGGAGGGAATTTTATAAAAACAGAGGGACTAAAGCAACTTTTTACCTGCATTTTCCAGGCAGGCAGGTGCTGAGCTGAGGATCTGCTGTGGGTGTGAAACTCCACTCACCTTATACCATTCAAAATTTCCTGGAAAAAGTGTGCTGGGAACAGGAGGGCTCAGGGTTGGATAAATAACACACAAAGGTTTGCTTTGGGTCCTGAAAACAGCCAGAATTGTAACTAAAACCCAAGAAAAACTGTAATTTTGGCTCTAATTCCAGTGCTGGCACCATCTTCTCTCTTCCAGAACATCCCAGAGTCTGGCCACAAGTATTACCTGCAGTTCAGCACTGAGGACTACAGGACTGGGGTGAGTTCCTGCTCTTCCTCCCCACCCTGGGCATTGAATCAGCTCCTCAGCAGCTCCAAGAGTGGGACATTTGTGTCCTGGATGGATCTGCCACAGTGGAAAGACCTCTGTGCTCCCCATTCCCCCTCTCTGCTCCCCATTCCCCTTCTGTGCTCCCCCTTCTGCTGTCCCCACCCCAAACTGGCAATCAGGAGTTGACAGCTCCCTGTTCTTTCCAATCCCACCCCTCTCCACTGGCCCTGTCCCAGCTGTCAGCAGCATTTTGCTGTGCTCTTCCTTCACACACATTTTGTGGAATTCAAATGATTTTCAGAACTTACTGTGAAGCCTTAAGATTATTTTTGTTTCAAGGCTGGCACAGTGAAGGTCCCTGTTATCAATTAATGTTTCTTGAGCTCTCACATGTTTCCAGGATGACTTAGAGCATTGTCATGTCCTGAAAGCAGGACAAGCATTAATTAAAACCTTCTGTTAAATCCCTCTAGCCTTGTGGTTTTAACCTCTTTCCTGGAAAAAGAGAAAAATAAAATCCTTCTTGACAATTTCCTAACCCCTGAACAGCTTCATGCAAAGAGTGAGTTGCTGGTAAATAAAACCTTGATTTACAAATAACAGTTTTAAACTCCCCCTTGACAGGAAGATGCTGGGAACTGCTTGGCTACAGTGCTGTATCCAAAGAAAAAGTCTCCTCCTGTTGTCACCATCAGGTGCTCCCACACCAAAGACCAGAAGGAAATCCAGGAAGAGGACAACAGACTTTACCAAAGGATCAGGCACCAAAGCAAGCCAATAACTGGAAACAACATTCCAGGTATTCCCAAATCCATTTGGTCTCCAGGGGATGAAGGACATTTGCAAAGGAGCCACATCACTGACAGCAGCTCCCAGAGCCATCCCAGCTCCCAGGGCCTTTGGGAGAGCAGAGCCCCTCTGTGTTTCCAGAGGCACTCAGCACATCCTGTGAGGGTGGTTTGGGTTTACAAGCAGCTCTGCACCACTTCTAAGGGCAGTCAGTGCAGATTCCTCCAGGAATGACAAGTGCCCAAACCCACACATGTTCACTGAGAATGACCAACACAGTTTTTCCATCCTGGAAAAATCCCATCTTTTCTCCCAGCTAGGTAAGGACTCCATTGTTGTGGGTTTTTGAGTGTCTCACCTCCTCGTGGGGATGCCTCTGTCACACTTCACACTTCCCTGGAGCTGCAGGTTCAGCATCATTCCCCTCCCTCCTCCCTGTGACACGTCAGAGGGAAGAGCCCCATCCAGGCAAAACTCTCTGAGCTTCATCATTTTTCTGCTGGCCAGCCAGAATTAATATTATTTTCTCTTTCTCCTTGCCTTGCAGACAGCTATGGCAACATTGAGCCTGCCCTGGAGCCAGTGTGGGCTCTGGCTGTGGCTGGCAGCAGCTCCATCATGTGGCAGAAGTCCACAGAGACCTTGGGATACTTCCTGGCCCAAGTGAAGTCCGTGAGGCAGTGGGTGAGTGGGGCAGGGGCAGCACAGAGCCCTGCTCTGAGGGACATTCCCCACACCCCAGGGCTGCTCCTCAGCAGCAGCTGCACCTCTGCACCAGCACTTGGTTTGGCTGGGAAAATTGTCCTTAGCTGGATCTGCAGGAGTGGCTGCTGCAGCCTGTGCCCCTGGCTGGGGAGCAGCTGCAGCTCCTGCAGCACATCCAGCAGCACTTGCAGAGCCCTGAGGCCCTCAGCCATTCAGCATCTCTCTGAAGGAGAGGGTCAGAGAATTGTCAGGTTTAACTGAGGGTTAAATTCAGTAATAAGCACCTGGTTTCAGTGCAGATAGGCTGCAGAGCTACACAGCTCTTGGTGTCCTCAAACATTGCATGCAGGAAGTGCTCCCAGTTCCATCCTTCCACAATCAAACCCCCTCTCACTGCAGCCACAGGGCCCTGCTCACCTCCCTCCCTGAGCTCCAGTAAATCACAGCAGGAATTTCAACACTAACCTGTGTTCCTGATAATTCTTTTCTTTTTTTTACACCTGCCCAGATTAGGAAAGATGATTTTGTTGAGTTTGACTACACTGTGCTACTGCATGAAATCCCAACCCAGGTAAGTGCAGGTGAACAGCCCCTCCTGGCAGTAGAGATGAACTGCACAAGTGATAAAATCTGTTTCCATCCTTTCTGCAGGAAATCATTTCCTGCCACATGCGCCTGACGTGGCTCCCTGGGCACCCCCTGAAAGTGAAACATGTCTGTGCTGCCCAGAGCCACCCTGGGGATGAGGGGTCTGGGGCAGGATCTGGATCAGCTGCTGGGCCTGCAGCTGAAAAAGGAGCAATTTTTTAAGTGAAATCCTCAGTTTTGTGGATATGGATCCAGTCAGCAAATCCTTGTGCTGCCAGACCTGGAGCTGGGATCATCCTTCCATGCAAGTCAGTGAATGGGAGTGGTTCCACTGATCTGTTCTGTGCCAAAATTCATTCCTGTCACTTCTTCAACTGCAAGATTCAAGTTCTGCACTCTGCCTCAGCCCTCTGCTACTCCATATATACACAGATGAACACACAGCAGTTGATGTCACTGATTAACTGTTACTTAAGAGTTTGTAAACAAAATTAATATATTTGGATAAAAATCGTGAGCAAAGTCTTAATCTGTCACTAGGAAAGATCTGCCTGCTAATTTTTTGTCATGTTTTGGGCTAGAATCCTGCTGATTTTTAACTCACATCTCCAATAAACCAAATGCCATCACTCAGGGTCGAGGCTGGGTTTTCTTTCTACTGCTGTGGAGCCCAAATTTCCAAATTTCTCTGTCACCTCAAGCCCAGACACACCTGCAGAGCCAGGGGGGCTCTCTGAGGAGGAATCCCCATTTGGGAACAGCTGCTGTGTTATTCCTGTCCCACCACACTCATGGCTTTGTCCAGATTCCCCAGCTGGGTTCCCAGCAGCCCCACCACTGTCTCACCTCTGCTCACTGGGTTGTGCCAGACTGGCCCAAACTCAGCTTTTTTCCCCACTAGCCAGCTGGTGGCAGGATAAATAAATCCTTCCCAAGAACACCGTGTTCCAGAGGAACAGAGGCTCTGGGGTGGCTGCTCTGTTTAATTTGGGGTGGTTTTCACAACCCTTGAGCTGTAATTGGGAACAACAACTCAAGGATTTCACACAACAGCTTTCCCTGGATGTTTTTGGGCTGGGTGATGTCAGCTTCCCAAATTCCAGCATTTTACACAAGTCTGACTTCCTGACTGAAGCTTTTCCCTCAGCACCCAATAAACCCAGGGAAGGAGCATTCCCCACCCTCCTGCTGGGAGAACGTTTCTCACCACCAGAAAAACTCCAACATTCCTTAAAGAAGCTGGTGATTTTTTTTTTTTTTTTTTAATTAAGCCAAGGAAATATGGGTTTGGCATTTGGGGGCTCTGCTTTTGTCTCCTTACCTTGTTTTTGCCACCTGCTCTATTCCTGCATCTGGCACTTCCCAGGCACCAGGCTGCTCACAAACTCACAGCAGTAAAGAACTCACCAGGAACTTCTGGATAAGTAACAAAGCTGTTGGAATTCTAAGGCAAAGTCTCCCCCAGCTGCTTTTAGGCCAAAGTTTCAGCCTAAAACCTCAAATCATACAGAAAATTCTTGGGGTTTGTTTCTTTTCCAGGTTTGTGGAGAACCAGCACATCTGGCAGAACTCATCAGCCAGGAATTCACATCACAACTGCTCTAAACATAATATAAACCCCATAAATATAAATATAAACCCCATCAACAGCAATAAACCCCAGAAATACAAATATAAACTTCAGAGATACAAATATCAACCCCAGAAACACAAATAAAAACCCCAGAAATACAAATAAAATCATACCCACCCTGTTTCTTGTCCTGTGTTCACACTGCTTTTATCAGACATCTCCAAATTTTGGGAAAAGTGCTACATTTGCTTGTTTTAGCAAACGTCCAAATGTCTGAGAACCTGCAGGGCTTTTCTGGAAATGAATTCCAGCTGAGCATTTCCAAAAACAAAGCCATGGATGTGCAGGAATCATGGATTTGTCCCAGGGCAGCACCACATGGACACCCCACATCTCTCCTGGGATCCCTGAGCAGCTCCAGGCCCTGAAAAATCCTTTCCCAAGGTTTCCAGAAATCATTTTCCATCCTCCTGTGAGGAGGAGCAGCCTGGCTGCTCCAGTTGTTTCTGTCTGGGAAGCAGCAGCCCCAGTGCAGTGCCAGGAATGTTGCTGGGTTTGAACTGAACTTCACTCCCTGTTTACTGGAATCTGCAAAAACACTTTTCAGCTGAGTAGGGCAGGAAGGAGGGAAGAAAATTCAACGTGGACATTCTGGGAATAATTAAAAATACAGAATTATGGGAGTATCTTCTCACCTAATCCCTTTGTTTTATCTCTGCTTGGAGTCAGCAAAGTCAAGAGATTCCTGACTGAACATCAGCTGCAGCTCAGCCTCTGGACTGTGAGATTCTGGGAAAAGGGATCTTTGGATTTCTAACACCCTCTGGACTGTGAAATTCTGGGAAAAGGGATCCTTGGTTTGGATTTCTAACCAAGAGCCAAAAGCCAAGTCCATACCATGGATCCACTGCCCAAGCCCATTAAAGTCCATCCCCAAGCCATACACAGTAATTCCATCTTGTTCCCAGCTTTGGGAAGAGGCAACTCAGCTCCATCCTTGTGCCACCAGTGAAAATGGATTTGGTGACAAGCACTGAGTGATGGCCTTGCCCAGTAGCTTCAGCCTTTAGGGGATCCTGTGCCATTTCCAAAGGATTTGGAGGGAAAATCCCATCTGTTCCCTGGAGGGAAGCTCCAGTGATGTCCCACTCTCCATACCTGTCCAGCAGCTCTTACCTCAGCCTCCTGGTTTAACACTTCCAAATAAAGATGTATCAAGTAAAAAATAATATTACTTTAATATATCAATTAAGACAAATCTCAAGCACATCATCAGCTGTGTTTGAACACCTTTGTTACAGAGCATGTACAGTGAGCAATCCCTGGTGATCCCCTGGTGCTGCTGCCAGCCAGAGGAGACTTTGATGCTAAAATCCCAAGTCCAAATCCCACCTTACCCAGGCAGCCTGGGCTGCTCCCATGGCTTGGAGAAGCCTGGGACAAACTGTTCAGAGGAATGCCTTCAGTTCTTGGCTTTGCCCTTTTTGGCTGGAAGTCTCCCTGTTGCTTCCAGGTATTTGTTGATGATTTCCTCCTGAGTGCTGGCTGAACAGGGCTGGTATTTGGAGTATTCCATGGTGTATTCCCCTTTTCCCTGCAAAAACAAAGTGAGGATGGGCCATGGGCAACCTCCTGTCTGTGAGGTAACAACACCCAGGGATCCTCTCCAATCCCACCCACACAAAACTCAGGTGTGGAAGAATTGTTTGGCCAGAATTGCACAGCTCTGGTTTGTTTGATCTCATTCCCTGCTGCAGCTGCCATGGGTAGGATGATTCAATGAGCCCAAACTTACAGAATTAAACACATTTTAGCAAAAAGGACCAGGACTCACCTCTGTGCAAGACCTCAGCTCAGTGGCATATCCAAACATGTCATTCAGTGGCACCTAAAATCCAAACAGATTTGCTCATGATGAGGTTTTTCCATCCCTTTTGGGCTATCAGCTAATTAATCCTAATTATGACATAAAGAGTCAGTTCTGTCTATAAACAGCTCTGATTTAATGGTCTGCTGTTATAAGGTATCTGTTATTTTAATTAGTTTATATCTGCAGTGTGTTTTCAGCAGGGAACCTCAAAAAGTTTGAGTGCACCAGGAACTGGGATATCCTAAATTCAGTGATGAGCCAACCAGCAAGGTTTGAGGTATCTCCAGACATTCCTCCAAGGATAATTTTGGAAGCAGAGGGGTGTGGTTGTCCTGAGCCCCCCACCCAGCAGGAAAACACCCAGTGATCCTTTCCAATCATTTTTAGGAGGGAGATAAAAGAAGGAACATTGAATCACCTACAACTGTATCCAAAAAAACTGAGGGAAACAAGGGAATCAAATTCCTTGGGGTGACTTTCTGATGCTTGTATCCCCCATGGTCTGTTCTGCTGGTGCTGAATGTTGAATTTCAGCTTTCAGCCTGGTTCCAGGAGTGAAGGGGGAGAGCAGAGGTGCAGAGTTTGTTATCAGAGGCTGCACTTGCTCCCCCACACCCTTCCCACAGCCTGTGCTGTCTGCACTGGGCAGCAGGACACAGCTCTCCTTTGCTCTTGGTTAGTTTTGAACTAGCTGAGGCAAAGAAACTCCTGGACTGTGATTTTTTCCTTTTTCTTGGGATTGTTGGAACCTGCTCTGGACTGAAAACCCAGAGAGCACAGGGAGCTCACACCTGTGGCCCACCAGGCCTGGCCTGGGCTGTGACATTTCCCAGGGCCAAAGAAACTAAAAACAGCCTGAGTGAGCTGGGCTGTGACCCACAGAAGGGACTCTCCTGAATTTGTCATCTCTTCAGAGCAGAGAGAGGTTTTTCTGTTTAGTCTTGTTCATTCTTGTGCTGGGAATTGCTTTGCCTATTAAATAAACAGGTTTTTTTCCACTTCTCTCTGAGGAAATATTTCTCCAAAGTGCTGAGGGAGGGACTGCTTGAATCTGTTTGTCCTAAAGAGATCCCATTCTGAGGTTTCCACCCAAATTTGCCCTAAAGCAGGACACAACCCAGGGGAAGGACAGTGAGGAGCAGTGAGTTGGGCTGATGTGATCAGAAATGTGAATTCCGTCCCCATCTGTTAAACCAGTGGGGCAGTGACCCTGATCTCCTGGCACACATTATCTGCTCATGGGCCATCTTTAAACCAGCTGGGCAATCATCTTTATCTTCCCACAGCCCATCCTCCCTCCAGGAGATATCTCCTGTTCATGGCCACTGAGTCCCAGGGCATGACTGATAAAATTCCATCATCCCACTGGGAGATGCTCCAGCCAGGGGAGGAGCCAAGCCTTTCCTACCCAGAGAAAAACTGAGATTTGGGACACCAAGGAACCTTCTTTCCCCTGGATTCCAGAGGAAATCCAGACCTTTGCACATCATCCCTGGAGCTTCAGAGGAAACTGCACCTTCTCCAGGAGCACTGCTCCAGCTGAACCACATCTGCCCCTGCAGGAGGATGCAGCCACCATTGAATGGGACTGTGCCAACACCCTGACTGACTGACGGGTGTCAGCTTGGATTCTGACTCTGGCAGGGCTGGGATTGTTCTGTGTAATACTGCATTGCTATTTTAATGTTCCTAGTAAAGAAATGTTATTCCTAATTCCCATCTCTTTGCCTGAGAGCCCCTTAATTTCAAAATCATAATAATGATTTGGAGGAAGGGGGTTTACATTCTCCATTTCACAGAGAAGCTCCTGGCTTTACAGGCAGACACCTGCCCTCAAGCCAGGCCAGGCAGTGCACAGACCTCAGCATAGAGAGTGAAGTAGCCCTCGGAGCCGTCCTGGCCCGTGATGAGCCCGCGGCGCCGGTTGATCCCCGCGATCACGGCGCCCTGGAACTCGGCGGGAGCCGTCACCTCCACGGCCATGACGGGCTCCAGGATGCGCACGGCAGCGTTCTCCATGGCTGGGGAGGAGCACACAGCCAGCGTCAGACAGAGCCTGGGCAAGCTGCTCCCACAGCACAGGGATTGTCACAGTGCAGGCTGGAGAGCTGCCTGGTCTGACAGACAGGGAACGGGATGGGACAGAGCTGGAGCCACACAGGCATTTCACCCACTGAGTTCCAGCCTCAGCTGCAGGAGCTGTTGGTCAGCCTCAACTTCTAACCAGTTCAGCAACATTTTTCTAGTCAAGAACTCCCATATCTTTGCCTGAGAGCCCCTTAACTTCAAAATCATAATAATTTGGAGGGAGGGGGTTTACATTCTCCATTTCAAAGAGAAGCTCCTGCCTTTATTGGCAGACACCTCTCCTTCAAACCAGGACAAACATTAAAAAAGATATTTAAGGTGGAGTTGAGAACAATAAAGGGGTTTTTGTCACATGGATCAGAGTGCTGTGTCTCTGTCTCAGACCTGGCACCAGTTGATGTTACAGTGGTTAATGGTTAATGCCAGGGAAAAACCATGAGCAGCACATGGAATTCCAGCTCCTGGAGCCATCGCCACGGAATCATTAAGGGTGGAAAGGACCTCCAGGATCATCAAGATCAGCCTTTGGCTGATGGCACTGTGCTCACTAAACCCTAATGTGAAATATCACATCCAGACATTATCTCAGGGATTGTGACCCCACCACTTCCAAGGCAGCCCCTTCCATGTTTAACCTCTCCTTCAGTGAAGGAATTTTTCCTAAAAAAGGCTCAATTTGACCAAATGTGCCCCTGTAAGGATGAAGCTGGTGGTGTTGCTGTACTGAATTCTAGGAAAAGGGGATTTCCTTCATACAGCCACAGGAATTATTGTGCCTCCCTCAGGAATTCTGGAAGCTCTTGTACATGTTCTGCTTTATAAAAATGAAGGGAAGGGGAAGGGGAAGGGGAAGGGGAAGGGGAAGGGGAAGGGGAAGGGGAAGGGGAAGGGGAAGGGGAAGGGGAAGGGGAAGGGAAACCAGGCAGCAGAACCCCCCAGGGAGGAGCTGTACCTTGTTTCAGGGCCCCCTCTCCTGCCCTGATGAAGGAGATCTCGTTGGAGTCCACCATGTGATGGGCGCCGTCCTCCAGCACGAAGCGCACCCCGGAGATGCGGTGCCCTGACAGCAGGCCCTTCTCACAGGCATCTCTGAACCCCTGAAACACACCCCAGGGTCACCTCCAGAATCTGCAGCCTCTGCACTGCCAGCCCTTGGCCCCTCAGTTTGATTTCACAAACAAAAATCACAGAACAAGGAAAAGTCCTGGCCTCAGGATTTGCCTTTTTAAGGGATTCCATGGCCAAACCTCAAAAGAATGCTCAGTGTGGAAAGAGCTCTTGCCTGGAGAACAAGATTCCTTTAAGAATATGGTTTTTTTTAGGATTTAAGTGCTGCACCATGGAAAAATGAAGGAATTATTACAGGTTATTACAGGAATTCCAAGATGTTGGGAGGTTAATTAAAGCTGTGTGTGATAAATTATACAGTGAGGCAGTCACAGAGGAGATAAAGGAAGAGAATTTGGGAACTGAGGCAGGAAATGCAGCTTAATTACAGTTTCCTCCATAACTGGCCTCAGAGAAGTTACATATTTTGGGGTTGGGAGAAGAACTGTGGGGCCACAAGCAGAAGCAGAAGAGGCCAGGAAAAAGCAGCTTGAGAAGGAGGCTCTGACAAGGGAACAGAACCAACACACACCACCAAAGAAACAGCAGCTCCTGAATTAACTGGAAACCCCAGGAATGCAAGACATGGAATAAAACCACACAGCTGTGATCCTGCTGCCACTGGAGCTACAGGAGAAGCCTCCTTTGCTGGGGCAAGGCAGGCACAGCAAACGGGTGGCACTGCAGGAAAAGAACAGGAATCAGGATTTTCTGTGTCACAGAGAAAGGTCTGTACCTTTTCCACAGCGGGCACAAACTGCTTGGGAATATTTGTGCCAATGGTTCTGTCCTCAAATTCCAGTTTGGTGAAGTTCTCTGGCTCCAGGGGCTCCAGCACTCCGATCACTTTGCCGTACTGGCCTGCTCCTCCCGACTGCTTCTTGTGGGTGAACTCAAACCTAAAGCCAGCAATGCCCAAGCACCACGTTACTGCTGACACAAAGCACAGCTTTCCACGGAAAACATCCCATTCTGCATTTCAGACAACCACAGAAACCCATGCTGCATTTCAGACAACCACAGGCTGGCTTGGGCTGGAAGGGAATTTAAATTTACAATTCCAAGGGCAGGGACACTTCCTTCTATCCGAGGTTGCCTCGTCCAACCCGGACACTTCCAGGCATGGGGCAGCCACAAATTTCCTGGAAAACCTGTGCCACGGCCTGCCCACCCTCCGGGGAAGGATGTATTACCAATAGAACCTATATATCAATATAACAAATAATATCTATCCATATGATGTAACCCAGCGCAGTTCCGAGCGCTGCCAGGAGGCATGTGCTGCCCTGTTCCAATATTTATTGCCAATATAATCTATATATCAATACAATATCTGTCTATATGATATAACCCAGCGCAGTTCCGAGCGCCGCCGGGAGGGATGTGCTGCCCTGTTCCAATATTTATTGCCAATATAATCTATATATCAATACAATATCTGTCTATATGATATAACCCAGCGCAGTTCCGAGCGCCGCCGGGAGGGATGCGCTGCCCGTCCCTGGGCTCGGATCCCGCCCCGCCGCCCCGGCCCCGCCCGGGCGCTTCCTGCAGGAGGAGGAAGCGGCTCCCGGGCCACGGAGCTGCCCCCGAGCCACCTCCCGGCTGCCCGGGCCATGGAGCTGCCCCCGAGCCACCTCCCGGCTGCCCGGGCCATGGAGCTGCCCCCGAGCCACCTCCCGGCTGCCCGGGCCATGGAGCTGCCCCCGAGCCACTTCCCCGCCGCCCGGGCCGCGGCCGTGGCCATGGGCTACCTGCGGTACCTGCGGGGCGGCCCCGGCCGCGGGCTGCAGCTGCGGGAGCTGCGGAGCGCCCGGCGCCAGGTGAGCGGGACCGGCACGGGAACCGGCACCGGCACCGGGGAACCGGGAAAGGAACCGGGACGGGAACGGGAACCGGCACCGGGACCCGCCATGGGGAACCGGGAATGGAACCGGGAACGTGAACCGGCACGGGGAACCGGGAATGGAACCGGGACCCGGCATGGGTTACCGGGAAAGGAACCGGGAAGGGAACCGGGACCCGGCACGGGAACCGGCAGCGGGACCGGGACCCAGCACGGGAACTGGCATCGGGACCGGGATGGGAACAGAACCCAGAACAGGAACCGGGACCGGGACCAGAACCCAGCACAGGAACTGGAACCGGGACCGGGATCCAGCACAGGAACTGGGGCCCAGCACGGGAACCGGGACGGGACCCAGCACGGGAAGCAGAACCCAGCACAGAACCGGGACCCAGCCCCGGCTTTGTCGCACGGAGAGGGCAGAGCACAGGGAGCCGCGCAGAGTTTGGGGTGTCCCCTCTGGGACATCCCAAAGCCACCCGGGTGCTCCAGGTGACCCCGCCTGGGCTGGGTGATGTCCCAAGGTCCTTTCCAGGCCGTGTCCCTTTGGGGGTCCTGGCAGGAGCTCGGTGTCACCATGGGCGGGTCAGCGATGTCAGACACACCCCGTGTGTGTCACCTGGTGACAGCGGGGCAGAGAGAGCCCTGCCCGGGCACGGCACCGGCTCCGGGCCAGGGGGAACCTCCCAGGCAGGAGGAGGAGGCTGGGTGCTCCTGTGGGTGCCAGGACACAGCAAAGCCTGCCCCGGGTCTGCAGGGACAGCTGGCACTGCAGGGACACAGCAAACCCCTCCCAAAACAGGGACACAGCAAACCTGGCACTGCAGGGACACTGCAAACCCCTCCCAAAACAGGGACACAGCAAACCCCTCCCAAAACAGGGACACAGCAAACCTGGCACTGCAGGGACACAGCAAACCCCTCCCAAAACAGGGACACAGCAAACCTGGCACTGCAGGGACACTGCAAACCCCTCCCAAAACAGGGACACAGCAAACCTGGCACTGCAGGGACACTGCAAACCCCTCCTAAAACAGGGACACAGCAAACCTGGCACTGCAGGGACACTGCAAACCCCTCCCAAAACAGGGACACCTGGCACTGAAGGGACATTGCAAACCTGACACAAGAAGGGCACAACAACCTCCCTCCCAAAACAGGGGCACAGCAATCATGGCACTGCAGGGACACAGCAAATCTGGTACAAGAAGGGCACAGCAAACCCCAGCTGCTTCCTTTTTCATAGCCAGAAAAATACATGGCATGATCCAATTCATAATAACCTGCAAAATGGAATTAATAGAAGGAAGTGCTGGAGGCTTTCAGGTGAGTATTTAACCAAGCAGCAAATTCAGGGATAGAATCAGCCAGGAGCCCAAAATTGGCAATTCAGGGGTCCAAGGACAGAAGTGAGGGTGGGCAGGCCCTGGCACAGAGAGCCCATCCCAGGAAGTGTCCCAGGCCTGGAGCAGCCTGGGTTAGTGGGAGATGTCCCTGCAGCCATTCAACATTAGCCAAAAATAAATGTTATTAATATTTTCCCTTTTTTAGGACATTGATGATGTTGGGCACAAGTACTACCTGGAGCTGGAGCTGGAAGATGTGCTGGACAAAGTGAGTCAGACTGCTTTAATTCCACACTCTGGACACAGCACTTCATACTTCAATCATGCTCCTGATTTTTCTGTACTGGCAGTCAGGCCCCAAAAAGGCTGAATTTTAACCCAGAGGAACCCACTGAGCACGTGTACCTTGCACTACACCAGCAGACAGTGCTGCAGGGGTGACAAGGACATTTCAACAGCACAAGGGACATTCTGCACCCCAACCACTGCCCCTTCCATCACTGCAGAAAGCAAATCCCCCCCTTAAACATTCACAGGAATGCCAGGAGTTTAACCATGTCTTAAATAATCACAAATCTCTCCAGGGCCAGACTCAGAGAAAACAGCAACTACATAAAAATCCCATTTTCAGAAGAGCAGATTACCCTGGTATACACATATCCCATCAGATAATAATGCACACCATTAACTCTGCAACAGGACAGGACTGTGACCTGCACTGCTGAGGTTCTCTATCCCCTGGGCAGCAAAAGCTCTGCTCCAGATGTGCAGCTCACAGTGCAAGGAGAGCTCAGGAGCACAGAGGAAGCAGACAAGGAGTTCTACACTCGGATCAGGAGCCTGGAAAAGGAGCTGGTGGCTGAGAACATCCCAGGTACATCCCAGGGCTGGGAGAGGGCTCAGGCCTCCCCCTGCTGCCTCCCTTTCCCTTTCTGGGGCTCTGCAGTCACAGCCACTGCATTTATTCCTGATTCTGAGTGCTCTGGAAAAGCAGCTGGCACTGCCAGCTCTTCCTGCTCCCTCTGTGTCCTGGCACAGCACACCCAACACCCCAAATGCACAGCCAGGGGCTGCTCTCACCTCAGAGCAAGCCCTGCCTTTGAGACCTGGGATTTATATCAAGAGAAAAAGGTGGAGGAGATCACCCTGGCAGTGTCCCAGGCCAGGCTGGATGGAGCTTGCAGCAGCCTGGGACAGTGGCAGGTGCCCCTGCCCATGGCAGGGATTTAAGGTCATTTCCACCCCAAACCATCCCAGGATTGTGTGAAGTGGGAGGAAAATTCTTTGATGTGATTTAGCACAAGGCCTGTGTGAGGTGATAATGTTGTGTTAAGGGCTGTCTTTAACATCCAGTGTTTATTTTGGTTGCAGACAGCCATGGGAACATTCCCCCAGAGCTGGAGCCCATCCACCTGCTGGCCTGGGCAGCCTCTGGCTATGTCATCTGGCAGAATTCCACTGAAAACACCAAGTTCCACCTTGCCCAAGTGAAACACGTGAAGCAAGTGGTGAGTTCCCAGCAGGAACAGAATCCCAGACTGGTTTGGGCTGCAGGGACCTTAAATCTCATCCCATTTCCCCCCTGCATGGGCAGGAACACCTTCCACAGCCCAGGCTGCTCCAGGCCCATCCAACCTGTTGCCACAAGCAGTTGTGGCAGGGAGAATTCATTAAATTAACAGAATTCTACAGATCCTCCCAGTTTTGCTGTGTTCTATTAGAGAAATCTGAATTATAAATAAACTTAGAGTGATCATCAGCTTCAAATTCAAGGCAATTTCCCACAGGAACCAGGAAAAAAGCAGCAGGATTTAGGATTTAGAAAACCAAAAGCTCCCAAAGTTTTGCCCCTCTGGACAGACAGTGAATTCCCAGGAGGTTCTGGGTCTGAAGCAAAGACAGGAATTCCTTGTGGGAGCAGGATTTGTGAGTGTTTTGCTCCCTCTGATGGTGTTTTAGAGAACTTACAGCTGCTGCAGCAGAAATTTAATGATTTTCAATCCCTCTCTAACAAATTTAAGGATAAAGGAGACAAATAGCTATTAACTAGCCCAGCTGCCATCTCTCCTGGGTAATTTTGTCCCCTTTTCTCTGAAAAACACAGGAAAAGAGTCTCTTCCAAAGGGTTTGTTTTGTCACTCAGAACCCCTGACTGTCACTCACTGTAAGGCCTCTGGAGTGTCCTGATCCTCTTGACAATTTTATTTGGGATTATTTGGGTTAAACTGACACCTTCTAGAATGAGGTGTTCCCATCCCAAAGAATTCCTGGCAGATCTGTCTCTGTAAGGCAGGAATTAGAAGTTTAAAGTTTACATTCAGTGCCTCCAGTGCAGTTTTGGAGTGCACAGGAATTCAAACCAGGAGCTGTAATTCTGTTACAGTGCCTGAGCTCCACTTGCTTCATTTGTGATCCTGACTTATCTGAAATCCATCAGGGAATTTTTGTGATAACCACAGAGAACTGAATCACTTTTCTGAGGTGGGAGAATCCCCAGATCCATTCCTTTGCATCCTGTCTTTCCAGAAAAGAAGTGATGAAGACCTTCAGTTTGACTATGTGGTTCTACTCCATGAAATGGTGTCCCAGGTAAATAATTTTATTCCTAAAAAGCCTTTTTTGGGTGTTTGAACCAGCTCAGACAGAGATCTGATCCTGCAGGGTGAGCTCAGGTCCCCATCCCTGCCTGTCTCAGCATCCCAGGAACAGCAGCAGCAATTCCCAGCTGGTTTGGGGCTTTCTTGGGAATGGCTGAGGTTCAAAACTGGTCCCTCACAGCTCTCCCTTGGCAGATCCCAGTGCCAGAGTGGGCAGGGCTAAAGGGAAGGAAAATCCTGGATGCTCAGCTGAGTTCCAGCTGGGCTCTGGATGCCTCCATGGCCCAGCACAGAGACCTCAGCAATCCCAGTAACCCCAGCAGGAACTGGCTCCCAGAACAGCATTTACACCCTGGGCTACTCTCCATCAGAATTTTGGGGTCTGAGCAGGTGTTTTCACAGGAAAACCCCAGAAAATTGGGAAGAGAAGCTGTTGACTGTAACAATGCAGGATCTCCCTCCCAGTCCCAGCTCTGCTGCTCCTGATGCCCAGCACTGCCCTGGGTTAATTCCCAGTTTTCCATGGAGGGAGCTCCAGGCTGGGTGGAGGGGGGTTGTTGATGTGCTGTGTGTCCCACAGGAGGTGCTGCCCTGGGAGGTGACCCTGCTGTGGCACCCCCAGCGTGGCCCCAGGGTGTCCCAGTGCCAGGGGCCAGCAGCAGGGGACACCTGAGCACCCCAGAGCTGCCAGCCCTGCAGGAGGCACAGGAGGGGATGGCAGAGAGGATCTACCACGGTGCAAGACATGAAATGAAACCTGGCTGGGTGTTCCTGAGAACTCCAAAGAACTTCTGCAGTGAATACTCACGGCACAGGGGCAGAGATGTTCTCCCTGAAGGCAACTTTGGGTTTCCCCATGGTGCAAGGACAACCATATTCCCTCTCCATTCTCTGCAGGAAAAAAAACACAGTGATTAGGGTGATTCCACTGGGAATTATTTACTGACTTCATCAGGATTCATCACTTTTTTGGTTGGGGGTTTGATTGATTTGGGAGCTTTTTGTTGTTATTTTTAAATTAACAAATTATTCTACATCAAGACCTGAAACTTCAGATGCAGAAAAAGGAAACAGCATTAATTGTATTATTAAAATTCAGGTTTTTCAAGGCAAAAAAATCCCTTTTTCTTTATTCTGTCAATATTTAAGATACATCTTTTGTGTCAAGATTAAAATACCGACACCAACTGGAATTAAACAAATCCCTGTAAACACTCCTTTCTCCCTACACCACCTTTTATTAGGGAATGATACATTTAAAACCACAGAAACAGAGATTTTTTCTGTAGAAATTAATTATAATTAGGTATTATTAATTATTATAAGCAAAGGCTGCTAAAGCAAAGTGCAGTGTTTAATCTGTTTTTATGGATTTGAACCAAATCTTAAAAATATTCCAGGCAAAATTTCCTTTTAGAAGCCTTCAGAATGGCACCACTGGAGAGAAAGAACCTTCAAAAGTTAATTTAAAAATTCAACTTTTCCCAAAGCAGCAGGAAGGAACAGGGAGGGGGAAGAGGAGATGGGAGAAGCAGAGTCCATGGAATGTGCTTCCCAAATTACCTGGGCATAGATTTCCAGGTGCAGCTCCCCCATCCCAGAGACAATGGTCTCCTTGCTCTCCTCATCAAAGTGGATCCTGAAGGTGGGATCTTCCCTGGTGAAGCGACCCAGGCCCTTGGAAAACTTATCCAGGTCATTCTGAAACACAAGGCAACATTTACTCAACATCCAGGAGTCATTCCAAGAAAAAAGCCTCAAGTTTTCCCATCTACTGCTGAGCATTTCTGCTCTTTGGGGTTATTTTATGGATTTTTTATTTTCATGTTTCTGGCTGAGTGACAGCATCCAGAGGTAAAATCTTGGATATTTGGGATAAAACACTTCCAGTCAGTGCTTGGACTGTTCCATAAAATCACAAAGCAACAAAGGGAGGGAGCTCAGGGAGAAGAGGCTCCTACCTTGTTGGAAGGCTTCATAGCCACAGAAATGACAGGATCAGGGACGTGGATGGATTCCTGTGCCAAGGAGAGGGGGATGATTACAAATTCCAGCAAATCCTGGACTGATCCACTGGTGACTGCCAGTGCCTGAGCAGCCAGGGCAGGGGCTCACCATGGAGATGGCAGTGCTGGTTTTGTCTGTGAACGTGTCCCCGCTGGCACAGTCGATCCCAAACAGGGCACAGATGTCTCCTGCACAAACTTCACTGACATCCTGAGGGGAGGAAAACTGCTGCTCAGACAGGGCTGGGGGAAGAGGAGCTGTGGCTGCCCCTGCAAGTGTCCAGGGCCAGGCTGGACAGGCCCTGGACCACCCTGGCACAGTGGAAGGTGTCCCTGCCCAAGCCACTGGAGGATCCTTAAAGTCCCAAACCATTCCAGGGTCGATTCTGCCTTTCCCTCACATCCAAACTCCACTGGATTATAAAAGATCCATAAACAGTGTGTTAAAGCTTGGCACTGAGCTCCTTTGAAAACCCCAGCCTGGATAAAAACCCCTGCCAATCTCCCTTTTGATTCAAAGGACAAAAGGCAGGGCTCAGCTTGGATTAATTCAGGATCAAACAAGAAGCAAAGGTGTTAAGAAAGAAACACCATCCTGTGCTTCAGGCAGGGCTGACCCAGCCAGGATTGGGCTGACCCATCTAGGGACACTGCTGACCCAGCCAGGATGACCCAGGGACACTGCTGACCCATCCAGGGACACTGCTGACCCAGCCAGGATGACCCAGGGGCACTGCTGACCCAGCCAGGGGCACTGCTGACCCACCAAGGATGACCCAGGGGCACTGCTGACCCACCAAGGATGACCCAGGGGCACTGCTGACCCACCAAGGATGACCCAGGGGCTCAGGCAGAGCTGACCCCTCCCCAGGGCTGCCCTCACCTCCATGTTGTCCGAGTGCATCCTGACCAGTCTCTGCACCCTGACCTTCTTCCCTGTGCGGGTGTTGTAGATGTAATCTGACTTCTTCAGCATCCCCTGGTACACCCTGACATAGGTTAACTGCCCAAACCTGCCAGCCTGCAAGCAAAATCCACCAAAATCTCATTCTGGGAACCAGCACCAACTCCAAGCACCAGCTGCACTGCTACAAATGGAAATGGAGGTTTTTTTTCATTGGCTCTGTGATGGAATTTGGCAGTTTTCTGAACCAGTTTTTCACTGCCAAACATTCCCAACAGAGACACACATTACCATGGAATTACCAGCCGTTTTCCACATTCCAAACAAATCCTGAAGTATTCTCTAAATAGCAATTTATTTGCTTAAATCTCTGCATTTTTTCCTCTCTGACTCTCTCACATCCCATTGTTTCCAGACACAGGATTTTCCCCTGAAAATATTTCAATTAAGCCAACGACCCCCCAGATGTTCAAGGTTTAACCAAGAAAATCAGGAAATACTTGAGGTCCAGAACCCACCCTAAAGTTCCAAATTGGCAGTGTTTGTGCATTTTATGGTTGAAGCCTTTTTTAAAAATGTAAATTAAATTTCAATTGAAGTCAAATACAAACCGATTTTCAGTATAAAGTGATTTCAAAGTCTGCTGTAGGTAAGTTTTGGTAGCACCACCTGGACTGTCTCCATGAGCTGTGGGAAGGAGCAGAGTGACTCACCTCCAGTTTGAAGGCCAGGCCAATAAAAGGGTGAGAATTATCACGAGCAGAGTTCAACAGGAACTTGGTCTGGTCCTGAGAATCCCTTAAAAACAAGGATCAGAGGGAGGAGAGGTTAGGAACCAACACAGGAGTCTCCTCTAAACATTTACAGGCTCTGCTGTTGGGGTTCACATGTCTGGGTGGGCTCTGCTCCCTGGGAACAGGGACAGCAGGAGAGGGAACAGCCTCAGGCTGAGCCAGGGAAGGTCAGGTTGGAATCAGGAGGAATTTCTCCATGGAAAGGGTGTGAGGTCTTGGAAGGGGCTGCCCAGGGAGGTTTGGTGTGCTCATCCCTGGAGGTGTCCAAGGAATTCCTGGATATGGCACTCAGTCCTCTGGGCTGGGTGACAAAGGGAGAATTGGGCACAGCTTGGACTCAATGATCCTGGAGCTCTTTTCCAGCCTCAGGGATTCATGTCCAGAAGAATAAAACACTATTTACACACTTGGGATGTGCTCCCTCCTCCAGGCAAGCCTGGCTTTAAGGGCTGCCATCAGTTCTAAAGAATTATCTGACAATCACTGTCCAAATATAACATGGAATGGGTAAAATACCAGTCCAGAGAGTAACACTTGAATGAGAGAGGAGCTTTGGGACTCTGTGCCAAATTCTGGTGGCATTGTTTGATGCCAGTGGTAAAGGATTGTGGATCTTGTTAGGAATGCTTCCTGCTTTGAAACTATTCCATGAAATCTCAGACTGGTTTGGGTCCAGTGCAGTTCCATGGGCAGGGTCACTCCTGCTGCTGCACTCACCCCTGGTTGAGGAGAGCATAGTTCTCCACCTCAGAAGGATTGGGAAGGTATTCCAGGACAGCATCCAGCAGTGGCTGCACCCCTTTGTTCTTCAGAGCACTCCCCACGAGGACAGGGGTGAAGGATTTCTGCAGCGTTGCCCTTCGGATGGCCAGCTGAAAAACATCCCTGTGAGCTCCTGCTGCAGCACAGCCCAATTCACTCCCTGGCTTTCCTGGGCAGCAAAGAGCTGCTCCCACAGCCCCCTGGACACCCCCAACACAAGGGCTTTCCATAAAACCAGAATTCTTTCCAATTCAGAGCAAAACCGGATTGGGAATGGGGGGAACTGGAGTTCAGCTGAGGTGACACAACCCCAGCAAACAGAATTCCTGATACATTTATTGAGGGGACAGAGCCACAGGTGAGGGAGCAGGCAGCACAAGGAGGGTACCTTTAACTGTGCAGCTGTGGGAACCTTCTCCTCCAGGAAGAGCTCCCCCAGCAGCTCGTCAGCGTTGGCCACGCACTCGATGAGCTCCCGGCGCCGCTCCGCAGCCTCGGCCCGCAGCTCGGCTGGGATCTCCTCCAGCCTCAGGGTCTGCCTGAGAGCAGTGACACAGGGACTGCCAGGAGTGCCCAGCACCAGCTGCCTGAGAGCAGTGACACAGGGACTGCCAGGAGTGCCCAGCACCAGCTGCCTGAGAGCAGTGACACAGGGACTGCCAGGAGTGCCCAGCACCAGCTGCCTGAGAGCAGTGACACAGGGACTGCCAGGAGTGCCCAGCACCAGCCTGCCTGAGAGCAGTGACACAGGGACTGCCAGGAGTGCCCAGCACCAGCCTGCCTGAGAGCAGTGACACAGGGACTGCCAGGAGTGCCCAGCACCAGCCTGCCTGAGAGCAGTGACACAGGGACTGCCAGGAGTGCCCAGCACCAGCCTGCCTGAGAGCAGTGACACAGGGACTGCCAGGAGTGCCCAGCACCAGCCTGCCTGAGAGCAGTGACACAGGGACTGCCAGGAGTGCCCAGCACCAGCCTGCCTGAGAGCAGCCTGAGAGCAGTGACACAGGGACTGCCAGGAGTGCCCAGCACCAGCCTGCCTGAGAGCAGTGACACAGGGACTGCCAGGAGTGCCACAGCACCAGCTGCCTGAGAGCAGTGACACAGGGACTGCCAGGAGTGCCACAGCACCAGCCAGACTGAGAACAGCCCCCTTCACCTGCACCCTGGGAAAAACCCTGCCAACATCAGCATGTTCACTCTGCTGCGGGGGAGTCCTGGAGTCCTTCCCACTCCTGGGATCAGGAAAACTCCCAACAGCCTCACCCACAGCTTATCTGCATCCCAGGGAGCCACACACACTGCAGGATCCCATCATGGAGCAGGTGGGAAGTGTAGCCACCACCCCTTCACAGCAGCCAAGTCCTGCTGCAGCCACCCCACCCAGTGCAGGACCCTCAGCCCCAGCACAAGCCCATTCCCAAATTTCCAGAAGAGCTGGGTTTCATCCCTGAAGAGGAACTGCAGGAATTCCTCCTGCAAAGAGCAGCTTCAGCTAGAAAAGAAGCAATTTCCAGGACTTAACCAGTTCCAGCTAGAAAAGAAGCAATTTCCAGGACTTACCCAAGTTCCCCATCAAAATAGATTGCTTTTTCTTCAATGAGATCTATAATTCCTTTAAAGTTTCCCTCCAGCCCAATTGGAATCTGAACAAAAGCTGCATTGTGTTTCAACTTGGATCTGAAAAAGGGGAAAACAGGAATTACTGTAGAAAAAAGTTATTTCTGTGTGTGTGCTCCAGATGGTCTTTGAGCAACATCTCCCTCCCACCAAATCCCTGTCTTGTCCTTTGGATGTGCCCAAATCTGCCAATATGGATAAAAACCACCCAGCTGTGGTTTAGGGTTTTGTATCCCACCTTTTGTATCCCAGCAGGCCCAGGGAGCAACTCCCATGGGAAAGGCAGCAGGGGAAACCAGTTTGAGACTGATTGCTTAATTAGGGAGTAGCTTCTCCCTTAATGAGTATTAATAGTTTATCTCATGGATCTAATTAGGCAGGGAGTAAACAGGACCTCCAGGAATCCAAACCACCCCATGTCAGCTCCCTGCTGGAATTCCAGCAGCACCAGGATCTAGGGAAAGCTGAGGCTGCTCTCAAAGCAGCAAAATAAAGATCAAAGCCCAGCCCTTGGTCACTGCAAGTCTTGGCTGGCACCAGTATTTGGGGGTTTTTGGGACAATGGGGATTTGTCCTGGGTCAGATCAGGATTTAATTTCTAGTCAGGAATTCTCCAAACTGCAGCTCCCAAGAGCAGCCTTTCCAATATTGCTCCTAACAACCTGCCATGAGAATGGAATTTCAGGAATTGTTGTAAATGCCAAAAACCTGAGCTGCTGCACTGCCCTGGCCGGGTTGGAGCCCATCCTGTCCAGTTTGTTGATGAAGGTGAGGAAGGGGACGTTGTAACGCTTCATCTGCCTGTTGACAGTGATGGTCTGGCACTGGACACCTCCCACAGCACAGAGAACCAGGATGGCTCCATCCAGCACCCTCAGAGACCTCTCCACTTCAATGGTGAAGTCCACATGGCCTGGATAACAAATACAAATTAAAATGATGAATGCATTGGAAAGGAGCAACAGCCAAGAGAATCACACTGAGTCCCATCAGCTCAAGTGATGGAGGATGGAATCATGGAATGGTTTGGGAAGGGACCTTAAACCCCATCCCACCCCTGTCATGGGCAGGGACATCTCCCACTGTTCCAGGGTGCTCCAAGCCCCATCCAGCCTGGCCTTGGACACTGCCAGGGATCCAGGGGCAACCACAGCTGCTCTGTGTTCCCTTCCCAGTATCCCATCCAACCCTCAGTTTGAACCCATCCCTCCATGTTCTGTTCCAAGCAGGGACACAGAGATGCCCCACATGCCCTGTGGCCATGAGAACAGCCCTCCCAGGGGTTCCCTGCCCTGCCCTGACCTGGTGTGTCGATGATGTTGATGTTGGTGTCCTTCCACATGGTGTAGGTGGCTGCAGACTGGATGGTGATGCCCCTCTGTCGCTCCAGCTCCATGGAATCCATGACAGCTCCAACTCCATCCTTACCTTTCACCTTAGCAGAAGAAAAAAAAAAGTTAGTTCAAGGAGTTTGCTAAGAATTCATATCGCATCCCTGGAAGTGTCTCTGGATGGGGCTTGGAGCAACCTGATCTATGGAAGGTTGCTCCAACCATGGCAGGGGTGAGATGGGTGAGCTTTAATTCTCTTCCCACCCAACCCATTCCACAGTTCTGTGAATCTACGAGCAGGAGTGATGTTTATGGACTGAGCATCATCCCTGCTGCAGAGAGGAAAGGCAGCACAGTGTGGAGGTGCAAAGTCCTTGCAGGGGCTCAGGCTGACCTCGTGCATCTGAGCGATCCTGCCCGTGTAGAACAGGATCCGCTCCGTCAGCGTCGTCTTGCCGGAGTCGATGTGGGCCGAGATGCCGATGTTCCTGATCCTCTCGTTGGGAAGGATCCCCGAGGAGCAGCGCCTGCAGGAGGTCAGCAGGAGCTGCAAGGAGGAGAAGGGCACTGGCTCAGCCGGGGGTGGATCCAACATGAGGAATGGGACAAGGAGAAATGGCCTCGGGCTGTGCCACGGGAGGCTCAGCTTGGACACCCCATGGAATTACCCCATGGAATTTCCCCATGGAAACGGTGCTCAGGCTCTGGAAGCGGCTGCCCAGGGAGGTTTGGAGCGCCCATCCCTGGAGGTGTCCAAGGAATTCCTAGACGTGGCACTCAGGGCTGGGGACAAGGTGAGGATCGGGCACGGCTTGGACTCGATGGTGTTGGAGGGCTTTTCCAAGGTGAGTTATCCCGGCATTCACAGTGCCCATGGCTAAGCTGCCAAACCGCTTCCCTACGGCTTCCTGTCAATCTGAGCGACCCGCTCACCTCAATCCGAGCGAACTCTGCAGGGTCACCTCGGAGCTCCCGGCACAGCCCGCCCCACGCCCGGCCCGCTGCTCGCTCCCGGTTTCCCTGTCCCCATCCATGTGACCGCTGTCTGCTCGCTGCCGCAGCTGCTGCGGCCCGTCCGGGCTGTCCCTCCGCCCGCCACCGCTCCCCGCTCCCCGCCCTCCCTCAGCGCCGTCCCCTCAGGGCGGGGCGGTGCCGCCGCCGGTACCTGGATGTGCCGCGGGCGGCCCGGGGCCAGCCCGGCCCGTAACACGCTGAGCATGGCTGCGGCTGCGGCCCCGCTCCGGCTCCGGTCCAGCCCCGGGTCACTCCCGCCTCTTCCGGGGCCCCGCGCAGGCGCCGCGGTCCCGCCCGGCCCCTCACGGAGCGGCAGCGCCGGGCAGGAGTGCCGGGGAAGGAGTGAGGGAGGGAAGGCTCCCCCCGAGCCCATTCCGGCCCCTCACGGAGCAGCGGCACCGGCAGGAGCCCCGTGCAGGAATGAGGGACAGGAGCTGCCTACCGAGCCCATCCCGGCCCCTCACGGAGCAGCGGCACCGGCAGGAGCCCCGTGCAGGAATGAGGGACAGAAGGCTCCCCCCGAGCCCATCCCGGCCCCTCACAGCCCCTCACGGAGCAGCAGCACCGGCAGGAGCCCCGGGGAAGGAGTGAGGGACAGGAGGCTCCCCCCGAGCCCATCCCGGCCCCTCACGGAGCAGCAGCACCGGCAGGAGCCCCGTGCAGGAATGAGGGACAGGAGGCTCCCCCCGAGCCCATCCCGGCCCCTCACGGAGCAGCAGCACCGGCAGGAGCCCCGTGCAGGAATGAGGGACAGGAGGCTTCCCCCGAGCCCATCCCGGAGCTCCCTGGCCGGGCCCTGCCGGGGCGATGCGGGTCCCCCCGCGGGGAGTCCCGGGCTGCTCACACGGAATTCTCCCGTTTCAGCCAAAGCACGGAGCCCGGGATCGGCGGCTGGTCACATCCCCGGAGTTTGGGAATGATGAGGAATTACAAACAACTGGCCCAGGGACAGGGTGGCACACAGGGCCCCGTTTGGAACAAGCGGTTAAGTGTTAAAATATATTCTCGATATAAAATTATTCCCCGGGAGCTGCAAAGGCCCCAGGAACGGCTCTGAAATAAAAAGGCCCTCTCCATGCTCTGTTTGGTTCCATCAAACTTTATTTTTTGTGGAAAACACATGCTTACCTCCAGAAACGGAGGGATTTCCAGAGAATCCCAGAGTGGTTCTGCTAAACCTCATCCCATTCCACCCCTCCCTGGGCAGGGACACCTCCCAGGTTTCCTTCACTGAGCTGTTTCAAAGCAACCCAAACTAAATAATACACGAGTCCCTCTGTGGTGTAGAATAAACCAAGAAACCTCATAAATAATAAATAACTTTATTAAAGAACTGCAGTTCCAGATGCTTTCACAGAGCACAACTTGTGCCTTACACTGAACAGTCTTGGTGTAGCAAAGGGATCAGGAGGGAATATTCATCTCTTCCCACTGTCATTTCAAAACCCTTGTTTTATTTCTCACAAAAATCCGAGTTGTCAGGTGAATTTTCCATTTAGCAGCAGCAGCTCTCCAAGATCCCTGCTCCAATTTCAGCATAGCAAACACTGCTGCTGTTAATTACTGAGATTATCTAATAAATTAATTGCAGAATCCATGGTGGATGAAAGATAAGCCCAGGGTTGAGCTCTGACTTTAAGGGGTGTCCAAACCCCCCTGACCTTCACTGCTCATTAAATGGTTCAATTATTGCCATTAATATTGATCACATCAACTTATTGCCACTGATACTTCTCTAATTCAGGAAGAGACCAGAAGCAAATAATTGTCCTTCCCTTTTCAGAGCTCAACAAAAGTGCTGCTAATTGGTTTTGCACATTAATGAACATTCATTCATCAAAATTAAATATTCTGGGAAACTGCAGGAAGATTAAATATGATTTAGAGGCTTTTTGGCTAAACAAGTATTACTCTCAACTGACTAAACCCTATTTTATCATACAAACAGTACTTTTAAAGACTACATTATAATGGAGCCTTGATTTATATAATGCTTTAATGTTATTAATTTATATTATTTAATATTACTTAATTTACAGAAATTCTTTCTGCTACACCACAGGGATAATTCTGAACACCTGCAATCCCAGGATTTTCCTGCTCTCAGACACTGCTGGCTCTTCTAAACTACTAGCAAACTACTAGATTTGGGGTCATTCTACCCTCAGTAAAACACAAAGAACACAGAAAGGAGAGGGGCTCCTGTATCCAGGGCTCTTCAGAACACAAGAAATGGTGAAATCATTCCAGTTTAACTAATTTCTCCCACAAATTTTTCCCATGAGGAATTCCTAGTTGCAGCTGATCTCAGGACACTGTTATTACTGCAGGATAATTAAAGTAATTAAATACTACAGACAAGGCTCAAAATGAAAAATGATGGGCCAACTCCACAGAAAACAAACAAAGGATCAGGAATGCAAGGTTGACAGTTCAGGCACAGGAAATGAGGTGCAAGCACAGCTTATCAACATAAAAACTCTGATAAATTTTAAGTATTGCCCTATTTCAGCATTTCCTCTCCAAGGTGAGTGTGGGGGTTCTGTAACAATTTATAGTATGATTTTAGAGGTATAGATAATAGTGCTTTATAGTGTATTTAAGTCCTAGAAAATCAGTAATTATTTCAGCAACCCAAAATAAAGGAAATTTACTTTCTGTGCAACTCAGAGTGGGAAGGAGGAGCTGCAGTACCAGGCTTGGTAAAGCCTGAGATTGGTGCAGCTGGAGCAGAACAACTCTGCAAATCCAAGCTGGTTTTACCAGGATTAGACATTCCATAAAGTGCTTTTAGGCAGAAAGTTGTTGGGTTTGAACTGAGTGGGGAGCTGAGGCCTGAAGGACATTCAGAAGCAGGAGGAGCAAAGGCACAACACAGAACAGAGATTGGTCACAAATCCAGGTGTATTTGTACGGACACGAGCACTGAGCACCAGCACTGCTCCAGGCAACCTCCATCCCAGGCAATGGGACAGTTATTTCTTGGAGCCCTTCAGGGGGAGCTGTGTTCCTTTCACATTGAGAGTCTCCAAGGAATCCCTGGGCATTCTGGATCCTGGAGCTCCAAGTGGCTTCTCTCTGGAAAAAGAACAACAACGATCACAATCTCCATGAAAAAAGGAGGAATAAAACCTGCAGTTCCCCTTGCAACTTTGCTCCAGAACTGGATTTTTCTTCTGCTGCTGCAGTTTCCTCATCCTGCATTTTTACCTTCTTGATCCACTTTCCCTGGGGCTGTATTGGATACTTCTTGGATTTTGTCTTGGGTTTTCCACAGTTTCCCTGCTTCGGCAAGGCCTGAACTTCATGATCTCTTTCTGCCACTCCTCATCAAAGGTGTCAGCCTCAGCTGAAAAACAGATTCATTTATTTGAAATGTTAATAAAGAGAGGAAAAAACATTTAATGAATCTTAGGGGGTTGAGCAATGGTTTTAAACTTTGTGGTCCACAACCCTCCACATGTCCTGTAACTGTTTTTTGGGGAATCTGTGAAAACGAATTTGCATTTAGAGACTTTCAGTCTAAAAGTGCATTTTAAGATCTCAAGCTGGAACTTCCAAATCAAGAGTGTGAAACATATAAAGCCCATTAACTGCCTGAAAAGACCTACATTCATCCAGGTTGATGAATTCTTGGTTCATCTCCTCATCCCCAGTCTTGGAGTTCCTGGATTTTTTGACGACATGAGCCCGATCCTGAATGTGGTGAC
This sequence comes from Oenanthe melanoleuca, assembly GCF_029582105.1. Taxonomy (NCBI): domain Eukaryota; kingdom Metazoa; phylum Chordata; class Aves; order Passeriformes; family Muscicapidae; genus Oenanthe; species Oenanthe melanoleuca. The sequence continues at coordinate 13,898,321 of NC_079343.1, read as the reverse complement.
CAATGGCTATTTTCTCCACACCACTTTCAGAATCCTTCAGTGCTCTTCTTGTTTCCTTAATCTGTTAAAAAAAAAGGGAACTGAGTGTCCTTCCAAGTAAAAATGAGGTAAAAGCTCACAGAATGCCAGGATGGTTTGGGTTGGAAGGAATTAAAGCCCAAGCAGTGCCATGGGCACAGGGACACCTCCCACTGTCCCAGGCTGCCCCAAGCCCTGTCCAGCCTGGCCTGGGGCACTTCCAGGGATCCAGGGGCAGCCACAGCTGCTCTGGGAAGGATTTCCTTCCAGTATCCCATCCTACCCTGCCTCTGCAGTGGGAAGCCATTCCCCCTTGTCCTGGCACTCCAGGCCCCTGCAAAGGGTTATTTCCTCCCCTAAGAGTTTTGTATCTTTCCTTTAAAAAAAGGCAGGTTTTCCAGGCTTTCCCAGTTCTCTCATTTCCTGTGTTGGCTGCAAACAAACCAACAGAACACAAATCAAGCCTGTTTGTTTTTAGCCACCAGTGAGGAAGATTAAACAACACTTGAAGTTTTTAAACTGGGTATTAATTATTGGGGGAAAACCCCTCAGTTTGAAAATGCTGCAGAGCCAAGTTTCCAATATTCTCCTTGCCAAAATTCCCAGAGTGAGGAACAACCAATTCTTGGCTGTGGTGTTGAGTGGCTTGGATGGCAGGCTGCCCCTTATCAGTGTGCTGGGGTATTTTTAGAACCCTGTGATAACAGGGTGTGCTGGAGCTGGGACACATTCCCAGCCAATCCTGCCCTGGCCTTCAGGATCCTGTCTAGGCTTTCATGGCCCATGCCAGGTTCACATTCCCACTCCCAGTTCCCAGCAGGATTAGACACAACAGCTGCAAGGCAGCTCCAGCTCAGGGTTATGTAAGTGCCTGGCCAAAGGGTGCTCTGAAGGCAGGGGTTGCATAAATCAGAGCCTCTCCTGCAGTTTGAGTGGACAGGAAAAGGATTCATTACAGCAAAGAGAAGGGCATTGGAAAATTGCTGCTCTGTGCTCCATTTTCCCAGCCTTGGACGGGCCTCTAATTTATTCTGGGGTGTACTTAAAGCACAAAATGACAGAGAGGAAATCAGACCTTTAATACAGAGCAGGGGTTGAGAGCCCTGTGTTTTCCTCAACTCCTAAATTCTCTTTGTGCAGTCAGGGGGGCTGGGATCTGCTCCCAGGGAACAGGGACAGGAGGAGAGGGAACAGCCTCAGGCTGGGCCAGGGGAGGACAACAGCAGGAATTTGGCCATGGAAAGGGTTATTAAACACTGGAAGGGGCTCCCAGGGAGGTCTGGAGGTGTCCCTGGAGGTGTCCAAGGAATTCCTGGATGTGCCAATGTGGGGTTTGGGCACAGCCTGGACTCAATCCAACCCCAGCAATGCCAGGATTGTGTAAATCCCAGCAGTGACTGCAGTAACCAGCTGGGGACAGTGCTGGGGGCACTGCAGGGATGAGGCTGGGGACACTGCTGGGGGCACTGCAGGGATGAGGCTGGGGACACTGCTGGGGACACTGCTGGGGACACTGCTGGGGACACTGCTGGGGACACTGCTGGGACACTGCTGGGGACACTGCTGGGACACTGCTGGGACACTGCTGGGGACACGGCTGGGTGTGCCTGGGGACACTGCTGGGGACACTGCTGGGGTGTGGCTGGGGACACTGCTGGGGACACTGCTGGGGACACTGCTGGGGACACGGCTGGGGACACGGCTGGGGACACGGCTGGGGACACGGCTGGGGACATGGCTGGGTGTGGCTGGGGGCAGTGCTGGGGACACTGCTGGGGTGTGGCTGGGGACAGGGCTGGGGACACTGCTGGGGACACTGCTGGGGCACACACTGCTGGGGACACTGCTGGGTGTGGCTGGGGGCAGTGCTGGGGACACTGCTGGGGCACACACTGCTGGGTGTGGCTGGGGTGTGGCTGGGGACACTGCTGGGGACACTGCTGGGTGTGGCTCCTGTGCTGGGTCCAGCATCACTCACCCCTCCTGGAGCCATGCGTGTCTGGGCCGAGGCTTGGAAAATTTTGGGGGGTTCATCCCCCACTTTGGAATAGGACATCATGGAGGAGGAGCTGAAACTGTGTCCTCCATTGGGCTGCATGGACAGGTCATCCTACAAAGCAAGGCAGGCTCAGTAATGCAACTTAAAACTTGTGGCTAAGAGTTATTTCCTTATTGTTTTATTATGGAAAAATCCCTTCACAAAATTAACCCTCCTGGCACCATGTCAAACTTCAGTTTTATCTTCAAAGAATAAAAAAAAAAAAAATAATCTGGGCAAAAACCCCTCAGTTCTTACCATCTCCTTGAGATTAATCCCATTTTTCTTGGCATTATTTTCTGAGGAATATTTGAAATAACTGGCACTCTCTAGTGTGATAAATTTGAAAACAATTTTAAAAAGAACTCACAAATTTCCTGTGCATTTCCAGCATGCTGTTCCTCATGTTTGACATCATCCTGTCCATTGCAGAAAATGGATCCCCAAAATCTACATCCTGCTAAAAAGGGAAAAAAAACCCCTATGATTAAACCAGTCTCAACTCTCCCAGTCCTGAAGTTGGTTTCCACATGCATTTTTTACTCAAAAAGCTTTTCAGACTGCACTTCACAAACAGACATGCCAAAATGCATCTTTTCAAAAGGGAATTTAGGGAGCTGATTAAGATGGAGATATTGGGAAGATGAAAGTGGAAGATTTGTCACTCAGATGTCACACTGGCCACAAAATGAATTTATTTAACCAAAATATTCACTGGATATTCAAATATCCAATTATTTCACAAATGTGTTCATAAACCTTCTGACCTCACCAGCTTCTGCTCTGAGAGTTCTGCATGATCCTTCAGGGTTTAAATCTATATAAATTAATTTCCACAGTTATGTTTTTCAGCATTGCAAACTTAAAGCTGCATTTAAGCTGAAAATGAAGTCAAATTAAAGGACAGAAAATCTTCAAGTTATTTTTGCAGTACAAGAAATTGGAATCTTCCTGGAAGAACTCTGGACAGATGATGGGTATTTTACAGGATATTCCCAAAGCACAGGTGAAACCACTTCAATCCCATTTTTAGGGTAATTTTATTTTTAGGGGCTGTTCTGCCTTAATGGGAGCAGTGGTTTTGTGTCACCCCCACAAAAACATTCTCAAAGTTTACAGTTTCCCCAGGGATTATCCCATCCATATCCAGAGATTAATGCCCCAGGAAGGATTTTTTCCTGGATTTTCTCATTCCCAAAGAATGGGAAACATTGCAAAGAGCACCAAAAGCAATGCAAGCCCAGACTCAGCCTCTGCCATGCTTTGGTTACACACAGCTTACACAGGAGCTACTCCAGGGATACTAACCCCTCTCCCAAAACCTGCAAAGGGCATGAGGGAAAAGCTGGTGGCCTGGAAAAAAAGGAGCAACATCTGGAATTATTATCAAGCACAGCAGAAATTATTTTTATACGCAGCAGATTACATGAAACATTTCCCATCTAATCAAAATCACTCAGGAGGGACTTGATAGTTCATTAATTAATCCCTGGGTATGTGGAACTAATATATTTGTACTGATGATATGAGAAAGTGCCAACTGCCACCACATCTAATAAACATTGATAAGTGTGTGTGAAAAGCACTTGGAGCTTGGCAAACATCTGAACCCCACAAGAACCTTTTGCTGATTCCACACTTCAGGCCCCACCCTGCAATGCTCCATTCCAGTCAGGCAGCACTGAAAGCTGATTCCAATCAACAAATCAACCAATTATCCCAGGAGATGGAGTATTCCTGCATGGCAGGGCACTGAGGTGCTGGGAAACACAGAGGTGTTTCCAGGAAAGCCAGACTCAGAGCCAGGTAAGACCAAACCCTCTGCAGGAACTTTAATGGAAAAAGAAAGAATTCTCCAATTCTGGAACAGCTTTAGGGACTCTTCAGGTTTCTGTCAGGACAGATTAGGCAGAACTGCAAATAATAATATATATTTTTTCTCTCAGAATCAAGTCCTCACCAGTAAGAATTATTAGGCATACTCTGTTTTATAACACTAAAAAGAGACTAAAAGCTGTTAAACATTTGCCTGATATACAGGCTAATCAGATATCCAAAAAAAAGCCAATTAACAGTATCTCTTAATATATTTTAGCTCATTCCTCCTTCCTTATAAACTGAACTGCAAACCTGCTGGAGAAATGAAAAGCAGTTTTAAATTTGAATCCTCAGTGGCACTCATGGAGTTGTCCCAGCTACTCTGGTTCCTTTTAAAGCAGTTTTAGACCTGCTGCAATTTAATTAAACACAGAATTTCAGCACTAGTCATCAGTGTGAGTAATGTGAAGGAAGTGTATTTGACATGGTGGCAAAGCTCCACCTTTTCCTACACAAAAATACAATTTTAGGGGTTTAAATCCTTGGTGGAGCAGCAGTTTGAGATGACAAGGCAAAGCAGTCAGTGCTGAGTCTGGTGTGACACCTGACAGCTCTTCAGTGCAGCAGCAGCAGATCCTGGCAGGGCTTTGGCAGCTGTGGAATTCTTTTGTGCCTGCCAGGCTAACACAGAGCTCCTGCACCTTGAACTGTTGCTGCAGCCACAGATAAAGAGTTTGGGCCTCACATTTGTCCCTCACTGCAGGAACAGGGACACAACCCCTGTGCTTTAAAGGTGAGCTTTGACAGGTTCTTCTTCTAAAGGGAAAAACTGGTCTGGCTTCAGGCAGCACTGATGCAGGCCTAAGGACCAGCAGAGGGAAGCTCCTGCCCCAACTGGATGCAGTTTCTGTCCTTGGCAGAATTGGATGAGCAGGGGAAGGAATGTGCCAGTTCCCCTCTGCAGATGCAGGTGACAGCTCTGTTCCAGCTCTGGCCTGGCCACCAGCCCCTGTCACCTGCCTCTGAAAATCCAGGGGGATTCACTAAAGCAGCTGCTCAGTATCAGCAGGGAAAGGAGCTCCCAACGTTTGCCCTCTATAAATACAGCTCTAGATAAGGGAGAGATATGATTGTCCTGCATGCCCAGAGCTGAAAAAACACTTTAATTAAACACAGATCATCAGTTTCACTTGGTAACACATAGAAATACTACATTTCACACCAATTTCCCTGAGCTTTAATTCTTACAGGTTTGTATCTAAGAGAATATTAACAATCAGCCCAAATTTAGAGCATGAAGTGTTTATTCCCAGCTGCAAAGCTGACACAGGGTTTAAAACCCAAGGATGGATATTCCTGAGGTGGTGAAAGCCAGGCATGTGGAAATCAAACTGAAACAGCTGCACACAAGGGAATGAAGTGCACAGGGAGGGCACAAATACATCATGGGATTTTGGAATGGGTTGGAAGGGGGATAGGGCAGCCACATCCAGGCTCCTTTTAAAGTCAAGTGAACATAAAAAGGAAATACATGTGCAGAGAAGGTGGGACATTTTCAGTGCCTTTCTCTAACAGACACATTAAAGGTAGGATATTTATGGCAGCAAGCATTGGGTAAGTGATCAGTTTGTTCATTAAATATTATCTGTTCAGTGATCAGTAACACCCAGGCTCTGAGCAGCCCTGACAGATGTTCAGCAGAGATAAGGAATGTGCCAGGAACCAACAGAGGAATCATTCCTCTTCTCCTGAGTGAGGAAACAGCTGGAAGGAGGTTCAAGAGCAGAGCCAAGCTGGTTCCCAGTGTGGAAAACTGTTCAGTTTCCTGGTAGATTTAAAAAAGTTTAATAAAAGAGAATAATACAGCAAAAGGTTACAAGGGCCTTCCACCAAGAGCACTCCTTAACTCAGAGAACCCTTCCTTAAGTGCATCAACCTGTTGTACATTCATAGACCTTTCATGTAGTATTCAAAAAACCTGTAAATCAACATTTTTACTTCTTTTTTTTTTCCTTGTGGCTCCTTTTTGTCAGTGATAACAGAGATCAATAAATCCTTTCCCTGGAGTTCTGCTGTCACCCCTGTCTTCATCCAGATAGGAGAATCCAAGAATGTGAAAAATTTCCTGATTAACTTTTTACTATTCTCTGAGTCAGCTACATGAACAAAAGCTTTTTACACCACATTATTACAGTCCAAAAATATATATTTATCACACTACTTTTCTGTTTTGTAAATAGCAGAACTCAAAGAAACTGTATTTATACAGCAAAGTTTCCCAATGTTATACATACAGCATTCATCTGAATATCTGTGAAAAGCCAAAAACAGAATGGAATGGAAAGAGAGACATGGGAAAGAGACGGGAAAGAGACGGGACAGAGACGGGAGGAAATGGCCCCAGCTGGAGCAGCCCTGGGCCCAGGGACACTCACCCTGCCAGGGCCCCGCAGCGCCACCTGGGATCCCTGCTGGGCTCTGCCCTCCGCTCTGGGTCTCTCCCTTCCCTCGGGCAGGCTCAGGAACGGGTCCCGCCCAAAAGGCTCCGAGAAGCTCCTCATCATCTGCCTCATGTGCTCATGGTGGGCAGCAAAGGGATCCCTGCGTTCAGAGAGACTCCGGGTTACTGCAGCTCATGGACAGCAAACTCCAGGTTTTAATATTCTGTAAGGTTCTTCAGCTAAAATTTTTACTTTAATAGGACCCAGCTGGGCAATCTCCCATAAACTTGGATTTTCTTTTCCCTTCCCATCTCTCAGGTTGGGTGTTTGAGATCTATTTTCTCTCAGCTGCCCTCACTGCTCTCCTGGGTGTCCCTATTCCTTTTCCTCATCTTCCCCAGAAATATCCTTATCCTTCCTTGGCTGCACCTTTCACTCCAGCCTGTGTTTCATACCTGCCAGAACCATAAACTGACCCATATTTTATTTATCACTATTTCCACCTCCACCACCTGACATCAAAATAATTTATTTTAAATTTTCCCCCTCTATCTTCCAAAGCTTAGCACAGCCCTATTCACTGAACTCCTCGTGTCCCACTGGATCCTTCTTCATCCCTCCAATTTATTCTGCTGGCAGTTCCCATCCTACTTTTCCTTCTCCCTGTCCCAATGCTTAAAAATACCCATTATCCTGTAAATTCAGGCCAGTTCCATCTGCTGTAGTGGAGTTGTGCTTAGGAAGGAGATTCTCCCTGGATTTTTGTTTTCCTCTTATTTTTCCCCTCCTCTCTTCTGCCAAAAACCTACAGAACTCCATTGGTATTCCCAAAGCTTGGCCTGCAAGGAAAACATTGCTCAACTTCCCAACTCTCCAAGTTGGACAAGACTTGATATTTCTCAATTAAGGCCAAAAGAGGAGCAAAGCAGGAATTTTTCAGAAGTACAGGGTATGAGCAGTGCTGCTGCCCAAGGGCCAAGCTGCAAAGGAATACTTCCCCCACAAAAAAAAAACCAAACACTTCCCACCCACAAAAGGAACACTTCCCCCATCCAAAAAAAAAATCAAAACACTTCCCCACAAAAGGAACACTTCCCCCCCAAATTCCCCTGGTTCATTTCCTTCCATCTCATTTTCCTCTTTGCCATCCCACTGAAAACCACTTCATTACTGTGAACACTCATTTCCCAGCTATGTTATTTAGGTTTAATACACCTCATCCTCCTTCCTCCCAATTCCTGCCCTCCCCACACCCTCCAGGACACCTGAGCCATTCCCAGGACATCTCAGGGGAAAAGCTTCAGGCTCTTCCTGACTTTTCCCTGCCCAGTTATCTCTGCCCAGCTTTTCTGCTCCCCACCTTATCTGCAGCCCCACATCACGTGGCCACTTTGATCTTGTGCCAAAAGTCTGACTTAACATTTATTTCCTTTTCAAGTGAAAAATACAAACATGAGGTTGTATTCATCTTGAAACAAGATTTTTTTTAACACAGAAAAATGCCTTTAAGCTGTGCCCAGACTTAAACTCAGCCCAAAAGAGACTTTTGAAGTATTTTAGTGATGGCTGCAGCCCTGGGGTGATAAGGAGCTGTGTTCCCTCTCTGCAGGATGAAGAGCAGATGGAAAAAGTCCTGGCAGGAGCCAAGGGCAGGGAATCACACTGGCACCAGCTCAGGATGTGCACAATCCCAGCAGAACCCAAACCCCAGAGTCTGGGTATCAAACAAGAATTTGTCCCTCTTTGAGCTCCTCAGTACCAGGGACAGGGAAATCAGATCCAAACTGTGGAATTCCAGCTTAGGAACAGAAGGGAAGGCTCCCAGTTCCCAATTTTAGGGAGTAATTAATAAAAAGAACTAATGCTGCCAAGCCTCAAAAGAAACATCCCAATTTTGGTATGATCTGGAGCAGGGTAAAACCAATGGAAAGGGAACAGAAAATCCATTTGGAAGACAAAGTTCCCAAGGAATTAAACCTTGATGGCTCCAATGACTGAATTCAAACCAGAATTCCAGGAGGAGGAGCTCACCCTGACAAACACACATGTACTGAACAAGGCAAAGTCTCTGCAGGGCATTTTCAATCCCTGCAGGATTTTAAGATCCTTGCTCCAAGCACACATTTTATGGGATGCCAGCAGGTGTAGGACACTCTAATTTAACAATTATTGACTTAAAATATGACCTTTTTTGGGAGGGAAGATACTTTTGGTGAGAAGGATGTGATTTCTGTTACAGCATAAAAGTGATGAGGAGAAAGAGAGGGTTTGCACACCAAATCTGTGCCCTTCACGTGTTAAACACGAAATTATTTTTAAAACTAAATTCTGGATGGAGACAAACAATTTATACATTTATTGTTCCAGAACTCTGCAGTAACAGAATATTGTCTAACATGTATTAATCTGACATTAAACATGCAAGTATAATGTTAATGCTCACTTCAATGCATGAAAAATCAGTCCTAGAACAATAAATTCCACTTATTACTTTGTAAGCTGTACTTTGTATTAGATGTGATTCTTTTGATTAGATATTAGATGGAATTATTAGATTTTTTTTCCCCACTCAGGAAGTTATGTAATGCTACAGCTGGAGAGAACACCTGGCACATAAACTAAGAGAATTCAGTCAGAGTGTGCAGCTGGCAGGAATCACAACTGCAGGGATGGATCCCAGCACCTTTGGGTGAGTGACTGCTGCTTCCCTGGGACAGCTGCTCACTCAGGCCCCAGCCCAGGCACTATTTCCAGTCCAGCACCAAACCCTGTCCTTATGAGGCAGCTGGAGCCTATTATGACACTATTTTGGAAGCTAATCTTATCTGAGGTAATCAGCTCATCTCTTTCTCTATATGCAAAGCAGACTGACAGGACAGTGCTGAGAAAAAGTGTCTCAATTTCCAGCTCATCTTTCACACACACTCCCTGCCCCCACCTCCTGCAATCCTTTTTTCCCTACACCACTGGCTACAATAACAAGGGATAAATTAATAAATAAGCAATTGTTAATTCAAACAAGTTCTAATTTCTACTACTTTAATTTCATGCAGAGGATCTGCACAGGGAGTTTCCTGCACAGAACTCCCAAGATGTTATAAAAGCAAGAATATTCCTAGAAACCAAGAGTGCTAATGGATGTGGCCCAGCTTTGGGAATTCTCCTGGAATGTGCTGGGGCTCAGCAGCAGATTCTCCTTTAAGCAGCCTCAGCCAGAGCTCCTGGTAACCAGGAGATGCAGACAACAAACCACATCACAGGGCCTGCTGCTCCCTTCCTCACCCACCCCTTATCTTGGCTGCTAATTAAATCCCTGGGAGTTTTTACAAAGATTTAAAATAATAATCAAGGCTCCTAAGAGTGCTCTGATCCTATTTTCATCCACTACAAATTACAGTTTCTGACCAAAGACACGAAATGGGGCCAGACCAGGTAATTCAGCAGCTCTGGCTGAGGTGAGAAGCCTTTGCACCACTCATTGCTTAAATTTAGATCCCAGTGGCAAATAATAAATAAACTGGGCTCAGACTCGAATACACAAACAGGAGCCACCACTGTGCTGTGGAAATAGAATCACAGAATGGTTTGGGCTGAGAAGGACCTTAAAGATGAGCCTGTTCCACCTTCCCCCAGCCCAGGCTGCTCCAACCCTGAACAATTCCAGGGATGTGGCAGCCACAGCTCCCCTGGACAAGCTGAGCTAAAGCAGCACCGTCCCCTCGGGAAATGAGCACAGGGAGACAATGTGCCATCAGTGCTCTCACACACACATCAGCAAAGTCTTAACTGAAGAACAGCCGGTGTTCTAAGGAGGGCTGGCATGGAGAAGTTCAGAGCCAGCCTGTGGCTGAGTGATGAATTAAACACATAAAGCCAGAGGAGTTACACTGCTCAGAACCTGCACTTAGGAAACTGAAGTGCAAACGAACTCAAGAGTCTGCAGCCAAGGAGGTGAAGCTCTGCTCTGTATGAAACGTGGATTAAACTCCTCCCTGCTGAGAGGGGAGGCAGACTCAGTCTCCGCTACTGAACCTGGCTGAGGATGTTTAACCTGCACGGCTTTGGGGGCTCGGGAGGGGCTGGGTGCGGACACAGGGGCGTTTAAACGGCCCCAAAGGGCACCGAGCCCTTTAACCCGGGTCAGTCCCGGTCCTGACACCGGCACCGAGCCCTTTAACCCGGGTCAGTCCCGGTCCTGGTCCTGACACCGGCACCGAGCCCTTTAACCCGGGTCAGCCCCGGTCCTGGTCCTGACACCGGCACCGAGCCCGTTAACCCGGTCCCGGTCCCTTTAACCCGCACCTACCCCTTTAACCCTCACTGACCCCGCTCCTTCCTCCTGCGCCGGCACCGATCCCTTCAACCCTCACTGAACGCGCTCCTCGCTCCTACATCGAGTCCTTTAACCCGGCCCTGACACTTGCACCGATCCCTTTAACCTGGCCCAGTCCCGGTAATGGCACCTGCACCGATCCCTTTAGTCCAACACAGTCCTTCCTCCTGCACCGATCCCTTTAACCACCACCGGCCCCATCTCCTCCCACCCACATCCGGACCCCCCTCAGCCAACGGCCGCTCCCCACACGCACCCCGCCCGCCCGCCCGTCCGTTCACAGCCCCGGCCCATTGCAGCCCACCGCCGCCTCAGCGCCCCTTCAGCCGATCCCCCTCCGCCTCCCCGCCGCTCCCCGCAGCCTCCCGCCCCTCACCTGAAGAAGGGATCGTCCTCAAAGCACCTCCCGAACCCCCCGAACATGGCGGCAGCTGCTGCGCTCTGCGCGCCCCCGGCCCCGCACGGCCCCTCCTCACCGCGCCGCGCGCCCCGCCCGCGCACGTGACCACCTCCGCCCGCTCCCATTGGCTGGCGCGCCGCGAGGGGCGGGGCTTCCCGAGCGCCGCCGTTGCCATGGCGACCGCGGGGCCGCCGCTCCAGAAGGTTCCCGGGAATCGGGAAACTCCGGGAATTTGGGAATTCGGGAATTCGGGAATTGCGGCCCCGCTGCCCCTCCCTTGGCCCCGCTCTGCGCCCCGGTGCTGGGCAGCGTGAGGCGGGGACAGCCCCGGCGCGTCCCGCTGCTCGGCGATTTTAGAAATAATTCTGGTTTTTTGTCAGTAGATGGCAGTAAAATAAAGCTGCGGCTTCTCCCCGGGAACTGGCGGAACGTGGAAAAGCAGCGAGAGGCTGGAGGGAAGTATCCGTGACCAGCTATTGCTGGGAAACAGCAGAGACGGAGCGAGGGAGCAGGGACAGGGATAGGACAGGGATGGAGCAGGGACAGGGACAGGGATGGAAAAGGGACAGGGATGGAACAGGGATAGGGAACAGGGATGGAAAAGGGAACAGGGATGGGACAGGGACAGGGAAGGGACAGGGAACAGGGACAGGGAACAGGGACAGGGATGGGACAGGGATGGAACAGGGACAGGGATGGAAAAGGGACAGGGATGGGACAGGGAACAGGGACAGGGAACAGGGACAGGGATGGAGCAGGAACAGGGAACAGGGACAGGGATGGAGCAGGGACAGGGAACAGGGACAGGGATGGGACAGGGATGGAGCAGGGACAGGGAACAGGGACAGGGATGGAGCAGGGACAGGGAACAGGGACAGGGATGGAGCAGGGACAGGGATGGAGAAGGACAGGGATGCTCCAGCTGCAGGATCAGGATTCCAGGGCACATCCCCTTCCCAAGACTCTGTGGCAGCTTCCCTGGCCTGCTCTGGGTTGGGAAAAGGAAAAAAGAACTCTTCATTTTAGCAGGAAGAAGCAAATAATGGGAAAACCCCCAGCAAACGTTTGGAATAATCATCAGAGGGAGGTTTCAGTAAAATCATAGATTTGGGAGATCTTTCCCAGCCTTTATCTCATGGAACATTTTGGGAAGATGATGTTTCAGGAGCAGGAGAATTGGCAGGATTTTCTGTTTGATACAGGAATTGTGTTAAAGAAAATCCACCTGGCTGGTTTGTGCCAAGTGAACATTCCAGCCTGGAATGGCTGCCCTAAAACCAACCAGAGCATCTCTGCTCATCAGAATATTGACAAGTAATTAATAAATGACCACTGTAAATGATTTAATCACTACACTAAACACACTGCTTGTGTTTTTAGTGTGAATAGACTTTACCTTCAGAGCAGTTTTAAACAGTTCTAAAATCTTTTAAGTGCAGTGCAGAGGTTGAGATTACTCAAATATTGGTGATATTCTGTGTGTGAGCAATAAAACCCATCCCAAGCAGGAGATCTGGTTGTGCACAGCCCAGCAGAGGCAGAGCTGGAGTCACTCCCCAGAAACATTCCAGGGATCTGAGGGAATTCCAGCAGCTGAGAGCAGAATCAATGCTCACCTGATTACTGGGATCTGCACAAAGCTGCAGCCTCAGTTTGTTCCTCTTGGATGTCTCTTCTCCACCCTGGGCCAAACCACCGTGGAGATGATGGATCCTGATGGATCAGGGGTCTCCTCTCCTGGCTGCCCTGGAAACATCCCAGGCAGGTTTTCTTTAGGGAATCTAAGGAGGGACAGGACTCAGGGAATGAGTCCCAAACCATTCTGTGATTCCCTGTAAAAAAAATGATTTCTAACCCTGGGACAGGGATGCAGAACTTCCCCACATCACCCACACTTCCCTGGAGCATTTTGTGCCCAAGGATGAAATCTGCCAGCCAGAGCAGCTGGATCCTGTGCAGGATGAGGGCTGCAATGATTTCTCACTTTCCCATTTTTTTGGATCCTGAGCAGGATCTGAGGGATGAGATGCCAGTGGTTGTTCCTTTCCCTTTTTTTTTTGATCCTGTGCAGGAACCCAGGGATGAAGGCTGCAATGGTTTTCCACTTTTTCATTTTTCCTGGATCCTGTGTGGGATTTAAGGAGTGAGGGCTGCAGTGCTTGTTGCTTTCTCATTTTTTTTGATCCTGTTCAGGATCTGAGGGATGAGAGCTGCAATGGTTTTTTCCTTTCCATTTTTCCTGAATCCTGTGCAGGATCTGAGGGATGAGGGCTGCAGTGATTTTTCATTTCCCATTTTCCTGGCTCCTGTGCAGGAACCCAGGGATGAGATGTCAGTACTTGTTCCTTTCCCAATTTTTTTTTTTTCTTTTTCTTTTTGATCCTGTGCAGGATTTGAGGAGTGAGGGCTGCACTGGTTTTTCACTTTCCATTTTCCTGGATCCTGAGCAGGATCTGAGGGATGAGGGCTGCAGTGATTTTACACTTTCCCATTTTCCTGGATCTTGTGTAGAAACCCAGGGATGAGATGTCAGTGGTTGTTCCTTTTCCATTTTTCCTGGATCCTGTGCAGGATCTAAGGAGTGAGGGCTGCAGTGCTTGTTCCTCTCCCATTTTTTTGATCCTGTGCAGGAACCCAGGGATGAGGTGTCAGTGCTTGTTCCTTTTCCAATTTTTTTTTTTTTTTTTTGGATCCTGTGCAGATTTGAGGAGTGAGGGCTGCAGTTCCTGCTCCTCTCCCATTTTTTGGATGCTGTGCAGGAACCCAGGGATGAGGGCTGCAGCTCCTGCTCCTGTGGCAGCTGTTGGCAGGAGCTCATTATGGGATGCTGGGTGCCAGGGATGCAGGGCTGTGTTTGCACAGGGATCTCTTTAATTGCTCAGCCCTTCTCCAGGGCTGGGGCTGTGCAGCTGCAGCTCCTTTGTGCAGATGAAAAGAGTTCTGGAAGGAACTCCTCGTGCTGCAGCTCTGCCAGGCTGGAGGGCATCTCCAATGAGATTAATGATGTCTGCCTTAATAGAAGAAAACTTTGCATAAATGAGATTATGGCTTCTGCTGAAACCTGCCAACTCTTATTCATTTGCAGTAAATATTATCTTTAATTAAAAGTTTTAAGGTATCTTGTTCCTGAGCTAATGAGATCTACAGTGATTTCCCTTAGGAATTAATTTACCTTCTTAATTCTTATTCATTTTGGTGATAGGACTATTTAAATCTGCTCCAGACTTCAGAGCTTTGTTGAGCACATTGAGCCAGAACAAAAGGTCATTTTGCCACATTGATGTTTTGTTGGTATTTGTAATTCCCTTGTTCTCTCTCCATTCCAAAGATCCCTGTTCAGGTTCCTGCCCCAAACATTTCCTTCCAACCCCTGAGTTCTCTGAACTGAGACTTTTTATTTCCACAGCCATTTCCCTTTGGATTTGTGTTTTCTGTTCCCTCCAGAGTAAAAATCCATTCTGGTGGTACTGAAAAAGTCTCTGATTGTGATCAACTTTTTATATAAAACACACTAAAATCTGGGGGAAACATTGGTGCAGCTGCTAAAAGACACTGGAATATTTCTGCCTTTCTGGGAAATCACCCACTCCAACTCCTCTCCAAGGATTACTTGGAAGCAGCAGGGATGCTTTAACACTTGGAGGTGAAAATTGCATTCCTGCACGTGTGTTTGAATGGGCAAAGTGCCAAACTGGGCTGGGAGAACTGGAGCCAGAACCCTTCCTGAGCATGAGCACAATGCTGCTGGCCAGATTTCAATTAATGAATTAATTAATTAAACAACAAGAGAACAAGGTTCTCTCCTTTTAAACACAAATACAGATGGAAATTAAACAGTGAATTTCAAAGGAAATACCTGGTTTGTACACACAAAGAAACCAAGAGAAAAGAAAGAATGAATTCTCCTTAGCTCATTATCAGCAGATTTTCCTGTTGAACTCCAATCTGAATCTTCTGAGTCTCCTCTGAAGATGTTGGGTCTGACAAGGTTGAAAAGTTGGGTAATTAATTACCCTAATGAGGGAGATGGAGCAATCAGAGCCAGCTGTTGGGCAGAGGTGGTTTTGTTGATGAAATAGCAAATACCTGCTCAGAATTCTGCTGCCAGCCTTACCTGGATAAACTGAACCCTATTTTATATAAGGTGCAAACCAGGGAAAGACAATTCCTCCTTTCCCGAGGAAAAAATTCCATTTCTTTTTACTATTATTCAACTTTTTCCATTCCCACCCAACAACTTGTGACAGAAAACCTCCCCATGTCCTCTCTCTGTGTATAATTAGGGAATATCCCTAAAAATTACCCTTGTGTGTCTGCAGCTGATAAAAGGAGTCACTCAGAGGCTGCAGGAGGAACTCCTAACCCTGAACTTGCAGCACCAAAAAAGGGGAAGAAACACATTTTGGGGCCTGGGCTGGGCTATAAATAGAGCTGTCACCAACTCCTGCAGGCTGCTGCTGATTTTCCTTTTATAGCTCCCTGCAGGCCAGCTTCCTCCAGCCCACCCAAATTAGAGATTATCAATTAGGGATGAGCTAATAATTAATGCTGGCAGGGCAGCAAATGCCCTCTGAGAGCAATCCTGGGGTTGTTTTGGGTGTTCTGAGATTTCTGTGTCCAGAACATCTCAGCAAAGTGGGAAAATTGGATTTTTTGCTGTGTTTCTTTGAAGGAGCTGGGAATTGGTGAGAAATCCCAATGTGAAACACCAATCTGAGCTCAAAATACCAGGAACTGGATCAGCTGGGATGTTTCCTTTGGGATTTACCCAGGCTGGGTTTTGGTGAGGAACTGCCAGAGTGTCCCCAAGAGCTGGTGTGACACAGAGCCTGGCACATCACTGCCATCCCAACCCATGCCCAAAGCAGCCAGAACAAACTTTGGGGGTTTTTAAAACCCTTTGAATTTTTTTGGGATGTTGCTTTTCAAATCATCTCTACAGCAATGTTCCATTGGAGAATTCCCAAGGTTTGGGCTTTAATGAATTCCTGACTTGAATTTCCAGCATTTCCTTTAATCAGCCCTGATTTTGTGACCTTTATCTTCTCCTCTTGGTTTTGTTTAGCAGAGTGAAAACTGAGGCACAGAAATATTCTTTAAAACCATTGTGACCAAGAGCTGGCTCAATGGGAGCTCCATCCCTGACTCCAGGATTTGATCCAAACTGAGATTTATTGAAATGGGCTCTGCTGCCATCATGGGCAGCAGCTGGTGATGGATAAACCTTTGGAAGCTGCAGCTCATTCCCAAGTCACCAAAAAATACCAAAAATTACAATAAAGTAAAGTAAAAAACCACAAAAAAAACCCAAAAAAAAAACCCCCCAAAAATACCCACTGAAGGTGCTTGAAGATCTGTGGGATGACAAGAGTTATTCCTGAAATCCTGGAAACTTCTCTGTGCCTCTGGAAGGGAGGAGAAAAAAAAAATTCCTGCTCCAGCCTCAGCTCCAGCAGGGGGTGAGGAGGGAAAACCCACCTGGATTTTGGTGCCTCCTTCAGCAGCACAGCAACACCTGTGGGAAGGCACAGATTCCTCTCCAAAGCTGGAGAGAGACAGCAGCAGAAATTTGGGATTTTTGGGGCATTTTGGAGGTTTTGCCCAGGGAAAATCTGTCTCAGGTTAATGGTGAAGGTGATCAAAACTGAGCCCAGGTTTGGCACAGCCTCAAGCTGGAAAATCAGATTAAAATAAAAAATTGAAAAAAAATCTGACCTGGGCAGCAGGAGCTGCTTGGTTTATTTAGGGCTCCAGGAGCCCTTTTCCATGGGGATCCAAATCCAAGTTTTCCTGGGACTGGCACCAGGTGAAGGCACTTCCAGCCCCTGTTCAAAACCTGTCCCAGTTCAGGCCAAGCTGTTTGTTCCAAAGGCTCTCCTGCCTCAGGCTGCAGCTAAAAATGCCTCCTGCTCCTTCAGCAGATCTCATTAATTCCATGTTCCAATTAGCCCTGGACAAACTGAGTGTACTCAGTGCACAAGTTATCACAACATCGAGTTACCAGCTCAGGTTCTGGCTGATTTCACAGGAGGGCAGGGATTAATTGTCACTTCTCATCAGCCAGGAGAGGTTTCACTGCTCACTTGAGAAAAAAAAAAAAACAAACCCAGCTTTTATTACACAATTACTTCTTAATTACATTTCTTGCAGCCCCAAACTTCTAAACATTTAACTCTGCTTACCCAGCTAGTGAGAAACAGCAGATTTAGTAAAAATAGGGGTTTTCCAACAATTTTGGGCAAAATGGGAGCACCTGGGGGCCCTGCTCTGTTCTCTGCCCAGCAATGTCAGGAGCACAGCTGAAGGAAACCTGAGAGGCTCCATCCCAGCAGCTCCTATTTCCATTTCCCATGGATGGCAGAGTTGGGTGTCCTCAGTTCCTCCCTGCAGGGCTCCTTTCCAGGTGGGCTCAGGGCTGCTCTGCCATTCCCAGGGGCTGAAGTGCATTTTCTGTCATTTTGGGCTGTGCTGTTCCACAGGTGGCATCAGCTTCTGCCAAGGCACTTGATGATAAATTCTTGGTAAATGTCAGATAAAAGCAAGGACTGGAGGGAGATGTGTAAGAACATGGAAATTAATATTTGATTTAAATATCTCTCCAAGTCCCAGTTGCCCAGTTCAGGAATTTGTACAAGGCCTGAAATAAAGACTACAAGAATTTATAAAAAATGCTATTAAATCCACAGACCCAGAGAATCATGGAAAGGTTTTCCATTTTCATTTCCATTTTCAGTGCTGGTTAATTGTGGTTTTAGGGTTTTGTATCACTGAGGAGTCTCCCAGCCCTGGGTTCAGCCCCAGTTCCAGCTCCCAAAGGTTTCTGGAGTTCAAGGATCCCCACTATAAATAACTCCCTGCCTGTAACCTGACAAATGGAAACTGCCACCATGAGGAGGGGCTGGTTTTGGGTTCCTGCAGGGACAGAGCTTTGGGATCAGCCAGTGCTGCCCTGCTGGAGTGACTGCAGCAGCAGGAGCAACACTTGATCTCCTGGCTGGGAGAGTTCCCTGTGACAGCACCACTGCAGCAGCAAAATCTTGCAAAATATTGTACAAAAATCACTGAAAAACCAGCCCCAGCTCCTGGCAGGCCCACAGCAGAGTGCAGGGACCATCCCCTGTTTGATGGGAATGGAGGCTGCTCTGCAGCCTCAGGGATGGGTTTGCTGCTGGAATTCCTGGGGAAAGGGCTCTGCTGATTCCCAGCAGGCAGAAAAGCTCCAGTTACACTTTGTCCCCCTCCTGCACTCCAGGCAGTTTGGAAATCTGTGCATCAGAGTGCTGAGTGACAAAGCCACAGCACTGCAGGCTGCAAAGCACAGCTGAAATCCTGGTTTTTCCAGGGAAAACTCACCCAGCTGCTTCTTCCCTTGTAAAAATTCCAGCAGCAACTTCCAAACCCCCAGGGTCTCACAGAGCAAGATAAAACAATTCCAGCAGCAAAGTGGAAAATACAAAAAAAAGGATGAACTTTCTGTAGGAAAGAGTCCTAAAATGTGAGAACATCAGAGCTGAAAATCACAGGATTATTGTCACAGGTTAAGATTTAGGAGATTAGGAGGAGTGGGATTATTGGATCAGAAGTGTGGGCTGGAGCCAGCAGGGCTGGTGGGGATGATTTTACACATTGATGGGGTTTATGGCCAGGTGCTGACATTAATTAATGAATTCATCTGGACCTGCCTGATGAGGTGAGGGAAAAAGGAGGAATGGAATTCCTCATGGAATGGTGGAGGGCACATTGCCTTGGACACAATCCCTTTCTAATGTGTCCAATGATAAAAATTCCAAAATCAACTTCCAAACCCCCAGGGTCTCACAGAGCAGGGTAAAAATTCCAAAATCAACTTCCAAACCCCCCAGGGTCTCACAGAGCAGGGTAAAAATTCCAAAATCAACTTCCAAACCCCAGGGTCACACAGAGCAGAGCTGATTCTGCTGCTGCCTCCTCCCCTGTCCCATTCCTGCTATTCCAACTCCTCTAATAATTGAAAATTGATCAAATGAATAAGTGATGCCAGGATGCTGCTCAAGGAACAGCAAAGTTTGGAATCTGAGGCAATTCCCAAGTTATTATTCCAAGAAAAGTGCAGAATCCTGAGGGGTTGATGGATATTCTGATCATGCAGCTGCTACTGGAACTATAAAAATCAACTTTATCCTGGTTTGCTCCACGTTTTCTGGGGTGTTTGGAAAATTTCAGTATATTTTCCATTCAGCTGGGATTATCTAAATGTTATTTTCATTTTCTTTCCAGTTCTTGCTCCCAACTCTAGTCCAGCAAATTTAGATGCTGATTAATAAACAATAAATAATAAATAAACAAACTGTACCTTAAATCTACTCACAGCATATTGTAAAATTTTCTAACATTCTACAGGGCTGCAAATAAAAGGAATCACTTCACATCCAATAAAATCACCAAAATTATCCAACACAATGTGTGAAAAGAGGAATTTACACCTGGACATTCCATGGACATCAAACAGATTTTATTTTCTAAGAAAAAAACATAAAAGGTGATTAGAAAACACAGCAATGACAAATATTTACCATCTGAAAATGCTGAAATGAAACAAGGGAAACAAATTTTTTCCCACTTTTTCCTGCAGACAAGGTCTTGGAATATTTTGATGCAGCATAAAGTCAAAGTAACACTTCATAAAGGAAGTAAAAATGTGTCAGAATGCAAATTCAATACATTTGCCTTTTATATCTGGGATCTAAAACAAAAAATAAAACAACCAAAGTCCATTTCCAGAGTCAGCCTCCACTTTTTTATCACCACAGACCTGAGAACCAGGAGAAACCATCCCAAAAAACCATCCCCAGGGGATGCTGATGGAGGCACAGCCAGAGGTGGGGCTCAGTTCTCTCTCCTGATGTGACAATTCCCTCCAGCTGCTGCAGAAATACTTCTGCATTCAACTGATTTGATTTGCTTGATTTCCTGCACTGAGATGGATGATGGGCAGATTTCTGTGGAAGTTTATCCAGGCTAAATTCAGATGTTCAGACTAAATTTTCGTTATTTGGAAGTCCCACCTGACCAAAGGGAACTGGGAACAGCCACAGCCCAGAGCCAGCTGTGAGAGAATTCCATAATTTGGTAACTCACCCCTGGCTGTCCCAGCCCTGAGCCTCAGTTTCCCATTCATCTCCCAGCCCCCACCTGGCTCTATACAATATTTTGGATTAGGAGGGATTCAGTGATGTTTCATGGGCTGCCAGGTGTTCTGCACCTGAGGAATTCCCTCCAAAAATAAAAAAAAAAAAAAAAAAAAAAAAAAAAGGAAATGCCCCTGGCTGTGCTGCCCTGTCCATCTGCAGCACTGAGCCTGGAGAGAACCAGGGCAGGACAGCCATGGATATCCAGGAATGGACACAGGATAGACCATCCATGGATACCCAGGAATGGACACAGGATAGAACATCCATGGATATCCAGGAATGGACACAGGATAGAACATCCATGGATATCCAGGAATGGACACAGGATAGAACATCCATGGATACCCAGGAATGGATACAGGATAAAACATCCATGGATATCCAGGAATGGACACAGGATAAAACATCCATGGATATCCAGGAATGGACACAGGATAGAACATCCATGGATATCCAGGAATGGACACAGGATAGAACATCCATGGATATCCAGGAATGGGCACAGGATAGAACATCCATGGATATCCAGGAATGGACACAGGATAGAACATCCATGGATATCCAGGAATGGATATAGGATAGAACATCCATGGATATCCAGGAATGGACACAGGATAGACCATCCATGGATACCCAGGAATGGACACAGGATAGAACATCCATGGATATCCAGGAATGGGCACAGGATAGAACATCCATGGATACCCAGGAATGGGCACAGGATAGAACATCCATGGATATCCAGGAATGGACACAGGATAGAACATCCATGGATATCCAGGAATGGATATAGGATAGAACATCCATGGATATCCAGGAATGGACACAGGATAGACCATCCATGGATATCCAGGAATGGGCACAGGATAGAACATCCATGGATACCCAGGAATGGACACAGGATAGAACATCCATGGATATCCAGGAATGGACACAGGATAGACCATCCATGGATATCCAGGAATGGGCACAGGATAAAACATCCATGGATATCCAGGAATGGACTCAGGATAAAACATCCATGGATATCCAGGAATGGACACAGGATAAAACATCCATGGATATGCATGAATGGATACAGGATAGAACATCCATGGATATCCAGGAATGGATACAGGATAGAACATCCATGGATATCCAGGAATGGATACAGGATAGAACATCCATGGATACCCAGGAATGGACTCAGGATAGAACATCCATGGATATCCAGGAATGGATACAGGATAAAACATCCATGGATATCCAGGAATGGACACAGGAAAGGTGGAACAGGGCAGGACAGCCATGGATATCCAGGAATGGACTCAGGATAGAACATCCATGGATATCCAGGAATGGATACAGGATAGAACATTCCTGGTTATCCAGGTGGAACAGGGCAGAACATTTCTGGTTATCCAGGAATGGATACAGGAATGGTGGAACAGGATAGAACATTTCTGATTATCCAGGTGGAACAGGGCAGAAATCTCTGGTTATTCAGGGGAACCAGGGCAGGACATTCCTGGTTATCCAGGTGGAACAGGACAGGAAATTCCTGATTATCCAGGTGGAACAGGACAGGAAATTCCTGATTATCCAGGTGGAACAGGACAGAATATTTCTGGTTTTTCAGGTAGAACAAGACAGGACATTCCTGTTTATTCAGGTGGAACAGGGCAGAAATCTCTGGTTATTCAGGAGAACCAGGACAGAAATCTCTGGTTATCCAGGTGGAACAGGATAGAACACTCCTGGTTATTCAGGAGAACCAGGACAGGACATTCCTGGTTATCCAGGTGGAACAGGACAGGACATTTCTGGTTTTCCAGGAATGGATACAGGACAGAACACTCCTGGTTATCCAGCTGAACCCCTCCCTACCTGCCCTGCTCATCCAAATCCCTGGGAGACAAGAAGAGCCCAAAAAGAGCAGGAATGGCCTGGGGAGGGGCTGGGGAGGGGCTGGAGCCTCAGGCCACGGGGCTCCCCATCAGCCTCTCCTGGCGCAGCGCCAGCAGCCTCTGGAACCACCTCTCCTCTGCCTCCGCCTTCTCCAGGAACAGCTGCGGGGACAAAGGGACAGTCAGCCCTGGGACCCTCCTGCAGCAGCCACCGCTGCCCCAGAGCCCGCAGCAAAGTCAGGGGCTACAGGCAAAGGGCATCCAAAACCAGCCATAAAAGCTGAGACTTTTCAGGGAGTCCTGAAATAATTTGGCTTGGGAGGGTCTTAAAGATGATAATGACGGGAAAGGCAAAGCTCAGTGAATTCATGGGCAGGTCCTGGTCTCTGCTCTCTGTGCATTCTGCAGAACTCACACTCAGTTCTTCACTGCAAGGCATCTTTAACTTGCTAATTCTTAAAAATCCTTTTATTTCCAACTCAAGCTCTCCCAAAGGGATTTGCTCAAGTTTAGCCACAAGGATTTTAAATTATCTCAAGTCTGTCCCATGTTCAAAACTTGGCAAGTTGGCAAAATGGACAAGTTCTGAGTTTTCCACCAGGTTTCAAATTACAGAAACCAATTTGTCCTGAATTTTTATTTCTCTTCAATTCCCCAGTGATTACACCATTCCCCAGTGATTACAACATTAATCCCCCACTGTTAATTCTAACAATAATTATATTTTTTGCTATAAAATTAATTTATAACTCCCAAACTCCTGGTGAGCTCCCTGAGGGATTGTTCTGCTGTGTCCCAGAGCAGGGATTTGGTGAGGAGCAGCACTGGGGGGTCACACAGCTCTGCTCTCAAGCTAAAGATGGGATCCATTCTGGCTAAAAAAAATAATTAAAAAATGGATAAACACTCACATTTGGATGTGCTAAGGAATTGTCATCCTGGTATTTGATGGCAGTGGGGATGTTGGCAGCTGGAGGCTCTTTCTCCTTTTCTGCCTCAGTGGTTCCTGCTCCCACATTCACAGGCTCCTGCTGGAGCTCAGCAGCTTCTGCTGACTGGAAAAGGAACAAACACACAAAACTGGATGGGTTTCATCCCCAAAAACTCCCAAATGTGGCCAAACAAAACTTAAAATAAAAAATATTATAACCCATCCTTGAAAGGATGCTCATGGAAAGATTTCTCAGCATCCTCAGCAGGACAAAGGATATGAATTGACAAAAAAAAAAAAAACAAAATTAAAAAAAAAAAAAAAAAAAAAATCCCAAGCCCTGCAAGAGCTGGTGGCCAAAATTCAGGGAAATTCTGGGACGTGGATGTGTCCTGCTGGGTTTCTGGAAAGCTGATTAAAAACCAAACTGCTTCTTGCCAGGGAATAAATACAGAATCATCTCCACTCTAATTACAAAGTCAATATCTGATTACTTTGGGATTTTAATTCTTCTCCTAAAAAAAAGTCTGGGAGTGATTTCCTTAAATTCTGCCCCATTTAAATTCCCTGAGCCCATCAGGGAGCCCCTGGTGGGAATTCAGTGGATTTAAGGTGGGCAGAGCTCGTCCAGAGATGGAAAATCCTCAACAGTGCAGCCCCCACCTGCCTGTGAGGGGATAGTGCAGCAAGAAGGGGATGGAAATGTCACTTTTTGGGAGGAAAATGTCACTTTTTGAAATGAAAATGTACCTTTTTTGAAATGAAAATATCCTTTTTTTTTTTAAATCAAAATGTCCATTTTTGAAAGGAAAATGCACCTTTTTTTTTTTTTTTTTTTTTTTTTTTTTAAATGAAATGTCCCTTTTGGAAATGAAAATGTACCTTTTTGGAAATTAAAATATCCTTTTTTATTTTTTTTTAATGAAAATGTCCCTTTTTGGAAATGAACAGTTTCCTTTTTGGAGATGAAATTTTACCTTTTTGGAGATGAAATTTTACCTTTTTGGAGATGAAGTTTTCCCTTTTTGGAAATGAAGTTTTACCTTTTTGGAGATGAAGTTTTCCCTTTTTGGAGATGAAAATTTCCCTTTTTTTAAAATGAAGTTTTCCCTTTTTGGAAATGAAGTTTTACCTTTTTGGAGATGAAGTTTTCCCTTTTTGGAGATTAAATTTTACATTTTTGGACATGAAGTTTTCCCTTTTTGGAGATGGAATTTTCCCTTTTTGGAGATGGAATTTTACCTTTTTGGAGATGAAGTTTTACCTTTTTGGAGATGAAAATTTCCCTTTTTTTTAAATGAAATTTTCCTTTTTGGAGGTGAAATTTTACCTTTTTGGAGATGAAATTTTACCTTTTTGGAGATGAAATTTTACCTTTTTGTAAATGAAAATATCCTTTTTTTTAAATGAAAATTTCCCTTTTTGGAGATGAAGCTTTCCCTTTTTGGAGCTGAAGTTTTCCCTTTTTGGAGATGAAATTTTCCCTTTTTGGAGGTGAAATTTCCCTTTTTGGAGATGGAATTTTCCCTTTTTGGAGGTGAAATTTCCCTTTTTGGAGATGAAAATTTCCCTTTTTGGAGGTGAAATTTCCCTTTTTGGAGATGGAATTTTCCCTTTTTGGAGATGAAGTTTTCCCTTTTTGGAGATGAAGTTTTCCCTTTTTGGAGGTGAAATTTCCCTTTTTGGAGATGAAGTTTTCCCTTTTTGGAGATGAAATTTTACCTTTTTGGAGATGAAGTTTTCCCTTTTTGGAGATGAAGTTTTCCCTTTTTGGAGATGAAGTTTTCCCTTTTTGGAGGTGAAATTTCCCTTTTTGGAGATGAAGTTTTCCCTTTTTGGAGATGAAATTTTACCTTTTTGGAGATGAAGTTTTCCCTTTTTGGAGGTGGAATTTTCCCTTTTTGGAGATGAAGTTTTCCCTTTTTGGAGATGAAAATTTCCCTTTTCGGAGTTAAATTTTACATTTTTGGAGGTGAAATTTTACATTTTTGGAGATTAAATTTTCCCTTTTTGGAGGTGAAATTTCCCTTTTTGGAGATGAAGTTTTACCTTTTTGGAGGTGAAATTTCCCTTTTTGGAGATGAAGTTTTACCTTTTTGGAGATGGAATTTTCCCTTTTTGGAGGTGAAATTTCCCTTTTTGGAGATGAAGTTTTACCTTTTTGGAGATGGAATTTTCCCTTTTTGGAGATGGAATTTTACCTTTTTGGAGATTAAATTTTACCTTTTTGGAGATGAAATTTCCCTTTTTGGAGATGAAGTTTTACCTTTTTTCCCTCCTTGCTGGAGCGGAAGCTCTGCGGCACGAAGGCGTCGCTCTCGATGGCCTCGATTTCCTTCACTCTCCTCACCTGGTCCAGGAGGGTGGCCTGGTCTGCACAGGGCAGGGGACAGTGACAGGGTTTATTTATTCATTTATGGGATTGATTGATGGGATTGATTGATGGGATTTATTTATAAGATTTATTTATGGGATTTTTTTATGGGATTAGTGAAATCCTCCAGCCAGGACCTGCCCCAGCCACGCCTGGAGGGGATTTTGGGACACAAAAATGCCCCAAATGTTCTTTGACAAGGGAAAACTGAGTAAAAATAACACCAGGGAAGGTGGGAACATTCCCAATGCTCCCTGAGGATTTGTGGGGTAAATGGAGAGGGGAAGGATCCAGGGACACCTGCCAGGACCTAAAGGGCTCCAGGAGAGCTCAGAGATCTTCCAGGACCTAAAGGGCTCCAGGAGAGCTGGGGAGGGACTGGGGACAGGGATGGAGGGACAGGACACAGGGAATGGAGAAGGGCAGGGCTGGATGGGATTTTGGGATTCAGGAATTCCCAGATTTGCTGTGGATCCCTGGCAGTGTCCCTGCCCTGCCCCTGGGTGGGATTTAAGGTCCTTCCATCCCAAACCATTCCATAATTCTAATCTGACAAGAGCTGCACCACAGCAAAGTCCATCAATTTTTTGGGGGGGATTTGGAAGGAAAAAAAAAAGGAATTTTCTACATTTAAACTTGTGTTTGCAAGTCCTGCTGCCTCGGTGCTGCAATCCTTAAAACAGATTGCCAAGGATTTTTTGGGATAAATCAAATACCCCAATGCCTGCTGGGGAGAGGAAATCAGAATTCACTGAGGGTTTGGATAAACCTGGTCTGAGGGTAAATAAGGGATCCTGATTAAAGAAGAAAGGGATGGAAAGGCAGGAGAAGCAGATTTCAAACCCACAGAATCCCACCCAGATCCTGCACAGAGTGATGGGAATGACAAATCAGGAAAGGGCAGAAATGCCTCAGTGCTGCCAATGACATCAGTGACATTAGGAGGGAAATGGAGCCCATTAGTGCAGGGGGGTCTGACAAACACATTATTGGGAGATAAAACGACTTCCAGCTGTTGTTTGTCAGCTGTCAGGGCCAGGGATTTGTATTTCATAGGAAAATCAAAAATAATGGAGTCAGAAAGCTCCGAGGCTTCAGACAAAAAAAAAAAATAATAAAAAAAAAATCAATACTAACTCAGTGCATGGTGAGTCCTTTTACCCTGTCAGGGTGGGAAACAAGGAACTAAATCTTGGATTAGAGCTGGGTTTAATAAAAAGGTGATTCCAGCAGCAGGAACAATTTCCAGCCCTGTCACCTTGGCAGGGGGAGCTTCCCAGTTTAACTGGGATCATCACATCCTGCAGGGATAATCCAAATTCTCTATTTCCATCCATTGAGCTGGAAATTCCTGTGGAATTTATCAGCAATAATCTGGAATGTCACCTGAGAACTTCTTCTGAAACCCTACACACACAATAATTAGAAACAGCAGAGAATCAGCTAAAAGTAAAACCAGAAAATTCTATGATTCTACAAATCAGGTGAAAAAAAAACTTCCCTGTGAGCTCAGCCCAAAATATTCTCTTTTTTTTTTTTTTTTCTTAAAGACAAAATTTATTCCTCTAAGAGTTTTAAAATCACTGAAATAGAAGCATTAAATGACCAATAACATCTTGTGAATGATCCATTAAGCAAAAACATGTTTTAAATATTTCTTGGATAATCTTTGAGTGCAAATTTTTATGGATTCATTGCTTATCCATAATCCTGACCATGAACATGAACTTAAAGAGATTTTTTCAAGCAGGCCTAACTCCAGAATCAAAGCAATGACAATAAACCTCAAATATTCCCCAGAATCTGGTTTTTTTCCTATTTTACTAATTAGATTTAAGGGGTTAATTTAATTTTAAAATATAACACATTTTACACAAAAACCTTTGAAATACAGAAAAAAGCTGCTATTTTTTCTTGCTCTTTTGAGTTGAGGATTAAAAGAAACACCCCCAGATCCCAGACTAAACAAACAGCTACAGCAGAAAATATTTCCCCTTTGATCCCATTTTATTTGGGGCTATTGGAAGTGATATTTTTATCCAGCTGTGTGTTTTCCAACAGAACTGGGTTTTCACACATCCCATGGTTTTTAATTGATCCCAGTTTGACTCAAGCTGCACAAACTGACAAATGAAAGAAAAACCAAGTTTTCCCTGGATAACTTGAAGTGATGACACAAAAAGCTGTGGGAAATCCTGGATCCTGCACTAAGCAGAAGGGAAAAGGAGGAAAAATCTGGAAAAAATGGAGCTCTGGTTTTCAGGGAATGCTCCTGCCTCAAACCCTTTCTGTCTGGGAGGATCAGCTGTCCCAAACCTGATCCCACAGGGTCCTGATCCCCTTCCCAGCCCCAGGGCTGGAATTCCACTGGGAGCTGCCTGGAAATCCTTCCTGGAGATCATCCCTGGAAATCCTCCCTGAAAAACCATCCCTGGAGATCATCCCTAGAAATCATCCCTGAAAAACCATCCCTGGAAATCACCCCTGGAAATCTTCCCTGAAATACCAACCCTGGAAATCACCCCTGGAAATCATCCCTAGGGATCATTCCTGGAAATCACCCCTGGAAATCTTCCCTGAAATACCAACCCTGGAGATCATCCCTGGAAAACCATCCCTGCGGATGATCCCTGGAAACCATCCCTGGAAATCATCCCTAGAAAACCTCCCTGGAGATCCTCTCTAGAAAAAATCCCTGGAGATCATCCCTGGGGATCATTCCTGGAAATCTTCCTTGGAGATTCCCCCTGGAAAACTTCCCTGAAAGATCAACCCTGGAGATAATCCCTAGAAATCCTCCCTGGAAATCATCTCTGGAGATCATCCCTGGAAATTATCCCTGGAGATCCCTCCTAGAAATCTTCCCTGGAGATCCCCCTGGAAAATCTCCCTGAAAGACCAACCCTAGAGATCATCCCTGGAAATCCTCCCTGGAGATCCTCCCTAGAAAAACTCCCTGGGGATCATTCCTGGGAATCTCCCCTGGAAATCCTCCCTGGAGCCCCAGCAGCCGCTCCAGAGGTGAGACCTCCCAAACACCGGAGCAAACCGAGGGAATCAGCCCAGGAATTCCCAGTCCCGCACTCTGGGCTCGGCATTCCCGGCACTCCCGGCCCCGCTGCCCTGCCCAGCGGGAGCGGGGCTGTCCCGGGACATTTCCCGGGAGATTTCCCGGGATCTCCCGCAGCTGATCCCGCCGTTAGAGGGAGGCACCGCCTCACTCATCAGCGCTGGAGCCGCGGGGCCGAGCCCGAGGATGCTGCGAGCGCAGCACCCTGCCAGGACCCATCCATCCATCCTGCCAGGACCCATCCATCCATCCTGCCAGGACCCATCTATCCATCCTGCCAGGACCCATCCATCCTGCCAGGACCCATCTATCCATCCTGCTAGAACCCATCTATCCATCCTGCCAGGACCCACCCATCCTGCCAGGACCCATCTATCCATCCTGCCAGAACCCATCTATCCCTGCCAGGACCCACCCATCCATCCTGCCAGGACCCACCCATCCATCCTGCCAGGACCCACCCATCCATCCTGCCAGGACCCATCTATCCCTGCCAGGACCCACCCATCCATCCCTGCCAGGACCCACCTATCCATCCTGCCAGGACCCATCTATCCATCCTGCCAGAACCCATCCATCCTGCCAGGACCCACCCATCCATCCTGCCAGGACCCACCCATCCATCCTGCCAGGACCCATCTATCCATCCTGCCAGGACCCACCCATCCATCCTGCCAGGACCCACCCATCCATCCTGCCAGGACCCACCCATCTATCCCTGCCAGGACCCATCTATCCATCCTGCCAGGACCCATCCATCCATCCATCATCCATCCATCCATCATCCATCCATCCATCCATCATCCATCCATCATCCATCCATCCATCATCCATCCATCCATCATCCATCCATCATCCATCCATCATCCATCCATCCATCATCCACCATCCATCCATCCATCATCCATCCATCCTCCATCATCCATCCATCCATCATCCATCCATCATCCATCCATCATCCATCCATCCATCATCCATCCATCCATCATCCATCCATCATCCATCCATCCATCCATCCATCATCCATCCATCCATCATCTATCCATCCATCCATCATCCATCCATCCATCATCCATCCATCATCCATCCATCCATCATCCATCCATCATCCATCCATCCATCCATCATCTATCCATCCATCCATCCATCATCCATCCATCCATCATCTATCCATCCATCCATCCATCATCCATCCATCATCCATCATCCATCATCCATCATCCATCATCTATCCATCCATCCATCATCCATCCATCATCCATCATCCATCCATCCACCATCCATCATCCATCATCCATCCATCCATCATCCATCCATCATCCATCCATCCACCATCCATCATCCATCATCCATCCATCATCCATCCATCCATCCATCCATCCATCATCCATCCATCATCCATCCATCATCCATCCATCATCCATCCATCCATCCATCCATCATCCATCCATCATCCATCCATCCATCATCTATCCATCCATCATCCATCATCCATCCATCCATCCATCCATCATCCATCCATCCATCCATCCATCCACCCATCATCCATCCATCATCCATCCATCCCTTCCAGGACCCATCCCAGATTTCGGGATCCAGGACAATGTTCCCCATTCCCATTTCCCATTCCTGAGCTCCTCACTCTTTCCCATCTGTTGGCATTTCCAGGGAAGGAACTTTTCAAACTCCAAAACCAGAAACTGGGCAGAGAAATCTTTGCCTGTTCATTTCTCTGCTCCCAACTCCACTGCCAGCACTTGAAAAATACAATTAAATTTAGTAAATGAGCAAGCTGGGAGTACCCCTGTAATTATTTACACAGGATTTACAGCTGAAAAATGCAAATTAATGAGAAAAACTTTCTCCAGGCTTGTTTTAAAATCCTGTCAAAGTGAGGTTACCATTAAAATGTATTAAAAAATCACATTTTGTGAACACTGTGGTACCTACTGGAGAGAATACTACAGAGAGTACCTAAGTTTGCACTTTTTTATACATTATAGTGATAATAACCTCATTTTTATAGGATTTTAAACAAGTCTGGACACTAAAAAACCTGGGAAATTAGGAATAAACCACAGCAGAAAACAGGAGGGGAAAGTTCAGCAAGCGAGTTGTGAATTTAAGAACCTTAAACTGAAGAAAACACAGTTTAAAGAACTCTGAATTTAAGAACTTGGAATTTAAGAAGCTGAAATTTCTGCCTGCAGGTCTCCTTCAGCACTGCCCTCCTCACAGCCCTGCTTGCTCCTGCACCCCCTTTTTGGGGTAGTTTTGGGGCTTTTTGGAGTTATTTTTGGGGCTTTTTTGGGGTATTTTTTGGAGTTTTTTGGGGTATTTTTGGGGCTTTTGGGGGGTACTTTTGGGGGTTTTTTGGGGTATTTTTTTGGAGTTTTTTGGGGTATTTTTGGGGGTTTTTTGAGGTATTTTTGGGGTTTTTGGGGGTATTTTGGGGGCTTTTTTGGGGGGTTTTTTGGAGTTTTTTGGGGGGTTTTGGTGTTTTTTGGTGTTTTTTTGGGGGTTTTTGGGGTGCTTTTGAGCCCAGCCAGCAGAGGGGTGGGGACAGCCCCGGCTCAGTAAATTTTCTGGATCTGTGGCCAGCCCAGGTTTGTCACTGCCCTGCTCCTTCCTGGGCACACAGGGCCAGGGCTGTAATTCAATGCTCAATTTACCCTTGTCTCAGTGGAGATTTCTCCCCGCTAATTGATAGAAATTAAGCCATTAATCAAGGCACCAGCCATCATTCAACCCGGGGAAGATGAATCCAAACTTTCATCATAACCACCTTCCCCATTTTAGTGTTCATTAGCATTAATTTTTAATGCAATTATGCTCTTCTTTTACGCTGAGCTCATAAATTACTGCTCTTTTGTTGCTCGCTGGCCTTGTAAAATCCAAGGTAATGCTTTGTGCTCTGATCCTAAAGGCAATTACTGCCTGCTCCTGTCTTTTCCACAGCCCCATTCCAAATAACCTCTGTGCTGGGGGTGCAGGCTCACCAGTGGGGATCCCACAGCACAGCAATCTGTCCACACAGGCAGGGCAAGAATTCCTGATTTTGCTGCTGGATCCAACAGCAGAGAAATGTCAGGAAAATGGGATTGAGCAATGGACACAGGGGGAGAATTGGTCCAGCTTTTCCAGGGATCACTTTGTGTTGTCACTTCAAAAGGTGCTGCTGGCAGGTGCCCAGTGCTCCTTCCTCCCCTGGCAGTGTGTGCTGACCTGTCTTGGGTTGATGCCACCAGAAATGTGAATTCTGTTTCCCCATAAATCCATATTTATTTTTCCCCATACACCCCTATTTATTTTCCTCATATGCCCCAATTTATTTCCCATACATCCCCTATTTATATTCCCCATACACCCCTGTTTATTTCCCATACACCCCTATTTATCTTCCCCATATACCCCTGTTTATTTTCCCCATACACCCCTATTTATCTTCCCCATATACCCCTGTTTATTTCCCATACACCCCTATTTATCTTCCCCATATACCCCTGTTTATTTTCCCCATACACCCCTATTTATTCCCCATACACCCATATTTCTTTTCCTCATACACCCCATTTATTTTTCCCATACATCCCTGTTTATTTCCCATACATCCATGTTCATTTTCTCCATACATCCCTGTTTATTTCCCAGAAATCCATGTTCATTTTCTCCATACATCCCTGTTTATTTCCCATATATCCATGTTCATTTTCCCTACACATCCCTGTTTATTTCCTAGAAATCCATGTTCATTTTCCCCATACATCCCTATTAATTTTCCCCATATACACCTGTTTATTTCCCATATATCCATGTTTATTTTCCCCACACACCCCTATTTTCCCCATAAGCCCCTGTTTATTTCCCATACACCCCTGTTTATTTGCCCTTTAGAAACAGCTTTTCAATTCACAGCTATAAATTTGTGTTTCAACTGACTGAAGTCCAATAACCAATTCCATGATGGTTTTTACAACCCCATTCCCTTAAGTGACTTCTCCTTTAGCACAAATAAATGCCATGGAGATGACAGGGAAACACACAACATTAATGAAGTACAGAAATCTCATTTCTTTCCCATCTTGAAATTTGAAGACTATTTCAAGACTTTGAATTTGTAAAAATAAATTATAAATTTCTCTGTTCGGGAGATCATGAATTTTTCTGTTTCACTTGTAGAACAGTAAAACTTTAATGACACCAAGCTGTGATTGCTAAAATAA
The DNA here is from genome assembly GCF_029582105.1 of Oenanthe melanoleuca. Lineage (NCBI taxonomy): Eukaryota > Metazoa > Chordata > Aves > Passeriformes > Muscicapidae > Oenanthe > Oenanthe melanoleuca. Next base: position 13,865,619 of record NC_079343.1, on the reverse strand, counting down.
AATCACTCAAATATCAGCTTCAAATATACTTTGATATTTTTAAAGATTCATGGGATGGTTTGGGTGGGAAAAAACTTAAAGACCATTTAATTCCCACCCCTGCCATGGCAGGGACACCTCCCACAGGCTGCTCCAAATCCCAATGTCCAACCTTGGGCACTCCAGGGATCCAGAGGCAGCCACAGCAAATCTGGGAATTCCTAATTCCCAAAATCCCACCCATCCCTGCCTGTGGCAGTGGGAATTCATTCCCTGTGTCCTGTCCCTCCATCCCTGTCCCCAGTCCCTCCCCAGCTCCCCTGGAGCCCCCTCAGGTCCTGGCAGGTCTCTGAGCTCTCCCTGGATCCTTCTCCTCTCCAGGGGAGCATTCCCAGATTTCCCAGCCTGCACTTTGGGATCAGGGGCTCTTCAGGGAAGCAAAAGAGGCAAGTCTGGAATACAAAGGGACAGGAGGGGATGGGCAGGCACAAAGCAGGGTGAAATTTAAGGAAGTGATTATTAATTACAGCAGCTTTAATAAAAAGCCAGGAATTGATTCCTGCAGCAGCCATTATCCATGGGGGGCACCCATCAATTCCCAACTCCCTTTCCCTCAGCTCTGGACACACAAAGACCCCAAATTCCAGTTCCCCTTCCCCTCTCTCATCATCATCACGTGGCTGCTCCTCCTGACAAGCCACACTCTGCACCAAAACTTGGCATTTTTGATTTTCCCCTTGATCCGTTCCTGCCCCCTTTTCAATCCCAGCCCAGCAATCTAGAGATGAAACAGAGATAAAAGGAGATGACAGTGTGTGCCAGGTGCTGGAGCAGCCCCCTGGGAGCAGCAGCTCAGCACCAGGTGTTGGTGTCAGCTCGTGAAGTGACACTGGCACACCAGGGACACCCAGGGCGGGGCTCCCAACCTGCAAAAATCAGCAACACTGGAAATTCCAGCTTGGAGGAGGCTGAAAAAATAATCTGTGTCTTCATAGAAATGTATTATCCACCTATGGAATGACTGACTGCCAAAATCCATCTTTTCTATTCTGCTGTATTTTAGAACTTCTCTTCCTGCTTTTCTGATTGATCCCCAGCTCCTCCCCCCCACACGTGGCCCTGCCATGATCTATTTAAAACTCAATATTTAAAAATATTATTATTCGTGATAGATTAAGAGAAACGAGCCCAAAACCTCTCCAATATCATCCAACGTGTTCCAATTTTTCCTTTGCTTTTTTTTTTTTCCATTTCTTCTCTTGTCCACTTCACCTATTTGGAATTTGGCTGGAGTAAAAAACCAGTTTGGTGGCAAAATCCCCTTGGGATTTTGTCACTTTTCAGGCAGACCCAAATTATTAAATAATTTGGGGGGGTTAAACAGATTGAGTTTGGTCTTTGCCACCACAATGAACTGCAGAAAATTTACTGAAGATAAACGAGGAGCTCAGGCAGTAACTGATGAACTTAAGGGCATCCCAATCTAGGGCTGAGTAAAGCACTTTAACTTATTACAGACTGACCTCACCCCAGCAAATCTTCTCCTGGCACGTGCAAGCTGTGGTTTAATATCCATTACACCCAGGGAAAGGCTTTTAACTCCCTCCAGAGGAAGTGGGAAGGGAAATCAGTGGGTTGGGTTGGACTCACGATCCCTGTGGGTCTCTGCCAGCTCAGGATATTCTGTGGTGGCCATGGATGAGATTCTTCATGTGAGAACTCCTGGCCAGCAGGTTAAAGTTGAGTATTTTTAAAAGAACTGAAAGTTTTAATTTGGGTTTATAGAATTTATAATGAAGGGATTTTCTAAAAGTTGAATATTTAAGGTTTCTAAGTTCCATGACATCTCCATCAGTCAAAATCACAGAACCATGGAATGGTTTGGTGGGACCTGAAGAATTTCAGAGTGACCCCAGAGCACAGAGAGCTCAGTAAAGCCCAGGAATGCCCCTCAGGGATGGGGTTCATTCCCTGCTCAATTCCAGCTCCCTCCCAGGCACATCCCTCCCTCATTTCCAAGCCCATTCCCAAATGATATTTCCCAAGCATGTGCCACACGACTCGTTCATATAAATGGAACAAATTCAAGTGTCTGCACAGATTTCCCCTTGCATCTGCAGCCCTGGTTCCTCTCCCTCACACAGAATTATCTCCCTCAGAGGTTGACCTCAGGATATTGGATTCTGCCACGGGGCTCTGCGGGACCAAACCCACGGGAAACACTTAATCAGCCCTTCCTCTGCAGGGGGGAAAAATCAACTTGGAATTTGCCCTGATGAAAAATCAATAAAGCATTAATTGCTTGGCTTATCACTAATTGCTTGGCATGGAGGGGATGGAGCGGGGAGCAGGTTCCAGGACAGGAGAGGAGTTTGAGGGATCAGTAACCACAAAAGGGAAAGGTTCTGGGAGTGATAATTGAATCTACTCGTGCTGATTTGCTGCCAAATTTATTTCCCATGAGTATATCAAAATGTAGGAGTGTTTACTGGGGGGGGGGGGCAGAATGAATCAATTCAGCAGCTGGCACTGGAAATGCAAATTCTGGGATAAAGGGATTGGGAAATGTAAATTCTGGGATAAAGCAACCAGGAAATGCAGATTGCAGGATAAAGCAACCAGGAAATGCAAATTCTGGATAAAGGCACCAGGAAATGTAAATTCTGGGATAAAGGTATTGGGAAATGCGAATTCTGGGATAAAGCAACCAGGAAATGCAAATTCTGGGATAAAGCAACCAGGAAATGCAAATTTCAGGGTAAAGGCACAAGGAAATGTAGATTCCAGGATAAAGGCACAAGGAAATGTAAATTCTGGAATAAAGGCAGCAGGAAATGCAAATTCCAGGATAAAGGCATCAGGAAATGCAAATTTCAGGAAAAAGGAACAAGGAAATGCAAATTTCAGGATAAAGACACTGGGAAATGCAAATTTCAGGTTAAAAGAACCAGGAAATGCAAATTCCAGGATAAAGGCACTGGGAAATGCAAATTTCAGGTTAAAAGAACCAGGAAATGCAAATTTCAGTATAAAGGCACTGGGAAAATGCCCATCCCATCCACCTATGGAATGATTGACTGCCAAAATCCATCTTTTCTATTCTGCTGTATTTTAGAACTTCTCTTCCTGCTTTTCTGATTGATCCCCAGCTCCTCCCCCCCACATGTGGCCCTGCCATGATCTATTTAAAACTCAATATTTTATTTTAAAATATTATTATTTGTGGTAGATTAAGAGAAACAAGCCCCAAACCTCCCCAATATCATCCAACGTGTTCCAATTTTTCCTTTTTTTTTTTTTTTCCCATTTTTCCTCTTTTCCACCTCTTTGGAATTTGGCTGGAGTAAAAACCCAGTTTGGTGGCAAAATCCCCTTGGGATTTTGTCACTTTTCAGGCAGTCTCAAAGCAAGTAAACAAAAACCAAACTCTGCAAATACTCCTGGAAAAACAGTGGGTTTTTTTTTGCTAATAGCCCTAATTTCATGCAGAAAATTAGCATAGCTCCAATGGAAGTGCAAATGTAATCAAACTGAAAAATTCAAATGAGGCAGGGGGCAGCTTTTTTCTTTCTTTGCTTTTTAGTCACTTAAAAAAAAAAAAAAAAAAAAAAAAAAATCAGCATTTTGCTGTGTGTCCTTCACCAGGCTGGAGGGACTGTGGTAATTAAAACATTTAAACCAGCACAAGCCCCCAGTCTCTAATCTGGAGCTGGGGTCAGCTGTCTGTAAATTCTAATTTGTCCTCAATTTTTTATTCATGCTGGGGAAATGCTGCATATTTAACAGGAAACCAGCAGGAAGGGGCAGCGCTGGCCTGGCAGGTCAAATAATTTGATTTCTGAGCAGATTACATGGAACATCCAAGGTCTAATCTCACACCTGATTTGGCAATAAAATGGCAATAAAAGGAATGTTAAGACAGCCTTGCTGTGGGGTGGGCAATAACCAGTTTTTATGAGTTGGGAAAGGATTGGTTTATTTGTAGAATTATTTTTATTGCAGCTCCTGGGCTGCCTACACAGGCTGGAATTTCCTTTTGGTGGGTTTTAGTTAGGGAAATGAAATAAAGAATATTCCAGAAATAAAAATTCTTTTAAAACTGTAATTTAGATTTTTTTTTTTTAAAGATTTAATTTAATATGGTTCCAAAATCCAGGAATCACAACAGGGTTGGTTTGGTCCCTTTTCCAGTCAGATTTGGAAGTGTCCCCTCCCTCTCCTGCCACATCTGGGCCATCCCACTTTCCCACTCAAATTTCCTTCTTTGGTATCACAAGAACCTTCTCCAAGCTGAATTAACTGGGAGCACCAATTAATTCCCCCCAGGTAAAAAAAAAAAATAAATTAAGCATTAAAACATTTTGATTTTCAGTGAAATTCTCAGCAGCTGTGGTTTCAAAAATGAGGAATTTCCCCAAGCACCCTCCTGGAAGTAAATCATGGAATCTCAGAAGGGTTTGGGCTGGAAGGGACCCTGAAGCTCCTGGGGGTGTCTGGAGTTGGAAATGTCCCTTCCCATCACTCCCTGACACTTCAGCCCATTTTGGTTTCATTATTCCACCTGCAAAGGAGCTCAGGGCACCCAATTCCATCATCAGCTCCACTGGAGTTGGACACTCACAAATAATCATTTCTGATTCCTGGGTGTTAGTTTGTTATGAAAGAAAAGAGAATTCCTCACCTTCTTCCTTTCTCCTCTTGGCTTCTTCTTCACTTCTCTCCTTGGCTTTCAAGGCTTCATCTGCTTTAGCTAAAAAGAATGAACAAGAGCTGGAATTAATTCAATTATCCTATCAAATCCTGGAAAGGTTTTGGTTGGAAGGTCCTTAAATCCCAGCCAGTGCCAGCCCTGCCATGGGGACACCTCCATGGACTGCTCCAAGCCTGGGACACTCCCAAAAATGGGCTGGCAACAACTTTATTGCCAAAAAAATATTTCCTGGGCTTTCAACCCAATTTCATGTTCCTTTCTGCAGCCCCACCATGAAATCCACGTGCATGGCAGACCACAACTTGCTTCTTCATTTATTTAATTTAAAGTCAATCCCACAGTTAAAGAATGACATAAATGGGATCATGGAGGTCAATATCAGAGGCAACATTAATCCAACACAAATTCCCACGTTCATTTTGTGTTAAGCAAAGCCCTAAAGAGACTTTTAAGAGGTTTTCTTTCTCTAAACCCCAATTTCCCCAGCCCAGCTGCCCCCAGACTGAACCTCAACAACCCAAAGGTGGAACATTCATAAAGTGTCAGATTTGCTGCCACACTGAGAAATCCATCAGAGCTATTCTGAGGATAAAACAGAAACAAAACAATATTCCTGCAGACTCTGTTCAGAGTGGGAGTCAGACAGGACTTTATTAGGCAGTACACAATTTTCTCTTCACTCCAAATCACAGCAGCAGCACTTAATCCATGTTACAACAATCTTCTTTAAAAAGAATCTTTTTCCCTCTAGAAACCTCTTCCCTTATTACTTAATTATCTACCAGTTGCTCAACTGCAGGGGTTTTCAAACACTTTCCTACAGATGTTAAAGAAGATTAAAAATATACAGCACAGTAACAAGGGACTATCAATATACTCTGTAAATTAATTAAATTTCTGTTCTAGCACATCATTTATTCCAAAGCATTAATGTCTCAAAGGAGCCATTCTCTTTTATTGCCATCTCACTGCCTGATGAGTGAACTAAGTGAGAATAAGTCTCTAATAACATTATACTTGATGAAATATTAAGTTTTCAAAAGTATCACCAGGCCAGAAAGAAAAGAACCAACAAGGACCAGGATTGCAGCATTTAAACCAGGCCTTCCCAGGGAGGAAACTCACCATGAACTGTGGTCTGGATGGTCAGAGCTGAGTCAAAATATTTAATCCCAGCACCTCCTGAATTGAGCAGCAATTTATGAAAACCAAATTCAGCTCAGGAGGGGTGAAGGGGTCGTTGCTTTTTGGAGTCCACCTTAAAATGCACAACCTGAACAGGCTGTGATCCAGTGACTGCACAGACAGCTGCTTCCCTCTCCACACTTTTATACATATTTACACAACATTTAAAGCCATGAAATATTAAAACTTTTCTGCCACTGAAGATGGTTACAAGAATCTATTAAATCCCATAATAAAACCAAACCACGAGTAACTCTAAAGACTTTTACTTCATTTACACTTTATTCTCCTTGGTAAGAGGACAGGGATAATAGAAATTCCATTTCAATTCAATTTGGGTGATGTGTGTAATTGTAGATCTACCCCTTGAGTCATGTAAAATGCTCAGCTTATGTTTCTCTCAAATTATCCCTCTCCCATTCCCATTCTGCTCCTTACAACTGTCTTCAATATGTATTAGCAGAGCTCATTAGGCTGGAATTTAATAATGCAAACATCAGGTGGATTTCAAGACCCTCCATTATCAGCACAAGATGGATTGCTCATATAGCTCGTGGGCCAACTGGGCACAATTTAGATTCAATAAACTACCAGGCCTAAATTTGATTTATCTATTCCACTGAGCTACTTTGTTCTTCCTGCCCGATTTGTTGCTGCACAGGAACAATTCATTGGGTATCTCAGTGGCAAAAAGATATTAAAACACACAGGAAAGATGGTGCTGGTCAATGAATACATTTTTAGCTTGTCTTTGTTAACTTGAGATCGCTGATTTCCAGCCCTTGTAAGTCAGGTTTAAACTGCTGCCCAGGCAGAGCTTGGCCTGGCAGGGCCTGGTTCATTAGAGGGACAATGGGGCAATTTGGGAAGTATCACGAGGACAATTCTCCCCACAAAATTGCTCATTAACAACAATTTAACTCAGCCCATAAATCTCCAGAGCAGTCAGTCCTGGAGCTCACAGGGCTCTGTCCACCCTGACCAACACAGGCTTGGAAACTCTGAGCTGCTCTCAGGCTTTAACTCCACGGGCTCTCTGCAAACATTTCACATTTTCTGTCATTTCTGCAGAACCCAGCATGGGCCAGGCTGGGAGGAACCACAGTGGTCAGGGTGGTTCAACCTCCCTGCTCCAGCAGGGTCATCCTGGGGAACAGCACAGGAGTGTGGCCATTCTTCCTCTTCTCCTTCTCTTCTCCTGCTTCTTTTCTTTTTCTCTTCCTTTTCTTCTTCTCCTCCTTCTCCTTTTCTTCTCGTTTTTCTTCTTTTCTTCTCCTCCTTCTCCTTTTCTCATTTTCTTTTTCTCCTCCTCCTTTTCTTCTCCTTCTTCTCTTCTCCTTCCTTATCTTTTATTCTCCTCCTGCCTTCTTCTCTTCCTTCTCCTTTTCTTCTCCCTTCTCCTTTTCTTCTTCCTCTTCTATTCTCTTCCATCTCCTTTTCTTCTTCTCCTTCTCCTTTTATTCTCCTTCCTCTTCTTTTATTCTCTTCCTCCCTTCTCCTCTTCTTCTCCTTCTCCTTTTCTTCTTCTTCTTCTTCCTCTTCTTTTCTTCTAATTCATTCTCCTTCTCCTCCTCCTCTTCTTTTCTTCTTCTTCTCATTTTTTTCTCCTTCTTCTCATTTTTCTCTTTCTTCTTCCTTTCTTCTCCTCCTTCTCATTTTCTTATTCTCCTTCTCTTCTTCTCCTTCTCCTTTTCTTCTCTTTTGTCTCCCTCCTCCTCTTCCTTCTTCTCATCCTTCTCCTTTTCTTCTTCATCTTCTCCTCCTCCTCTCTCTTCTTCTCCTCCTCAATGCTGCTATTATTATTATTATTATTATTATTATTATTATTATTATTATTTAGTGACTGTACTGTTGCTCACTGCCCAAGCACCATTAAAAGCATTTAAAAGAGATTCACTTTTCTCAAACCAAGCTGCAATTAAACAACATTAAAAGATCTTCACAACCTGAGGGCTGGACCTGGGAGGGCTTTTCCAGCCTGAACAATTCCAGGATTCCCTGGAAGTGCTGGAGGTTTGGGAAGCAGAGTCACTCCCTGATGGGTGGGTGATGCTGAAATTATTCCAGGCAAAGCTGCTCATTAGGAGAAATCTGGAAAACCATCAATTATCCCAAGGCAGGAACAAGGCATGTTCTGGGGATGGAAAGGGAGATTTGGGAAAAGACTCAGCCCTTCACTAAGATTTCATTTTCTGTCAAAATTAAAAAGAGAGGAGTGTCAGAACACCCACAACTGCAAACCACCAGGGGTCTGGGAAAAAAAACTAATTTAACATAACTGTGGACTTTCCAACTGCTCAAAGCTGAAAATACAAGATGTGTTTGAGGGAAAAAAAGCCCAGAAAGTGTAAAAACACACATGGACATCCCATTTAAAATGCAGCCAACCATCCACAGTGCTCATCAGAAAGACTTCACCTTTTTTTTTTTTTTTTTAAACACAAACATTTTTGCACTTATAAAATATTCAGTCAGCTCACATATAAAAATACAAGTGGAATCCATTATTAATTTACAAGGCCCTGTTTAATTTACATGCTATTTTTCTCTGGTATATTAAATTTATCGAGGCTGGTGGAAATCCTCTCTGCTGAATATTCATAAGCTGACGTGGAAAATTATCTGTTACCCACCTGACAAATTCCAGCACAAACTCCAAACAACCACTTGCTCAGAGAATTCCTCTGACAGGAGCAGAGTCCAGGAATTCTGAGTTCCAGAGGAAAGGCTGACACCACCACACAATTTTTAAAAATTTAAATTTTTAATTTAAGTCACCCCAGATTTAAGCTGATTTTCTGTATTTTTGCCTTTGGTAACGCTTCACCCAAAATTTAAACATCACCAACATTCTTGGAGGGTTTTTCCAGCCTAAATGATTCTATTAATCCATGATCCCATAAATCCAGGGAATTCTGTGATTCCCTAAATCCTGTCCAGCCCATCATGTCCATGGCCATGGAGATCCCAGTGCCACGAGAGCTCCCACCAGCCCTGTCCTCCCAAAAATTACCAAAAATGACACGTGAAACTCAAAAAATTACATATGAAACTCCCAAAAATTACACATGAAACTCCAAAAATGACATGTGAAACTCCCCAAAATTAAATATGAGACTCCCAAAATTACACATGAAACTCCCAAAAATTAAATGTGAAGCTCCCCAAAATGACATGTGAAACTTCCCAAAAATTACATGTGAAACTCCTAAAAATTAAATGTGAAACTCCTAAAAATTTCGTGTGAAACTCCCCTAAATTACACGTGAAACTCCCCTAAAATGACACATGAAACTCCCCAAAAATTAAATGTGAAAATCCCAAACATGGGAAGCTCTGCCCTTGCTGCCCCATAATTTAATTACACCAGACTCTAATTAGATATTGGAGGCCTGAGCATGAGGGAGGAGCTCACTGCCCCTCCCCAGCTCTGCCAATCACACTTAAAAATTCCCCAGAAACCCAAATCTGGTTATTTTAAGCTTCTCCAAATTCCTGATGGAACACAGTGTTTGGGTGATGTTGTCCCACTGATTCCTCATTTTGGAAAATAATCCTTTATTTTGGGATAGAAGTCCCATTATGGCACAGCTAAGGAGCACGAGGCTCACAGCCATGAGGGTTTTTTCCCAAATATGAAATTTTTGCTTGAGGATACATCCAGCCATGCTCAACCCAGCTGAACAAACACAGGCAAAACCCAAATGTTGCCTTATTCCAACAGAGACATTTGTAGTTATTCTGTGCAACCAAGATATTTGTTTATATCAAGCCCAACCAAGATAATAATGAAGATAAACCCTTTCCCACCAACCAGGCAACTTCCCCCCAGTGCTGCCATTGTCAGGAAGCAGTTTGGGGATCACCTGCTGGAAATGGCACAGGGCTGGCACAAAGCCCAGCAGGAGAGAGAGAACATCCAAAACCAGCAGCCAGAGCCCCTCTGGAGTCCCAACGTGAAACCAGCACTTCATCCCTGGCTGGAATATCAACATGGGCAGAAATCTGGGAGGGGAGGAGGCTGCAGAGGGACAGGGGGTGCTGGGCAGCCCAAAATCCCATTTTTTAACAGTTAAAATCCCTTTTCCCCGACCTCCCCAAAGACTCCCCGGATCCTGGTGACTGCCTCCTGTATTAAGACTGCCTTTCTCATCACTTAATGCTTATTTTCATCACTTTGCTTAAAATATTGATAATCAATTAGGGCTACGTCTGTTTTGCCACAGAATCTGTGTCACAGTCTATCAGCCTGTCAGGGCCAATTCAATCCTCATTCAAAGTTAATTTTTCCTCCATAAATCCGCCTTTGGAGGAGTCATTAGGCACAGAACATAGCCCGAGGTGCAATCACCTATTCTCTTTCATTAGAGGCAGGCAGGGAAGGTGAGGGAGATTATTAGAACTTTGGAATGATCACAAAGCAGCGTGCTGCCTGTCAGATCCCCCCAACATTTCATTCATCTCGCCAGCTCGCTGCCAGCCCTTCTAAATGGACATTATTCATGAACATCTGTGACACGCTGAATATTCCTGCCTGGCACTGATGAAAAAGCCCTGCCCCTCCTTTGGCTGGCAAATTCATTCTGTGGTCACAACAATTAGGAATATAACAAACTTGGTCCATGATATTATTTTTAGGCCTTCCAAAAAAATCCCCCTTTAAAAAGTGGTTTTATTTTTGTTTTTTAAGCATAGATGTGGCCACTCCAAATGGTCAAATGCTGGTACTGGAGAATGATGAAAAAGCCCTGCCCCTCTCTGAATGAGAAATTCATTCTGTGGTCACAACAATTAGGAATATAACAAATTTGGTCCATGATATTATTTTTAGGCTTTCCAAGAAATCCCCCTTTAAAAAATGTTTTTTTGTTTTTTAAGCATAAACATGGCCACTCCAAATTCTGGATTTTATCATTTTATGGTACTGGAGATTGACAAAAAATCTGTGCCCCCCTATGAATAGGAAATTAATTCTGTGGTCAGAACAATTAGGAATATAACAAACTTGTTCCATTGTGTTATTTTTAGGCCTTCCAAAAAATCCCCCTTTAAAAGGTTTTTTTTGTTTGGTTTTTTTTTTATTTTTAAAGCATAGATGTGGCCACTCCAAATTCTGGATTTTATCATTTTATGGCACTGGAGAGTGATGTAAAATCTGTGCCCCTCTCTGAATGAGAAATTAATTCTGTGATCAGAACAATTAGGAATATAACAAACTTGGTCCATGATGTTATTTTTAGGCCTTCCAAGATATTCCACTTTAAAAAGTGTTATTTCAGAACTGGATTTTTTTAGCCCACTCTAGAGGGTCAAACACTGAATTTTAAGGTTTGTTGCACCACGTGCATTTCCCTTGCTATGGAAATGGATTGTTGGTTGGGTTTTTTTCAGCAGTTACCAAATGAGCAGCTTTGCAATGTGATTTGTTGAAATCTTTCTAAAATGCAGCCAGACAAGACCCCAGGCTGGGTTTGAAATTGAAAACTCCAGCCCACTCCTGGTGCAAGAGCAGAGTGGGAAACAGATTTCCACAAACAACTCTGTTTATCCCTGTTTCCTTCCAATGAACATGTGATGGCAATTTTTAGGTAGGAATGGCAGAAATGCTGGTGCAAGAGACAATCATCCACTTTTTCCAGGCACATTCCCTTCCTACATGCAGGGGGTTAAGATGAAGCTACTTGGAGGAAAAGTCATTTCCATCTAATGAAATCACATCAAGTAGTTCCTTGAATCTCATTACAGAATTCAAAAGAATAGTCATTTACATTTTTTTCCCTGATATTATTAGGAAAACAGTGTTCTCATCGCCAAACTTCACAGCCCCCAGCATTCTCCTCCCCAAATATTCTCCTTTTCCAGAATTAAGGGCCAGATCCTCAGTGAATTCAAGCTGGCACAACTGACATGGGCTGAGCCAAGCCCATTTACTCCAGCTGAGGATCTGGCACTCCCTATTTATAATATTAATCCTAAAGAAGACTTAATCAGCAGATCTTGGCTAGGTACTTTCATCCATTATTTAGTGCATCCCTAATTTCTTTCTTGCTCCTACAGTTTTCCCCCCAACACACACTGGAGGAAAAATCCAAATAAATAGGGTTTAACACTGGAGGATTAATTGGTTTCTGTGGCTCCTGACTCATTGCAGGGGCTGCTTTTAAATATTCCAAGGATTTGTTTCCATCCCAGAAAAGGTTGTACCTGATCCACCTGGACATCTCCTAACCAAACCTTGTTTCACTTCAGATCTGCTCTCCCAGCTCAGGAAAACAGCAGAAAAAACTGGATGTGACTCTTGTCACCTCAGGTATTTAGTCTTGGGGAGGAAATCAGTTCTCAGAATAATTCAGTAAATAAATTCAATAAAAACTCCAGTTCAATAATTCAATAAGAACTCCAACAGAAGTCTTCCAGGTGAGTTTCTTTAGGGGGAGAGGGGAATCAGGGAATCAGATCATTAAGGCTGGAAAAGCTCTCTGAGATCATCCAGTCCAGCACTGCCAGGTCCCCCCAACCCTGTCCCCAGGTGCCACATCCACATTTTCTGAACACTCCACCACTGCCCTGGCACCTCCTTCCAAAGCCTGACCACCTTTTCCAGGAAGAAATTTTCATCAAATCTAATCCAGAGCAGCTTGAGGCCATTTCCTGCAGTGGATAAGGAAGGAAAAGTTTCCTCTTCCTCAAGGAATGAAGAGTTAGGGAAAGTAAAAGGATGGGCTGGAGTTAAACTTTCCCTTAAACTACTGAGATAAAAGAAGCAGCAACATTTAGGAACAAAAAAATACAGGCCATATATAAAAACTGATGGAGTAAAAGTGCTCTTAGTGCTGTATCCTTCAGGAACAATTCCCAGCTCAACCAGAAAACCAAGCAGCAGTCCCTATGAAAAACTCCAATTGGATTCCATTTATTTATTTAAATTGTCCTTAAGCCAGTATTTGTGCCAGAGTTGTTTCTTTCCCCCTGGCACCCACGGGTGGGGAGAGGAGAGGACACAGCACAGGGCTGTGCTTTGGTGAGCAGGAGGAAGGATGGATTTTGGGTTTTTGGTGGGAGCTGTCCCTGCCCAGGGCCTGCAGCCTCCATGGAACAACAAATGCTTTCAGACAAATTCTGAAGGATAAACTGAGGCTGCTTTTATCCCCCTCAGTGACTTCAGTGCTCTCTTTCCTCAGCCCAAACCACGACCCTGGTTCTGCACCCTGCTGAGCTCCAGGGATTGTGTCCCATCCCTCACCCCAAAAACACTCAAATCCTCATGGGATCTGCCACCCACTGCATCTGCACAAGAAATCACCTTGATCTTGGACTATCCACTCACCTCAACATGAAAACCTATCAGCTCCTCCATTTAACTCCACAAATAATCATTTCAATTCAAAAAACACTTCCTCACTTAAACATAACCACTGAGACAAATTATTTAAATGATTTCTGGGGGGAAAAAAATGGCACAGTGCCTCAAATACAATTGTCATTGCAGGCTGTAGATTGGCAATGACAGTCAGCTTTTCTTTCTGGGGTAAGGGCAGAATTCAGCCTGACAGCTTGTCAGCAAACTTGAAAAATTCACTCCCAAAACTTCGATTCCAAACGAGCCCTTCTTTCATCTGCCAGTTTCCCAACGTTAGGTGGAAATCAAGCAGATGACAAGTGGTGTGGCTGTGGGAAGGCAGCAATAAAGCAGGGAGATTGTAGGAACAGCCCTGAGAGGAGCCAAAGCAGCCCCAGCACCTTGGGGGGCTCTGGGAATTTCCAGCTCCTGTTCCCAACTGAATAAAAACATCAGGAGTGAAAACATAAGGAATAAAGATGTGTAATGGCTCCTGTTCCAGCATATTTAAAAAAAAATGGAGCACAATTAACATGCAGATTGTGGTGCAAGGAAGCATTTTAGAGGATTTTTTTTAAGAAATGAGGGAATTTGTTGACCCTTTTGTGTGATCCTTCCCCATTTTGACCACGATGTTAATAAAAAACCTTTGTGAAGCGACAAAACACAAAAAAAGATCAAAAAGCTCTTTTGAAAGTTTTTCATTAAAACCTCAAAGTTTGTAAGCACCAAGAAAAAGAAATTAAAGAATTTAAATAGAAAGAATATTAGCACCAAGGAGTGTTAACTCCCAAAGATGCTGAACGGGGCACTGGAAAATCAGGAAAGGACGAGGTGGAAAACTCGGGGGTGAAGATGCTGTGAACTCCAAGGATTTACTGAGGAATCAGGAGGCAGGCAGCCAAAAGAAGCTGACATCTGGCACCAAAAGGGGGAGTGAGTGTCCAGGAAAGATCTGAGATCCTTGGAGGCGATGCCAGCACACTCTGAATTCCAGCCCTGAACGCCGAGCTCATCCCGGCGGGAAGAAAAGATGGGAAACTCCAGTTCCCAGCTTGTACCCTTAACTCCCCTAATCATTTACTGTGCTCAGCATCATTAAATACTCCCCCAGGATAAAAGAGGTAAATATATTGCTTAAATATTCAGCGGCTGGCTGTAAAATTTCATTGCGGATTAAGTGATGAAGATGAAGAAATGCTGCTGAAAACAAACAATTTATCTTGGCTGGGCGCAGCACAGCGCTCCTGGAGCTCTGCCAGAGGCTCTGTGGGCTGCAATTCAATAACTGCATTAAAGGAAAACTACACCCCTACTACACACAGCCCTGAGTAAACAGTTTGCTGCAGAGGCACGTCAATAATTCAGGAAGGAATTTGGGGTATCAAGCATTTTTCTGAAGCGCTGTGCTTCTTAATGTGTTTCAAATAAATGCTTGTTTTGGAAAAGTTCGACCAGAGCCCATTAGAGCAAGTGGGAAAACAGACAAATCCAAGAGGGGAAAACCACCAAAGCTGATTTCCAGAAGAGGAGTGCAGAAAGATTTGTCATCAGTGAGGAAGTCAGTGCCAAGGGCACTGAAAATACACAGGTGCATTTCCAGAGCTCATCTGCAACCTTGAGAGATCCCAACTGGCTCTCATAAGTCTGGACAGCATCATTTCCCTCAGACACACGTGCATCCATATATTTGTATAAAGCTGTAGCAAAGTAATAAATAAACAGCCTTATTCAACACCTCAAGTCCCACAGACCTGCTCCAATTTTATTTCCAGCCAGCTTTGACTTTGGATGGGAGAGGGAAATACTTCAAGAGGGCATTTCTAATTTGAAATGTTAAAACCTCATTGGGTGTTTCATGGTTTTAGCCATGAGGAAAGGGAATGCACAGAACTGTGTGGGACTGGCAGCACCAGCTGAGCACCATCATCCTTCACCCACCAGGAGGAACTCGGTGCTCACCTTGGACGTGCAGCCACGGGATGTCTGGGCATCCTTTCTCAGGAATTTGTGCTTTTTAATGAAGGTGATTGTGTTAACCACACTTTTAATTGCACTGCTCAGTCACTCAAGCACAGAATCGTGGAATGGTTTGGGTTGGGAGGAAACTTAAATCCTTAAATTTAATAAAAAATATTTTTAAAAAATCATCCCCTTTTTCAGACAACTTTCATCTTAACATTTTCAGAAATAACATTAAAAGCTTACTTTTACAATTTCTACAAATGTTACAAAGCAGGGTGATAACTACCTCCAAAAATCCATCTAACTGCTTTAATCCCTATTTTCTGCCAATATTGGATTCCCACTGCTTTGAAGAGCTCCCAGTCAATACTACCCAGGCCAGGCTGGTGTGAGTCCTCGTGGTAAGAGCAGGCAGTGAAGCAGTGCTGGGCACAGGTCAGCCCCAGCCTGAGCCCCATCCTCACATTCCCATTCCCATCCCCATCCCCACATCCCCACTCCCCAATTCCCATCCACACATCCCCAATTCCCAATCCCATCCACACATCCCCAATTCCCATCCCCAATTCCCAATCCCATCCCAACATCCCATTCCCCAATCCCATTCCCACATTCCCATTCCCCAATCCCATTCCCATCCCCACATCCCCATTCCCACTCCCCAATTCCCATCCCCACATCCCCATTCCCCAATCCCATCCCCACATCCCCATCCCCATATTCCCATCCCCATCCCCACATCCCCATTTCCCAATCCCATCCCAACATCCCCATTCCCCAATCCCATTCCCACATTCCCATTCCCCACATCCCCATCCCCATATCCACTCCCCAATTCCCATCCCCACTCCCCAATTCCCATCCCCACATCCCCATTCCCCAATCCCATCCCCACATCCCCAATTCCCATCCCATCCCCATATCCCCATCCCCAATCCCATCCCCATATTCCCATCCCCATATCCCCATCCCCAATTCCCATCCCCACATCCCCATCCCCACATCCTCATTTCCCATTCCCATCCCCACATCCCCATTCCCATCCCCACATCCCCATTTCCCACTCCCATTCCCATCCCCACATCCCCATTTCCCAATCCCATCCCCACATCCCCATTTCCCATTCCCATCCCCACATCCCCATTTCCCAATCCCCATTTCCCAATCCCACTCCCCATTTCCCAATCCCATCCCCATCCCCGCGTTCCGAGCGCCCTCCCCGCTCTCCTGCCTCCTCTGATCGATCCCCTCCCGTCTCTGGGCTGATCAATGCCCCAGCCAGCAGCCAGAGCCTGTAATTGCAGCCCTGCTGGCAGCAATCGTTGAGCACAGCTTTGGGGAGACCCCAGTGCCCCAGAGCCACGTCCCTGCTGCAGCTGGGAGCGGCCCCGTGGCAGCTCAGGGAGCTCTGCCCTGCTCCAAACACGGCTTGATTGCTCTAATTAATATAACATTATCAACTGATCTTCATATTGATCCCCAGCCCTCCTTTTAAAGGAAAGCTCTGAGCTCGGAGGGAGGGAGTCGAGGCGAGCCAGGTTAATGGTTTTAATCCTGCCCCACTCCTAAAAGTGACATTGATTCCTTACATTGACTCCTTAATTTTTTTTTAATATTCGATATTTTATATTTTGGTAGTTTCCTTTGTTACAGTAACATTCAACACTTTGTTACCAGCTGAATCAATTAAAAAAGTATCATGAACACACACATCTGTTATTTTCACTGAGACTAACAAAAATGAATAATGAAGCTGAGTTTTGATTTTAAACTTAATTTACTAAAAATAAACTAACAGAATCATTGAGGTTGGAAAAGACCTTCAAGGCCATCCAGTCCAACTTCCAAGAATTATTTATGTTGTTATTAAAAGTTTCTTTCAACAGCAGGTGACTAAAACATTTAAATATGAATAATTGCAAATATGATGTACTGTCAAACAACATTTCATATTCAGGAGAAAGAAAAACAAGATGCTACTCCTAAAATGACAATATAAATGACAAATATTTCAAATTTTGGAATTTTCCCCCTTAGCTTCCAGTTCCTTATTACCAGGCCCAATCCCACACGGATCAAACCATAAAGGATTTTCTAATCCCCCAGCTTTGTCCTTTAAAACTCATCCAGCCCCCCCAGCCTGGCAGCACTGATGGCCCCAGCTCCCCATTCATCCCCTATTCCCCAGGAGCCCTCCCTGCCCTGCCCAAATGGCACAGACCTGTTGTGCTCACAGCCCTGAAAAGCCCAGCCTGGAGCATCCCTGGGGAGCAGAGCCTGCAGGAACTCCAGGTGCTCTGGGCTGCAACAGCCCTGCCCTGCCAGCCTGGCCTGAGGGGAGCCAAGGCAAGCTGGCTGTAAGGGGGACAGGGAGAAGGGACAGGGAGGGGGGAGAAGGGACAGGGAACAGGGAACAGGGAACAGGGAGAAGGGACAGGGATAGGGAACAGGGAGAAGGGACGGGGAACAGGGAGAAGGGACAGGGAACAGGGACAGGGAACAGGGAGAAGGGACAGGGAACAGGAACAGGGAACAGGGACAGGGAACAGGGAGAAGGGACAGGGAACAGGAACAGGGAACAGGGACAGGGAACAGGGAACAGGGAGAAGGGATAGGGAACAGGGAGAAGGGATAGGGAACAGGGAGAAGGGATAGGGAACAGGGAGAAGGGATAGGGAACAGGGACAGGGAACAGGGACAGGGAACAGGGAGAAGGGACGGGGAACAGGGAGAAGGGATAGGGAACAGGGACAGGGGACAGGGACAGGGAACAGGGACAGGGAACAGGGACAGGGAGAAGGGAACAGGGACAGGAGACAGGGAACAGGGATAAGGGATAGGGAACAGGAACAGGGAGAAGGGACAGGGAACAGGGAGAAGGGACAGGGAACAGGGAGAAGGGACAGGGAACAGGGAGAAGGGACAGGGAACAGGGATAATGGACAGGGATGGGAACAAAGAACAGGGTGTGGGATAAGGGAGAGGGACAGTGACAGTGAAAGGGACAGGGACAAGGAGCAGGGACAGGGAGAAGGGACAGGGACAGGAAAAAGGACAAGGTCTGGGATAAGGGACAGGGTCAGTGACAGTGAAAGGGACAGGGAACAGGGTCTGGGAAAAAGGAACAGGGTCAGTGACAGAGAGGACAGGGAGCAGGGACAGATAATTTCATTTCATTTCAGCTTGCATATATATTCTTATATATACATTATAATTAATGTATCTATATCTAATATATATATTACAGTATGATTAAGATATTAGTGGTTAATAATATATGGATGATATAATATATGCTGAATGTATTATAATATATATGGCACATATATTATTTATATAATCTACATAAAGCAACCTCTCACGTGCCAAATACATCAGGTGCTGCTGCCTAAAATTTGGGGAGAAAAAAAAATATATTGGGAAATTCTGAGCGTGGTGATGTTCTAAGGGAATTTGTGCTGAAATTGGCAACAAAACCTGACACCTTTAATAAAAACCACATTGCAATGAAAATTCTGCACAAGTCTGGTTCTAGCTCCTTAATGTTTTTAAAATATTTGGTGTTTCTGTGTGATCCCCTTGGTTTTATCCCCGTGCTCAGCAAGGGAAGAGCAGGACTGTGCAAAGCCACAATCCCAGGGCTGGGGTGATGACAAAGCCCTGCCCAGCCACCCACAGGGGGCTAAAGCCACCAAACCCATGGCACTTGTCACCCTGATCACCAAACCCATGGCACTTGTCACCCTGATCACCAAACCCATGGCATGTGTCACCCTGATCACCAAACCCATGGCACTTGTCACCCTGATCACCAAACCCATGGCACGTGTCACCCTGATCACCAAACCCATGGCACTTGTCACCCTGGGCACCAAACCCATGGCATGTGTCACCCTGATCACCAAACCCATGGCACTTGTCACTCTGATCACCAAACCCATGGCATGTGTCACCCTGGGCACCAAACCCATGGCACGTGTCACCCTGATCACCAAACCCATGGCACTTGTCACCCTGATCACCAAACCCATGGCATTTGTCACCCTGGGCACCAAACCCATGGCATGTGTCACCCTGATCACCAAACCCATGGCATTTGTCACCCTGATCACCAAACCCATGGCACTTGTCACCCTGGGCACCAAACCCATGGCATGTGTCACCCTGATCACCAAACCCATGGCACTTGTCACCCTGATCACCAAACCCATGGCACTTGTCACCCTGATCACCAAACCCATGGCATGTGTCACCCTGATCACCAAACCCATGGCACTTGTCACCCTGATCACCAAACCCATGGCATTTGTCACCCTGGGCACCAAACCCATGGCATGTGTCACCCTGATCACCAAACCCATGGCATTTGTCACCCTGATCACCAAACCCATGGCACGTGTCACCCTGATCACCAAACCCATGGCACGTGTCACCCTGATCACCAAACCCATGGCATTTGTCACCCTGATCACCAAACCCATGGCACTTGTCACCCTGGGCACCAAACCCATGGCATGTGTCACCCTGATCACCAAACCCATGGCACTTGTCACCCTGATCACCAAACCCATGGCACTTGTCACCCTGGGCACCAAACCCATGGCACGTGTCACCATGATCACCAAACCCATGGCACTTGTCACCCTGATCACCAAACCCATGGCACTTGTCACCCTGGGCACCAAACCCATGGCATTTGTCACTCTGATCACCAAACCCATGGCATTTGTCACTCTGATCACCAAACCCATGGCACGTGTCACCCTGATCACCAAACCCATGGCACGTGTCACTCTGATCACCAAACCCATGGCATGTGTCACCCTGGGCACCAAACCCATGGCATTTGTCACCCTGATCACCAAATCCATGGCATTTGTCACCCTCATCACCAAACCCATGGCATTTGTCACCAGCAGCAGCCAAAAATCCCATCCAAAATCAGCTCCTGAGCAAACACCTGAGCTCGGGATCCAACAACTCCAAACCTTTCCCATTTCCTCCCTCCACCCTCCCAGGTTTAATAAACAACAAACCCATCATTTTTTAACACTTTAACCAGCCAGAGCAGTGATTCATAACTCTGTCATAATTAAAATTTTATGGCAAATACACACAGCCATCAGTCATCCAGGCGGGGACGTCCGAAAAAAGTGGGATTTCAATTTATAAACCTGTGCAGGGCTGGATGAGCTACACTGTATAAAAGCACATTTCTAGGGAGTTATTGAACTGGGGAAAGCAAAAGTTGGTTGGGTTTATTTTTTTCAAATCAAATACAGAGGAGGTTATGAATTTGTTGGCCCCGTGCAGTGAGTGATGGTTAAAAAGGGAAGGAAATATTATCCTGTGTCTTCTTCCAGAGCTGCACTAACCAAGTTTGGGGGTGTCCCTGGTGCTCCCTAGTGCTACAAACACAGATTGCCTGAAATTATTAAAAACTCCAAAAAGCAGAGAGAAAAATCCACATCAGTGCCAGGGGATAAAAGAGGCAAATCACTAAAATTGGCAAATTGTGAGATACACATGTACAGAAATATTTTAAACTAAAATAAGATAATATGGATTCACCCCATTTCAATTAATTTTATCTGGAATTCTCGGAATAAATGAAAAGAATGGAATTGGTGGTCTGGTACAGACACACATTCAGAGATTTCCAAAATTTGTACTTGGTTCTCCTGCAGATCCATCCAGGATCCAGACATAAAATAAAACACTCTTTAAAAACATGGATCAGGATGATTTTACCTATTTAATATACAGCTGGCCTTAGGATAATGTAGAGAATAAATACATATTTGCATTATTTAGATCAGTTTCACAAGCTGCTTTTTTGCTTAGAAATACAAGAAATTAGAAAACTTTCAGTAAGTATTTCTCATGCCTGTCCTTAAAATGACTTTTTCCTAAATCCCATAAATATTTCACATCACCTGGGAAATCCCTTCTGCTGGCACATCCCCAGCTATTAAAGCAGTTGTGTTTTACAAAGCTTTGAGAGGGAGTGGATGCTCAATGGGTTTACAGGAAATATTAATTTTAAGACAAAACTGATATCCCATCCCACCCTAAGGCCAGGTGACAGGAATTCTTTCTAAAAATATTTAGGGGTTCCCAACACTCTTTGCTACCATAACAACATCAACATTTGAGATTTTTATCCACAGAACATGCAGGGGAAAGTTGGGTTAAGTTTTTCAGTGAAAATGCTGAGTAAAGGGTTGGCTTGATGATTTTTTTGAAGTTTAATGATTCCATGATATAATTTCACGACACAATCCCATGATATAATTCTGGAAAAAGAACCAGTTTGCATTTTCACACCAAAAAAAAAAAAAAAAAAAAAAAAGAAAACCAAACAAAAAGGGAAGAAAAAAAAAAAAAAGCTGAACATGAGACTTGGAGCTTCCACAAATTGTTATTCCAGGTCTCCCCAGTCCATTAAAGGAAGTAATTGAATCAGTTTGTGTTTTGTGGGTAAAATCTCATTCAGAGAAATTTTATTGCCAGCCATCTAAATAGTAAATACTTATTATCCTCTCCAAATGAGGTTTTGCTTGCCAAGGGCAAAGCTGTGGCTGTGATTGTGGAGCTCTGTCAGAGGCAGCAGAAGTGAAAAAGGTTATAAAGACACCATTAATGTCATAATTGGGGCCTTCATTCCCAGCTCAGGCCCTGCTAATAGGATGCTTTAGGGTGTCTTTGGTGGCAGCCCCACATAATCACCCCCAGCAGCTGGATGGGGACATTTGTCTGCTGGGGGGCACAGGATGAGCTTTGGGATAAAATGTCAATAATTCAGCTGAAAGGTGCAGAGCAGGCACAGCCACCCAGGCAGAGCCAACAAATTTGGGGTGGGAGGGACCTTAAACCCCATCCAGTGGCAGCCCTGCCATGGCAGGGACACTTTCCACTGTCCCAGGGGCTCCAGCCCCATCCAGCCTGGCCTGGGACACTGCCAGGGATTCAGGGACATCCATCAGAAGGTGGCAGGGGGTGGATGGGGACAACCACGCTGAGAAATGGCACAAAAACCTTGGGAATGAGTTGGAAAATAAACTTTAAAAAGTCAGTCCATATGCAGGGAAACCTGGGAATGGTGCAGGTGCAAAGATAATATTGAGATTGATAAAAAATAATGTATTTCTGACTGGACTGGCACAGGGTGCCCAGGCCTGGAGGAGCCCAAGGAGCAGCTGGTCCATGGAAGGTCCAAGATGGGCTTTAAGGTCCCTCCCAACCCAAACCAGCCTGGAATTCCATGTACTCTTCCCAATTTATTTATTTCCTTTCCCCCTTAGCTTTACCCACACTTCAGAGCAGAAAATCCAGCCACAAATCCAGCACTGCTTCAAGTTGGGAATGTACAGGAGGCAAACCCAGAGCTGCAGGGAGGGAGAATCCCAAAAGGGACCCTAAATCCACCCAGTGCCATCCCATCCTGGGGACAGGGACACCTCCCTCTGCCCCAGGCTCCTCCAAGCCCTGCCCAATGGAATCACAATCTTTGAGGAAGAGGCTCATCACTATAAAATCATCCACATTTCTCAGAGAAAACTCCCCAGGGGCTTAAGATCAGCAGCACAAAATGCTCAACACCTTTGGGAAACTTCCCTGATTAAACAGTTTTAGTGGGTGTTGTAAGAGCATAATGGCTTTAACAAAGCAGCTGAGAAATCTTCAATAACAAATCACAGAGAAGAGAAACAGAACTGGAATTAAAGGGAGGACCTGCTATAGGCACCTAATTTGATTTTTCACATAAGCTGTGTTTTGAAACACTTTTTTTTCCTTGCTGGGGTGATCAATATGAGAGATTGGCAAAGGACACAGGTTTCAATTACTGCTGCCTTTTACTAACAATGCTGTTCTGCCCTTTCCAGTGGATTCTTTAATGGGCTTGTAGCAAATCATCTGATGCAGATTTAATTCAGTGTGAACTCGTCTTGCTTCACATTTGGAGGAGTGGCAAAACTTACTATTTACAGGAGTCTGACACCTGCTTTTCAACAGCATTATTTCAGCATAAAACATTGTATAAAATCCTTCCCAAGTCACTAAAGTTAGCAAACACACCCAAGAAAATGCTTTAGAAAATACAGATATTAAATATTGACAGAATAAAGGTGTGTAAACAACAAAAAGAAAATAAAATCAAATTTTCTAATCAGTCTTTCCGCTATGAGGAGAAATGTTTCACTTATAAAATATGTTGGGATCTTGTTTCTATCAGCCTCTATGACCCCCCAGATTTATAAAAGCCTGAGGACTCCCCTTGAACCACCCAAAAATCCCTGCCAATGACAGGCAGCAGCCTCATAAAAATCCCACCAGGACTGAAAAAGTCCTTGCCAAGCCCCCTCTGCTCCACACCAAGATTTATTCAGCCAACACCTCATAATCATCCCTAAATCTAATGGGACACAAATGCATTTCATCACAGATGAAAATCTGCAGCGAGCACTCAAATGAAAATCAAGGAATTATTCCAATCCCGTGGTTTGCCTTGCAGCAGGCATTAATCAGAAATCACAATAAATCCACACAGCACATTCAGGCAGCACATTAGTCAGGCAGCTTTGCATGATAACGACGTTGAGTAATGGGCTCCGAGCTGCAAGGGTCAATCATAAACTCATCAAATGCTTCATTTCATTTCTTAATTTGGACAAACACGATTTGTTTATGGGAGAGATATCAGGTGTTCTTGAATGAATAATGGCTGTGAAACCAAAGTCCATTAATCAGGGCTTGATTACAAATGACTCTGAGATTGTTTGTTCTAATTTCATTCATTTGGGGCAACAAAGAGAACACGAGCGAGCGAAAGCACTTGGCCAAAATGGCACACTTAGTTCTCCTTGCTTAATAAAGTTGTGATAAATGGGCTTTCAATAACTGAAACAAGGGGGTTATTACCCATATTAAATACTGCCCCTGAAAAAATGAATATCTAGGAGCTCTGTGCAGGCACAGAAGAGGGGCTGGACTGGTGTGCTGGCATTCCAGGTCCTCCTGAAAGGGTGGGTGGGAAAAGCACAAAACCAGCAGGGCTTCATTTCTACTCCCTGTGAAATATTTTAAGAAAATGATGAAATTATTCGGGGTGGAAGAGACTCTAAAGCTCAGCCAGTGCCATGGCAGGGACATCTCCCACTGCCCCAGGCTGCTCCAACCTGGCCTGGGACATTCCCAGGGATCCAGGGGCAGCCACAGCCCTCACTGGGATTCATAATTAAATCTAATCTAATCTAATCTAATCTAATCTAATCTAATCTAATCTAATCTAATCTAATCTAATCTAATCTAATCTAATCCATAAATTCCTTTCAGCAAGATGATTCCAGCACACTTCCCATGTGGAAATTAGAGAGCCCCCAACACCAGAACAGCACCAGCCAGAGCAGATGGGGCAATTCAAAACCTTTTTCTGGGCATCCACCACTGGAATTTATATCTGTGGATAAAAAAATTCTCCACTTTCACTTGTGGAGAATCTCAACATCCAAAAATGTTCAAGGGGAATTGTCAAGAACAAAGCTCCTGGACACCCATTCCTGGGATTCTTGGATGAGCAGAGCCCAGAGAGGGCAGCTGGGCACAGAGAGGCTCTGACAGATCATGTAAAACATGAGAATTAAATATTCCCCCATCAATATTAAGAAATAACATTTCCCCAAAGACTTGCTAAAAAACCAACGAGCCCCACGACCACATATGGTTTGCACAGCCAAACCAGTGGATAATTAAATTACAGCAAAGTTGCTAAATATGAATTGATATAAAACTTCAGCTAACTGAAAAATTGTCTTTGACTGCAGATCAATAGCAGGCCTGCAAGATTCATCTGCACATAATTAGCAGAGATTTGCATCAAAATCCTGGATCCCATATGCTGCAATATTACTGAAACCCATTAGGCACCATGGAAGCCTGAGATACTTTTGGTGTCACACACAAAAAAAAAAAAAAAAAAAAGACCTTGGAAAAAAATCTAACAGAAAAATAGAAATTCTAAAAGCTTTAGAATGATTTCTGAAGGCAATAAATGTTCATTAACTAATAAAGTTCCTCTAAATTCTACTTATAGGCTCTGGTTGATATTATGGCATCCCTACAACTCCTCATTGGTTTCTTACTCTAAAAACAAATTGATATTCTACACAAATGGTTCAAAGCAATTTTTTTTAGTCTCTTGTCAGAACCTAAAAGAAGTCCCTGAAGTGAGCAGCTTTTAGACACCAACAGAATGATATTACACATTGCAAAAGTGAATTACTGCATTTCAAACACATTTATTCTCTGCCTACATTCAATTAAAATCCTGTATTTTTTCAGCAATCCTGCAAATTCATTTAAATTAATTAAAATTAATTATTTAATTAATTACTATTATCCAAGTGTTTACTTTGCTCACCAATACCACAAACAGCTGCACTTCAGAAATCACAGCTTTTGTAAAGACAACACCATTAATATGTTTATAAAGCAATTAATTGGAGTAATGACTTTTTTCTACAGCTGTCACTTGGTGTGCAGAAATTGTTATTTTTTTGGAAGTCTAATGAGATTATGAAGCTTTGCCAAGAGCTCAGGGACAAGGAATGGCTGAAGAAATGTCTGTGTCCAGCTTGGCTGTGAAGCTGATTGGTGTCGAGCACCCAGGTGAGCTCAAAAACTTCCTGAATTCTCTGAAATTCAGCCTGAAAATGCCTGAAATCCCCACCAAATACATAATATAAAAAGTAGCTTCTTCTCCTGATTTTTAAACTAATTGTTTAATTCTGTTATTACTGTTAGATTTTTCAAGTGATGCCATCACTGAAATGAGTTTTGACACCAAAACCTGCTGAGTAGGAATCAGCAGCTGACCTAAAAACTGGGTTCATTAACTCCATAATTAGATGGATTCCCTAAATTAGCTGCTGCTCAAGGTCAGGATAAATCTGTGGGGCCAGGAGAGGAGAAGGATCCAGGAGAGCTGGGGAGGGACTGGGGACAGGGATGGACAGGGCAGGGCTGGGTGGGATGTTGGGAACTGGGAATTCCCAGATTTGCTGTGGCTTCCCAAGAGCAATTCCAGTTCATTTTCCTTTGACACAGGGAACAGAACAAACTCCCCAAACTGGTGAAGATCACCAGGGATGAAAATTCCTCTCCTTACTGGGAATTCAGGAAAGGCTCCACAAAACATCCTCAAAACCCTTTGTAGCATCTCCATCCACATTTGCCAGAAAGAGAAAACGTGATTCATGAAGACACCTTTGCTCTCCAAACAGAGATTTTTATATAAATAGAAGTAAAATTAATTTATCTAAGGTCTCAATTGCCACTATTAAAAAAAAAAATTGAAATCAATAAAAATTAAAATTTTATATTAAATCAAACTTATATGGCAACTAAATTAATCTTTTTTTTAATATTCAGAACTTTTGAGCTTGTTAAAAGTTCAAACTCTTGCAGTTTCTGGGGCAAGAATTATTTTTAACACCTGCTTTAAATTTCTACAGAACAAATAAAATATTTTAAATATTATTCCATCCTTTGTGCATATATAACAGCACATGTTATCCACCCTTCTAAAATTCATTGCATAATTAGAAATTCAAATGCAAACCAGCGAGTTCTCAGTAGAAAGAGCACAAATAAGAACAACTGAAAGAAAACCATCATCAAAACCAGAAATCCATACACATTTGATAAATTTGGCAGTTGAAAAGAAGCCCCAATAAAAGGAAATTTTTCATACTTGTTGCCACCTGCCCACCCGACTGCTTTGCATAGCCAGAAAAGAGCAAAACAGAGGCCAACCTATTTAACTAAACAGTTTTTATTAAAGTAAAAGAAAAGCAAGGATCTATAAAGTAGCAAGTGATCCTATTAGTTCCACCAGACTAAAATCATACAGTCTACGTATGTGGTCCTTTCAGCCACATCTGTTATGAGCCATTTTGGTACCCAAAAGCAGAGAATATTTGCCTGTATTTATCAGCACTGAGTGCAAATCAGGCTTTTTATCCTCAGTAACTCCTGGCAGAATGGGTAGATTAAAAAAAAAAAAAAAAAAAAAGCAGTCAGAATTATAAAACATTTGTATTTACCAGGGTTAAGGCTGATGTGTTTGTTGCATTCCATGAATTTCTCTTTGAGGAATATGTAAAGTGAAATAAAAATGCAGGGCACAAAATTAAAGGCAGCGACATGATAGCAAAATTCAAAGATAATGAGTTAAATATCCAGAATTGGATCTGATAGATGGTAAATGTTTGGGGTTTGTTTGGGTTTTTTTCCCCCATTTTCATCACCTCACATTTGGTGCCTCAGTCCTGAAGTTTCCTTTAAATAAACTCCAGTGAATTCCTGGCACAAAACGCCCTATTCTTGACTGCTCTTTCAGCCAGAGATTGAAATGCAGATCCCAAAAATAGATCAGTCACTTATTTCAACTCTAGACCTTTGAAAATCCAGATCAATTGGCTTTTGTCATGGTCTTTATATGGAGAGTAAGAAATTTCTGCTCAGCACCATGGAAAAGCTCCCGGAGCCCTTTGGAAGGGGCAGCGCTGTCGATAGCCTGAAACACCCACGTGCTGTTTTATGGGAATTTATTGACATTTTGGGAATATCCACCCATATTTTAATCTTGATGAGAAAATGCACAGTGCCATATAATTTACAGGATACTTTAAGCAGATTTCATGTTCTGAGGTTTGCCCTGAGCCTTTTGGAAGAGGCAGTGGTGTCGATAGTTTGAAACATCCGTGTGCTGTTTCATAGGAATTTAGTGACATTTTGGGAATATTCACCTATATTTTAATCTTGATGAGAGAAAGCACAGGTGCCATATAATTTACAGCACTTTTAAGCAAATTTCAGGTTCTGAGGTTCTCCCTGAGCCCTTTGGAAGGGGCAGCGCTGTCGTCAGTTTGAAACATCTGTGTGCTGTTTTATGGGAATTTATTGACATTTTGGGATTATTCACCCATATTTTAATCTTTATAAGAAAAAGCACAGGTGCCATATAATTTACAGAATGCTTTAAGAAAATTTCAGGTTCTGAGGTTTGCCCTAAGCTCTTTGGAAGGGGCAGCGCTATCGAGACATCCGTGTGCTGTTTTATAGGAATTTATTGACATTTTGGGATTATTCACCCATATTTTAATCTTGATGAGAGAAAGCACAGGTGCCATATAATTTACAGGATACTTTAAGCAGATTTCAGGTTCTGAGGTTTGCCCTAAGATTGGCACTGAAGATTTGAAAACTTCTGCCCTAAAATCGGCGCGGACACAAACGCCCGGCTCGGATCTTCTCCATCCCTCGGTAATGAAGTCTGGGAAAGAAATCACAGACACCCAAGTGGTTTGGCAACTGTAAGTGACAGAAGCTGAGCTAAATCCTCTGTTGACACTGGGGATTATCCAGGAGGGGTGTGCAGGGCTGGTCAGGGGACGCTGCTCCCCGTCCGCCCGCGGGGCAGCGGCACAAAGCCCCGGCCGGGGAGGAAGTGACCCAGAAGGAGATGGTGAGCAAGGATTTACACAAAGCCAGGCTGCCTCAGAAAAACTCCATATGACCATGAACTGGCCGGCAGGGCCTGCCAGGAGGCCTAATTACAGCCCTACAGAGCCCTGCTAACAAAAGCTGCAGAGCTTTAGCCCAGGGATGATCTGCTTTATACTGACTTGAGAGAGTCCATATAGAGCCAGGCAAAGAAAGAGGTTTAGCTTGGAAATTCTCCCAAGAGACAAAGCATTGTGGCTCAGTCTGGAAGGCCCACATGGAACATACTTCAGATGGGCTTAAACATCCCACCCTGCCCAAATTAACATTCAACTATTGCCTGCTTAACATCTGCTCGGGCACGGCGGCTCGTGGGAGGTGTCAGAGCAGCCTAAAAAGGCTCCCTGGCACCTCAGAATTAAGAAATCTGATTCAATAAATGGTGCAAATATGAATTTGTAGCTGGGAGCAACAACTGCTGAGGAGTGATGGGTTTTAGAAAGCAAAACTCAGCTGTCTGGAGAATTAAAGTGTTTTGGTGCCTCCCAATATCGCCCTGCTCAGTGAGAATAAAATACTGGCATTAATCTACACTTAAAGAGAAATAAAATTATTTAACCAAGTCAGCATGAATGCAGGTCTCGGAGAAAAACCTTCTCAGCACTAATTACCTCAATTATTACCTAAATATAAAAATGGCCATCTTACCCTCCTCCCCCACAGACACAGGTGAATAGTTTTTATTTTACCTGCTCTCCTAATGAGAGACCAGAATCACAATTCCCATCTCCAAATACACCAGGAGAAAAAACAACTCTATAATAAGAGCCTGTTTTCTTACTTGCTGATTTCTGCCTCTCAGAGAAAGCAGTTCCTATTTCCTAAAATGATATCTAGGTTAAATTCTAAAAGCAGATTTTCTCAAGATCCTAAATATCTCCACAAGGGAAATTTAGATAGGGGAATACAGAATTAATTTCAATTATACTCAAATAGAACATCACCACAGCAGCAGT
Source organism: Oenanthe melanoleuca (assembly GCF_029582105.1). Taxonomy (NCBI): domain Eukaryota; kingdom Metazoa; phylum Chordata; class Aves; order Passeriformes; family Muscicapidae; genus Oenanthe; species Oenanthe melanoleuca. The sequence continues at coordinate 13,835,918 of NC_079343.1, read as the reverse complement.
GAACCTGTTGATCCTCAGCTCCTCAAGCTGCTGGGTAATAGTTCAGCATAAATTTATTTTTAAATTTGAAGACAAAAAGGTGCTAATTTTGCAAGGAGTAAACACACAAAAATATGCTGAAACAACACTTCCAACCTCTTCTCACAGCAATTAAATAAAAATTAAATGTAATGGACTTGGGGAAGAAGGTGGGGGATGATCCCATCAATGCCTGGCATGACCAAGACTTAAATAAAACCAGGAAGGAACTTAATTCTGTGTTTTGGATTGTAAGAGACACAAAGATACTAAATCTCTTCTGCTCCTTATGAACAACTTGCAGCTTCAATCCAAGATCCAGCCCTCCATGGTGGATATTTAAATTTAACAATGTCACAGACCTTTGATAAGCTTTGGAAAATTTTGGAGCCCAGGTCACGATGATATACAACCCCCAGTTATCTTTTGTACATCTCCCAGGTGTGAAATTAAAAAATGAGATGTGATTGATGGCAGCAGAATACACAAATTGTGCTTTTGAGGTCAGGGCTGTCACATCCATTTCATAATTACATGCTTCAAAGATTTATTAAAAGTTCTGGAGAACAAGGAATGTATTGGAAGAGAGACAATGCAAAAAGCTGGATGGATTTTGGAAAAAAAAGTACATCAGCAATGTGAGGAGATTCTTCAAAACAGAGGGTTTCCAAAAGGGAAAAAATAATAAAAAAATAACATACTGATTTAGAATAATGCCAAAAAATAAAGAAAATTGCAAACAAACAAAACCAAATATTTGAGAGCACAGAATAAAGCCTCAGTAGCAGCAAGGGTCAGAGAATAAACATGAGGTTTTAGTGTAAAAAAATGGCTTTTAAAAATTTCCTTAAAGGGCTTTTCTAAATGCCAACAATGCAAACCAATTTAATCTTAACCTGAAATTTAAGTGTGAAAATTATGGAGAACAGGATCAGCATCTGCCAAGCACAAAGGGATAAAATCCCACCTGAGAGCACAAAAATGAAGGAAAATGTTGAGGATTCTTTTACTCACCAGCTGCCTCCAGCACCAGCTGCAGCCTGGCCTTGGCCTGCTCAGCAGGAGTCTGCAAGAGAGGATGGATCAGCTCCCACCTGCAGCTCCTGCCCACCCAGCACAGCCACTCCCAGACAGGAACCTGCAAGATTCCACCAGAGAAACCTCCAGAACTGACCCCAAACCCCAAATCCCACAACGTGGCTGTGGCACCGAGACCAAGCCATGCCCAGCTCAAATCCCAACCTTCCAAATCCCAAATCACAACCTTCCAATCCCAAATCCCAACCTTCCAAATCCCAAATCCCAACCTTCCAATCCCAAATCACAACCTTCCAAATCCCAAATCCCAGCCATCCAACCCCAAATCCCAGCCATCCAACCCCAAATCCCAACCTTCCAAATCCCAACACTCCAACCCCAAATCCCAACTCTTCCAACCCAACCACAAATCCCAAATCCCAACTTTCCAAATCCCAAATCCCAACCATCCAACCCCAAATCCCAATCTTCCAAATCCCAACACTCCAACCCCAAATCCCAACTCTCCAACCTCAAATCCCAACCTTCCAAGTCCCAACTCTCCAACCCCAAATTCCCGACTCTCCAACCTCAAATCCTGACTCTCCAAGCCCAAATCCCAACCCTCTAACCCCAAATCCCAACCTCAAATCCCAACCTTCCAAATCCCAACCCTCCAACCTTCCAAATCCTAACTCTCCAACCCCAAATCAAACACCTTTTCCCTCTCCTCCCATGGAATCGTGGATGTGTCTTGCTCATAAGGGAGGGAAGACTCCAATTCTTCTTTTCCTCAGCAATATCTCACTCAGAGCAGCCCAGGCAGCTGCTCTGGGGGAATCTTCCCCTTTGCCCCTGCCCCAGGTGTTAATTACTCCGTGGGCATCATTTCCCCATCAGAGAACTCAGCCCAGGCACCTTTTTATCAATCAATAACCCCTAACCAAGGGGTGAAAGGAGAATTCTGAAATAAAGGTGACTGGCTTGGCCCCAGAAAACATCTCCCCAACTGGTGGGTGAGGCCAGCACTCGAGAAAAGAGAGGATTTCAGCTGAAAACCACAATTAGAGCCCCACACAAGCCAGGAGCAATGTGTGAGAACAGCTACCCCAGGTCAGTATTGATCTAGGGGACCATTAAGTGGAAAAAATTCAGCAAGAGCCTCAGGAAACTTCAAAATGGTGAAATGGTTGGTGGAGGAAACATTACCAAGAGTGATATTGAGCAAAATAAATCCCTGTGCTTCCCTCATGGTCTTAAGCATAACACAGAAGGAAAAGAATTCAAAGAGTAAAAGGAAAAAGAGAAATATTTCTGGTGCCAGCTGGTGAAGGAGCCCACTAAATGTAAAAGGAGAGGAATTCCCTAAAATTCCTTAACAAGCACTCTACAAACTGAGCTCATCCCCAGCAATGAATTTTACATTCCAGTGAGGACTGGAATCCAGTTCAGAAAAGGATGGACACCACAGGACACCATCACCCACAAGCACCCCTGGGATTCCAAACTGCTTTTAACATTTCAAACAAAAATTGGATTGGATCATTCAGTTTTTCATGGCAGCTGATTTATGCAGATGTGGCCCATCCTTAACTTGTATTTCTTTGCAGTTCATCCTCTGCATTCCATCTCTGCTCCTTTCATAAATAGTTATTTTAATAAAACTACACTAAACCAGCCTGACAACTCTAAATTTGGGGGGTTTTGTGTAATATTCCCCACACAAGTTACTTGTCACTCACAGCTCCAGGAAATAAGTGCTGATGTGATGGGCAGCTCCAGAAAAGCCAGGAGACCATGGTTGGCTTTCCAAATATTCCATTTCAAGGGAGAATCATCTTCACAATTAATTAATATATTAGAACCAACACTTTAATTCAGCTTTAGAATGTCTTTTTTAAATACATCCAGGAATATTTTAAATATTCCTTCTATTAGGGATGAATGGCAAAAGTTCTTGACAGAGGAAATATTAAAGTGAAAATTTGAGAACACTGAGGAAAACTATTTGAGAAACATCAAGTTTATAAACAGAGTCCAAATTTCTGCTGGAGAAATCCCAGCCACTGGGAATATTGTGGGGCAGAGCATGTGGCTCTTGGCAGCACTGGAAAACTTTTTATTCCAGCAGTTCATGATGCTGCAGCATTTTGAGCTGGGATGCTGCCTTCCTGAATTATTATCATTATGGAATTTCATATGGAAAATGTCTGCTATGTGCTAAAACTAGACAGGTTCCACTCCTCCTGCTCATCCCTGGGGTAAAATTTACCTACAGGACTTTTCTGTCTTAAAACATCTGGATAAAAGCCCAACAAACTTCTGGGGATGGTGATTAATTTTGGGGGGTTTTGACACAAATCTTTCCTCTTTGATAAAAACCAACTCATCCCTCAATATTCCCAGGAAAATCTGCTACCTGAAATTATAATTCCATGTTTGACTTGCAGAAAATACATCAATTTTTAGTGAAAATAATCAAACTTCAAATTAAAAAATGGATGAAAATTGGAAATTTTGGGAATTCAAAGCAGTTTTTGCAGCAAGGGCTCCTTTAAAAGGAGCAGAAAACAATAGTGGATTCATTTCAGTGAATATTCCTGAGAAAAAGCAAGGAAAAAGGGAGTGGATACAGCAAAATGGATTAAACACTCAGCAGAAAGAGGGAGAGCTGTAAATAAGATTTGGAAAAAAAAAAAAATCTGTAAATCCAGGTATTTTTAAAAGGAAAAACTCCTGGAAGTGTTAAACTTATACAGCCATAAAAACTCAGTGTGAGTTCTTTAATAAGAGAGGAAATATAAATAATATTGCACTAAAAGCTAAAAAATCACCTCCCCTCTATTTATTTCCTTGCTCTCTGGAATATCATCCCTTAGATTTACATTTGCATGGAAATACAGCCACAATCACCCAAAAATTCAACATTCTGATAAAGAGCTGACAGAACAGAGATTTCTGCATCAACATCATCTGGTCATTATTCTGTAAATTCATCAATTTCTTAACCTTTAAAAATTACAGTTAGAATGATCCCCACAGCTTACAAAAGTTGTAAAATTATTAATATTTAACTCTTAATTATGGATTTTTTAATCTTTCATCACTGTTTCAAATTTCTGCTGCATTATGTTGCAACAAAGTCGTGGAAGAATATAAAAATAGCAGCAGATAAATGCAGGTCCTGAAATGAAAATTTTTAATTAACACAGCATAAACTGCCAAGGCTGGAGAAACAGGAGCACAACCAACAGGTAACAGGGATTAATTGACAAAAGGAGCAGTTAATATTTGAATTTCTGCTTTATTTTTTCCACTAAGAGAGGAGTTTTCTCTAAATAAATCAGAGCTTCCAGAAAAAGGGAATCTCATTCCCTTTGGAATCTTTGCATTGAAATGCAGCAACTGAAAAATAATGAAAAAAAAATTGAAAATTAAAAGCATTTCAAGTATCACAAGGATCCAGTGGGTTCTAAATTAGCAATCTGTTTCAAAATTATCTGATAACCTACCCCAAATCATCCTTAATTACACAGGAATTAACCTGAACTTAATCAAGATTAGATATTTGGAATAAAAGAACATTCTCTGTCTGCTCTCAGCTTCAATGATGAACTCACCCCCTCTGCACCAATTTTTGTTTTTTGGGCTGTCACAGATTTGCTGGTTTAACTTTTCCAAAAATGACTTGTGCTTCGTGCTTTTGGCTCTGCTTCTGACAAATAAATACAAAATAAAATCTGCAGGGCAAACCATAATTATTCTGGGGAGCACCTGCATCAAATCAGGGCGCAGAGATTTGTATTTTAGGTGCAGACCACAGAGAGTTGGGCAAATTTATGCTTCATCTCAGTATTGTGCCAAGATCCCTCTTCAATATCTGCAATAAAACACCTTCAGATCAAAAGATTTCCATGCAAAATCCTCAGAAGAGGAGAAAGAACCCCCTAAAAATTTGCTGGTGGCCTCAATAATTAGATTAAAAATCAATTACCCTCCTGCCTAAATGTTTGTTTGCTGGAGAAAACCCTCCCAGGAAATGCATTTAAACTTGGGCACGGTGAAGCAGCCACTGCCCTCCATAAAGTTCCTTTATATATTTTCCCACAATATGCACAAAACCAGAATATGAAATCAGAAACATTTTACACATTCTCATACTTCAGAGAGCACTAACAGCATTTTACTCGTCGAAAGCACTTCATCTTCATGTCTCTATAAGGCAGAGTTGGTGCATAATAATGTAATTTATATTGCCTAAATGTTATTTTGGGAGCATTGCATCATTTCTCAAACTTCATGACCTTTACAATTTTCCAAACTTTTATTTCCCTCATTATTCTGAACAGATTTCATTACATATTTTGAATGTAAACAACCCTGAATAATGATGGGCCCCATTACGTATGTACAGCCCTGACAAAGGCGCGCGGGGCCGAGATGGAAACCGCCGCATTAATTTACCTCCCACCCGCCGCAACTGCACTCCCATAAAAAGTTTTATGCTCAACTCACATAAATCACGGGCAAGAAAAATGAGAAAATCTGGTGGCTAACTCATCTTCCACCATTCTGCGAAAATGAAATTCACTGAAATACCTATCAAAACTGCAATCATCAAGAGATAATGTCTTCTTAGGTCTATCTGCACTTTCCGATTTAATTTCCTCCATGCCCTTGACATCCACAGATACCATTAAGATTAAGAGCAGCGAGTAACTGGAGCAGTTCTCAGATTTTGATATATGGGGCCCAGGCACTAAATGTAATATCATCATTTGAAAATTAATGCAATATTTCTTTTGTTAGTTTTTCCCGCTCGGAAAGCGGGATGAATACCGGGGGTTCTCGCCAGTAATTTCCCCATCAGAATGCCGTGCAATTATGAGGAGATGTGCACCTGGGCAGAGGTCACCCAAATTACTCCATCATTTAATGAGCACCGAGATCAAACCCCGGCACACTGTTGCTGCCGAGAGACGCCTCGCAGCCTGCTACATCAAATCTGATGGAATCATTAGAGTAATAAGCAGGAAAATCTGTTTGCAGATTAACCTCTGGTTTCACGCTGCTTTCATCTAATGGGGCGCTGTGGAAATCTTGTCAGCTTTTCATCAGGCGCGATCAAATTACGGGAATTGCGAACAAACCGCCGGCGCGATTGGGAACAACACCCGCGCGTGCCGGGGGTTCCGTGCAGGTGCCAGGGAAAATCACACTCTGGATGCTTTACAGCCTTGTCTGCTCCAGCTGATGGCTGCCTGAGGAACGGGGATGCTCCATCACCTTCCCAAATTCAGGGTGTTTTTGGGGTAAATGTGAGCGGGGCCACCGAGGGAAAGCAAAGGAAAGGCACAAAGGGCACGGGGAGGAAAGGTCACAGGGCACCTCTGCCTCCCTGGTAAGTGAGAGTGATCAAAGTTTACTTTTTAATAAAGACACAGGGACATTAAAGTGTTGTTTTATGTGGAGCAGCTCTGGTTTCAGAGCTTGCCAGTAATGGGAAGTGACAGGGAAAAACTCGCTTCTCTTACAAAGTTTCCACAAAATTTGCCGCTGCTGGAACAACAAACTGCTGCAACCCTTTGAATATTCTGCCATGAAAACGTTCTGCCTCTGATGGTTTGATCACACTGTTGTTTGATTCACATCTGCAGCTACCAGAACAAATAAAAGTGGAGTATGCACATGAATTTAATCCACGTTGAGTGCCCCACAGTTCCTCCAGATCCACGGGGCCCCTCTGCAGGAGCAGCCCCTGCAGGCAAACAGAGCCAAACAAGATGCATTTTTCCATGGATATTCATAAGCCATTGATCTTCTGCAGGGATTACCTGATCTGAACCTGACCCAGAGCTCCTGAAGGAGCTGGAAAGATTTCCAAGGAAAGGTTTTCCAGAGGAATATTTGGGATGCCAACCCTGGCACAGCCAAAGTTGAGCTGGGGACACTGGGGGTCCCCCGTCAGTGGGGGACACAGCCAGAGCCAGCACTGCTCCTCAAAAAGCACCTTGGTGCCTCCACTGGGCACTCTGGGCTCTCCAGCCCATCCAAAGGGAAATTTGGGAAGTCCCTGGACACAAATGTCACCTTGGCCATGGGTGGAAACCTCTCCACCCCCACCCTCACTCCCCTCCCCTCAGAACAGGACAACAATTCAAGAGAGACACAGGAGACAAGTCCAGCCTGCTGAGCATAATTGACCAGCATGGAATTTTGCCAGGCCAGCAAGACAAACATAATTACTCATATTAAGGGCGTTAATTAATTGCTTGTGAGCACAAATAATTGGCTGCTGGGCTCACAGCTCGTTAGGAAGCCAAGGACTGTCAGACGTGGCTGCCCCGTGGCCACGGAGCAGGGACACCACAGGAAATAAATATTGACATTTAATTTAAATAAATACCTGATCAAATATTGACACCAAAGAAAGGAGAAGGGCTCTTGGTTGGGATTTGGGGTTTTTTTTGGTTGGCCAGATCAAAGAAAGACATGGACCTCAAAGCTCAGCCATGGCAGGGACACCTTCCACTGTGCCAGGCTGCTCCAACCTGGCCTTGGGCACTGCCAGGGATCCAGGGCCTGCCCACCCTCCCAGCCAGGAATTCCTGCCCAGTATTCCACCTAAACCTACTCCTTTCACTTTGAAGCCATTCCCTGTATCCTGTCAGTCCAGACTCTCATAAATCCCAAACTGTAAAACATTCTGTTTTTACAGAAGGGATTCAATAACAGATTGTCAAATCAAGATTAAAACTCTTAAGGGGGGAAAAACTTCCTTACAGGCATTTGGAGATGCAGGAATTAAAGAAATAGTGGCTTAAATCTTTGGAGAAATATCCCTATAATTTATTGGAGTCCAAAAGGTCTTTATGAACAAAATGTTGAGGTATGGAGCAACTGCCAGCACAAATATTCTTACCTGTGGGTGCCTTGGGAAACTGTTTGTTTCCTTGAGCCCCCATTCCCAGGACAGATTTTGTAAGATCAAAGGGAAAAGGGGAAAAAATTCTCAGATCTGGAGGTGTTTGACAGATCTTTCAGGAAAAGGTTCCCTGTCCACAGGAGGGGGTGGAATGAGACCTTTAAGGTCCCTTCCTGCTCAATTCTGGGATTCTAAATACAAATCAGCCAATTTATTTAATGAAGAGATAATTTTATCCCAAATTATTGAGAGGTAACCCATAAAGCACTTCAGGTACCATCATCCACAGGGGACATTTCCAGCACCTTCTGCCCCAATCCCAGAGAAACCCTCAACACCACTGAATTATTTTCCTGCTTCCCACCTCCCCAGGCTACTCCAAGCCCACAGAGCCTCTTCCTTCCCACTTTTTGTTGTTATAAATCATCCCTGCAGCTCCTGCTGTGGCAGAAACCCCAGTTTAGAACCAGCCCCAGCCATGGTCAGTCTGTCAGGAAGGGAGCAGCTTTATAAAAATCCTGGGAAGCCACTGGATAAAAACTGCCTGGTACCAGCAGGGCAATGAAACCTTCCCCAGATTTACTGAAAGGATTCACCCCACAGTGAGACACCCCTGGGAGCAGCAAACAGGATGGATTGTCCAGCTGCTCTGGGAACTCTGCTCTTTATTCTGTTTGATGATTCCCAACACATTTCACAGGGCACTGTTAGAAAGGGGGAGCTCCTGAGAGCTGTGCCAGGAGATCCATCCCACCAGGATTTCCATTCCACCAGGATCTCCATCCTGCCCATCACAGCAGGATGTCCATCCTCTCCACCCCAGCAGGATCTCCATCCTTTCCATGCCACCATGATCTCCACCCCACCAGGATAAACCATCCTCTCCATCTCACCAGGACCTGCACCCCACCAGGATCTCCATCCTTTCCATCCCACCACAATCTCCATCCTCTGGATCCCACCAGGATCTCCATCCTCTCCATCTCACCAGGATCTCCATCCTCTCCATCTCACCAGGATCTCCATCCTCTCCATCTCACCAGGATCTCCATCCTCTCCATCTCACCAAGATCTCCACCCCACCAGGATCTCCATTCTCTCCACCCCACCAGGATCTCCATTCTCTCCACCCCACCAGGATCTCCATTCTCTCCACCCCACCAGGATCTCCATTCTCTCCACCCCACCAGGATCTCCATTCTCTCCACCCCACCAGGATCTCCATTCTCTCCACCCCACCAGGATCTCCATTCTCTCCACCCCACCAGGATCTCCATTCTCTCCACCCCACCAGGATCTCCATTCTCTCCACCCCACCAGGATCTCCATTCTCTCCACCCCACCACGATCCCCACCCTCTCCATCCCTCAGGCACTCCAAGGAGATATTGGTGCACCCAAGCTCCTCCCAATCCTTCCCCAGTGATTCCCAAAATGGGAAGCAACAAGAGGAAAAGCAATTCTGTCCAATGACACATGATGGTTTTAACAGCTCTGTGGAACAGCAGGGACTATTTATATATTCCATTAAAAAAATCAAACCCTTCTCAGGATGGATGTGCCATTAATAGTGAATATTTTCATTTAATGGGATTTAATAATCACTTTAGATCAACTATTTAATGTTCCACTGATTGCTGGTACCAACATGTGAGGCCCAACCAGCTTCTGACTTGTGACAAGATTTTATTTTCCTCAGTCTTGATCAACTGATGAGTTTTTAATGCTAAGCCTGGCTTGCCATCACTTGTGGGTTTCATATGTTTACTTAAACCAGAAATATTTTGCACCTCAATTATTATTTCCTACTGCAGCCCTGAATGGAATTTAAGTCGATCCATTATTCATAAAGCAAAGACAAGAGAAAACACAAAGCTGTGCACTTCTTTCAAAGCCTCCAAATGACTCAAACACACCATATTTATGCATGCAATATTTGATTGTGTCCCTGGCTCTTTTTTTTTTTTTTTTATACTTTTTTTAATCACAAGTTTGTTGTTTTCAGATCAGGATATGCCAAAAATCCAACACCAAACAATTTTTGTTTATAATTAAGGCAATCATCAATCCAAGGATTGTAGTCCGGTTTATTTCATCTCCACATCAAAAAAAAGTAATTTAAAAAAATTAAAATTCCCTTGAAATGGGGAGATAAATGAAAATGTGAGTGCCTTCACATAATAACAGTAGCCTGACCCTCTGGGAAATGGTTGACTTTCTCAATTCAAGGTATTCAAAGCTCATTCAAAAGTGTTCATTTGGAATGCAGATATCAAAGATGATGCAAATGTTCAAGAGAAAATTAAAACTTACCAGATGTTCTAATCCAGCTTTGATGTTTGCAGAGTCCCTGTAAGAGAAGAACAAAAGTTCTAAATAGTTGCTAAACCCTTGTCTGCAACGATTTCTGTTTAACTCTGAAATGGCAAAGCTGGGTAATTTCTCCAGTGTGACAATTTTTAATTTTAATACAAATATTTACCTGCAACACCTAAATAAAATTGATTACCCTAATGCTCAATGGCAGAATTAAACCCTCAGATATTACCTGCCCTGAAATTGCTACAAGCTGCAGCAATGCCACAGGATGCACATTTAAAATCAACATTTGCAATCTAATTATGCCACTATTTACACTGGAAGGAACCAGCCAGGCCAGGGCAGGGGCTGTTTGTCAAATCCACATTTGGTGCCTCCTGGTTCTGTTTTGCCACCAATTCCAATGAAATTCTGTGTCCCTTTCCAGGGTGATGGAGAGAAGGAATTGTGATTAATTCCATGGTTTGTGGCAGCCATGCTGGAGCTCAGCATCCAATTCCTGAAAGCTGCAAAAACTCCAAATGTACAGAAAGAAAATGGGAAGAATTTTACATAAAGGCAGCTGCAAAGAGAAATGGACCAAAGAATCCAAGTAAAAACTCTGAAAAGAAAAAAATTCAGAGAGAAAATTTATCCTTAACACATCCTACTATGGAAAAAAAGATGAAATCCAAGGGAAAAAAAAATTAATTCCCCAAATTCCAACCCATCAAACAAGGAGATGGTTCCTGCTCCCATCAGCTCCAGGTTCTACCTCAGTCCAACATCACCTCTTGGAAGGGGGGTCACTGCCATGGCACTTTTTTATAATTTCCTAAAGCTTTACCAAAAATCTGCTATGCAGCTATTTTTTCATATTTAAATGACATTAATGAAGTGGAGGGGGGGGCAAAAATATACTTTTGCTGTTTGAAATTGAAAGAAGAATTGATTCTTCTCAGCCCTTCAGGATTTCTCCCAAATTGCTGAGCCTGGAGGAGGATCCAGGGAGAGCTCAGAGCTCAAAGGGGCTCCAGGAGAGCTGGGGAGGGACTGGGGACAGGGATGGAGGGACAGGACACAGGGAATGGAGGAGGGAAGGGATGGATGGGATGTTGGGAAGGAATTTCTGACTGGGATGGAATTCCCTGAGAAGCTGCCCCTGGATCCCTGGAAGTGTCCAAGGCCAGGCTGGAGGTGTCCCTGTGCCCAGGTGTCTTGGGCTGCAATGCAGGGTGTGATCAGAAATGTGAATTCTGTCCCCATCTGTTAACCCAGTGGGGCAGTGCCCCTGATCTCCTGGCACACATTATCTGCTCATGGGCCATCTTTAACCCAGCTGGGCAATCATCTTTATCTTCCCACAGCCCATCCTCCCTCCAGGAGATATCTCCTGTTCATGGCCACTGAGTCCCAGGGCATGACTGATAAAATTCCATCATCCCACTGGGAGATGCTCCAGCCAGGGGAGGAGCCAAGCCTTTCCTACCCAGATAAAAACTGACATTTGGGACACCAAGGAACCTTCTTCCCACTGGATTCCAGAGGAAAGCCAGACCTTTGCACATCATCCCTGGAGCTTCAGAGGAAACTGCACCTTCTCCAGGAGCACTGCTCCAGCTGAACCACATCTGCCCCTGCAGGAGGATGCAGCCACCATTGAATGGGACTGTGCCAACACCCTGACTGACTGACGGGTGTCAGCTTGGATTCTGACTCTGGCAGGGCTGGGATTGTTCTGTGTAATACTGCATTGCTATTTTAATGTTCCTAGTAAAGAACTGTTATTCCTAATTCCCATCTCTTTGCCTGAGAGCCCCTTAATGTCACAATTATAATAATTTGGAGGGAGGGGGTTTACATTCTCCATTTCACAGAGAAGCTCCTGCCTTTACTGGCAGAGACCTGTCCTTCAAGCCAGGACAGGTGGGATGGGTGGGATTTAATCTCCCTTCCAGCCCAAGGCACTCCCTGGTTCCAGGATCCCTTCTGGAGGTGCTCCCTGCCATTTGAAGGGATGCTCTGGGAGAGGATGCAGGGCAGGGCTGGGAGGAGCCCCCTGTCCCTGCCATCAATATTTGTGCACCTCAGCCCAGCCTGTGCTGAAAGCAGCCTTAATTCAATTACAGGCCTCAAAACTGATAAAAAAGGTCCTGAAGTGGAAAATGTGAGGAGATTATTGGCAAATGAATAAAGATTTGTATCGAACCAACACAGGGAGCAGAGCAGGGTTTGGTGGGGCTGTTTTTTAATCATCCCCTGGCTCAAACCTTCTGGGAACAGCGAGTTTCCCTTCCCCTCCTGCAGCACATCGATTCCTGAATTAGGCTGCAATATTAAATAATTAATATACTTGCCATGATTGATGTTTTGCATTAGTTGAATATTAGGTTATCAATCAAAATCCACTTGGTTTAATGTAATAATATTGAAAAAGTGTCACGGGCTGTTCAGCCAATTTGTAGTTGAGGCAGCCCAGACAGGAATATTGGTGTAACACAAGGCCCCAACACAGGAAATGCAGTGCTGCAACATCCATAAGGAAAACATTATCAAACTAAGCAGGACAAGGCTGAGCTTGTCCTAAATAAACCTTGGGGCACCTGTCACTTCCAATGAAAACCTCTTCCCAGCCCCAGGCTGCTGGGCATCAATCAGCCAGCCTATGGCAGGGTTTTATCTTTTAGTTAAGCAATAGATTATATTAGAGATCTCATACAATTATATTCTGTAGCCTAGTCTGGATTACATTATATATACAATGCAATACATTACATTACATAATTGTATTTATAGAAGTATAGCTAATAATTATGTATTTTAAATACATACTGGAAATTGTATTATCAAATTGGTTGTGTTTGCATAATTATGTAAAATAATCACGTATTTTAATTATGGTATTTGTATCAAATTATATAAATAAGACTCCCATTGATATTTAATATGTTGTTTTAGACAAAGTCACACCAATGGCCACAGCTCAGCCTCCCACACAGCCCTGAGTGCCTGCAGAATTTTAAACCATTAAAAAACCACAAATAAAAGCCAGGAGCAGCTTTGTGCACACCCAACATTCCAATGCTCACAACATAAAAGAAACCATAAATCTGTATTAATTTGTATGAATTGCCAGGTAATTATGTTTTACTCCATTTCATACCCCACAGTTCAGTATTTTTGCTTTTCACACCATCTCCAGTGCAGCACCCTTAATTTCTTTGGTTCATTAGGCAAGTTTGACTTTATTCCTGAGATTTCCTTTTTTTTTTTCTATCAGAGAAAATTCAGAATTTTTCCCCACTACAGTCAAGGATTTGCAGTAAAACACTTCTTGACATGCATATATTTAAAGTAAATATCACACTCAGGCTCATCCAAGATGCCAGGGGAAAAAATTCCAGCTCCATTTGAATCCTGGTCATGAAGGACCTGTAGGAAGAAGCTGGGAATTCAATCAAGGAATTTCCATGGAACTGGAGGAGCTTTAAGGTCCCTTCCAACCCAAACCAGTCTGGGATTCTCCATGTTTTGCCAGGTTTGGGATTACTTAAATCCACAGTAACTAACTGAGCTGGTGTGACTTCCTTTGCCAGTAAATTAAATTAAAAGTATTCCCTAAGACTTGCTGAAATCATGATTTTAACCTGGAACATATTCATGGTCCTAAAAATACTCCCTGTATCAAAGTCATCATTAATCAAGGGAGCTGAAAAATTTAACTATCCTCAAAATTCCCATTTAGGTATTAAAAACAGCTTCAGATTCACACAACATGTATTTTCTAGTGAATTTATAGCAGTTCCAAGAACTGTAGAACTAATACACAGTTAATTAATAGCTAATAATTGTCTTTGCCACAAATTTTGGGTTACAAGACATAGGCTGCAGGATAATCCTATGGGTTACTTATATATTTATTATTATTTATTATTATATATTTATGGACATTACAGCATAATTCAGGTCAAAGGGCCCCTGGAGGGTGCAGAGTTCCTGATGAGAAAATTATGTTTCCATGTGATCCCACCACTTTATTTCTACCTCAGGATATCCCAAGATGAGACATTGCTGAACTTTTTTTTGTCATTTTATCATTTTTTGCTGCTCTTTCCAAACTTTCCTGCACAACAAACTCATCAAGAAGAGCAAATGGATTGGGAATCCCACACCCTGAGAGGAAAAACACCCATTTTATATATATATATATATATATATTTTTTTTTTTTTTTTTTTTTTTTTTTTTTTTTTTTTCCTTTAAAGTGTGCAATGTTGTTTTGTTCTTACCAAGTATCAGCTTTGTAAGATCTGGAGCTGATCCTGGAGTGGAAAGATTCCAAACCCAGTGGATCCCTCACTCCCAATCATTCAGATAATTTATCTCAGGAAAAACCAATAAGAAGTTTGGCCAATTATTGATAAATTTCAAAGTAACCCAACACACAAACACTGGAATAACTTGGAACTGCCAAGAACTCAGTGGAAAATAATTCAAACCAAATTGAATCATGCTAAAACCAGGGACTTTAAACAGGACACGAGGTGAAACAATTTCCATAAGTTGTTATCCTAGAAAGAAGGAAAACCAGTACCCAAGAGACCTTATCAAATATTCAAGAGAGGGAAATATGTAATAACCCTGGCTCAGAGAGTAAAATCCAAGATTTTATTCAATATCAATGCTGAAACTAAACAGAGAGGGAAAACCCCAAAATACAGTGTTGATAAAAGCAGGATTTTCAAACAGACCCTACAAAAATATTGCATTTCTTTGCATGCATTTCTCAGGTAAACAAGAGACAAAACACCCAAAATCTCCTGGTTTGGTTCCATGGAGGCTTCAGGTCAGGTATGAAAATCCCACAAATTACAGGAGAGAAAAAAACCCTACCAAAATCTTTTGGTTTTGTTCCATGGAGGCTTCAGGTCAGGTATGAAAGTTCCATAAATTACAAGAGATAAAAATAACCACAAGATATGAAAATAACCACCCAAAATCTCCAGGTTTTGTTTCATGGAGAGTTCAGGTTAGGTATGAAAATCTCAGAAATTACAAGAGACAAAAATTATCACAAGACAGGAAAATAACCACCCAAAATCTGGTTTGGTTCCATGCAGGCTTCAAGGTCAGGTATGGAAATCTCGTAAGTAACAAAAGAGAAAAATAACCAGAAGAGGTAAAAATAACACCCAAAATCTCCTGGTTTTGTTTCATGGAGGATTCAGACCAGGAATGAAAATCCCATAAAATACAAGAGACAAAAATGACCACAAGATATGAAAATAACACCCAAAATCTCCAGGTTTTGTCTCATGGAGGCTTCAGGTCAGGTATGGAAATCCCATAAACCACAAGAGATAAAATAACACCCAAAATCTCCAGGTTTTGTCACATGGGGGACTTGGATCAGGTATGGAAATCCCATAAATTATAAGAGATAAAATAACACCCAAAATCTCCAGGTTTTGTCTCATGGAGGACTCAGATCAGGTATGGAAATCTCATAAATTATAAGAGATAAAATAACACCCAAAATCTCCAGGTTTTGTCACATGGGGGACTCAGATCAGGTATGGAAATCCCATAAATGTTCTGATTCCTCTGCCCTGGTTGCCTCAAAGCCCCTCCTCAGCTCAGCCTGGCAATTCCAAGGTTCCTGGAGATTCCATCACCTGCAAGTCCTTGGGGTTGGGCTTGGTTGGGTTTTTTTCCCTGTTTTTGGGTGGGATTTCTCCTCCTGTTCCCTTCACAAGCAGCAAAACCTCGTTCCTCCCTGTCTGCACTGCCAGCAATCAAACATCAGGAATGTCTCTGTTAACCAGCCCCCAACAAATCACACAACTTTGGCCTGGTTTACCTTCTCTGTAATATTATTTAGTAGATATTCAATTAAAACACATCCTGTAGGTGAAAGTGGAGGAAATTATTTCCACCATGGACAGGAGTGAAGGTTGCTAATTAGGCTGCAGGTACAAACCAGATCCCAAAAGCAGCAGCCAGCCCAGCACTGGAAATGCCCACAAGGCTGGGCTGAATATTAAACAAAGGCCAGCAAGTTGCAGTGCTGGGAAGCACAACTCTGGGAAAAACTCCCTGGACTGGTAGAGAGTGTTACAGGTTAATGAGGAACATAGAAGGAGAGCAGAGTAATTATCATACCCAACACCTCCCCATCTGTGCTGGGATGGCTGCAGAATATCAACACAGCAGCACTGATCACACCCTGGGCCAGCAGCAGAAATATCTGAGACCTGAGCTTCTCCTCTGCCCGTGCTGCTGAGGAATATGAAATGCAAGTGGAAGTCAGGAGGAAATTTCAGTGTTCTAAGCGCTGAAACAATTTGAGTACAATCAATTTTCCATTTGCTGAAAGCTTCTAAATCCCCCTCATTCACCCAATTACTACTGTACTTAACCTAATGAAATTTTATTCTGGGGGAACAATACTATTCTTTAAACAAACAGTTGAAAAAAAAAAAATATAAGATTAAAAACTTCCAGACAAAGAATCAACTCCTAGAGAAAAGATGCAAATAAAATCGCTATCATAATCTTTTGTTTTTTATTTGCAAGTAGGAGAGTGAGGAGAAACAAAAGCATGGAACATAGCATCTGTCATATCAGAATATAAAAAGATGATCCTGGCACCAAATGAAAAAGCTTTAATTCATTTGCAAATCAAGGCTGCCAGTTCTATTTCAAGCTGGCGGTAACTGTCAAGAGTTAACAAGATAATCACTTTCAATCCTGCCTTCAATGCTACATTACACTGTTATTCCATTCAATAAGGCCCTTCTTTGGGGCACTGGATGAATGGTTTTCATTTCAAACTCACACAAAAAGTTGCAGGGGAAAGAAAAAAAAAAAAAAAAAAAAAAATCCATGGGGCTTAAGAAAGAAATCCCTTTATGGGCATTTATCTGCCGGCACTTGCTTTTAGGCAAAATGAGATATTTGGATACATTGGTGTCCATTCACTTCCTCTATTCCTTCAGGCCCTCAGTCTGGTGATAAAAAAAAAAATCCCACAAGGAAACCTCAAGCCTGTTTAGTTTGGGTTTTTTTGTTGTTTTTTTTTTAAACTATCTGTGCTCATTAAACAAGTTCTGCAATAATCTTTGGTAAATACTTCACACCACACTGAAACACCATCAGGTGTGAATGGCTCCATCTCTAAATTCATTATAAACTGCTCAAAAATAGGAAATGCTCGTGGAAATTGTGCTGAGAGAAACATTTGCCAGTTGCTCATTAAATATTCAGTAAAAATAAAGTTACCAATTAAAGGCTCTCTGCCTAGGAAACAAGGCAACCTCCAGTTTATGTAAATTCATTATTTGGAATTCTTTTCTAAGACTCTGTGCCATCATTTCTTCCCAAGAGGAGAAAATCTTGTAGAAGTTTATTAAATATTTTAAACTTATCTGCTGGCAACCCCACTTTCCACTAAGACCTGTGAATAAAACTCTTCAAGCTTTTGCTCAGTGCTTAAAATTCACATTACAAGACACAGCCTTGGTTCCATTGCACAGATCTCTTTCTATTACTGCATATTTGTATTTAAAGGTTGGCATTGATGATCTGGGAGATCTTTTCCAACCTCAAGGATTCTACAAAGTTTTAGAAACAAATTAAGTCTTTTTTTTTCCCCATTTTTTTCCTTCTTTCTTTAATCCCCACAGATCTCAGTTCAGAGAACAAAGCTAAATTTATATTTAATATCTGAACTGAGCTCAGCTTATCCAACCTATAACCAATGCAGAGCTGTACATATATTTAATTTACTTTATTAATCAGTAAAAATCCCTCTCCTCAAACCCAGGGACCCACCTCAGCCATCACTTTTATTCTATTTGCAGAGCTCAGATTTTTGATTGTTTTTCTAGCTCATCACTAGAAGTCAGACAACTTCCTCATGCAAATTGCTGCTTTCTATTCAGACTTTTATGAAAAATCTAACCACTACAAGTTACAGATTTATTTTTGTTCTTCAAAGCTTCCAAACACAGATATGTTCTTACAATTAAAATAATACTTTAACAAACCCTAAATGCCTCTGTCTATGAAGTACCAGGGTACAGCTGGTTTTGGTGCTCTACTGCCTCTCCTTCCCAAAAAAAAAAAGAATCTAAAACAAAAATTTTAATTAAAAGTTCACACAATTAAAATTTTTGACTTTGAGAGAGCACAAGATGTTGCACTTAAAACAGAAATTAAGAAAAAGTGAGATTTCAAACAGCAGGTCAGGACCTTAAGGAAAATGAATAAAGTCCCAAAAAGCCCAGGAGAAATTTGGGATGTGCTCCCTTCCCCTTGAGCCAGCAGCAGGATGGCACCAACACTGCTGAAAAATAAACAATTGATTAAAAAATGCAATGAACCAACAACCAACTCATTTCCACAGCTCAGGAGAAGGACCAGCATTATCCTTGCATCCAAAATCTGAAAAAAGGTTTCCAAAATCCCTGGAGAGGAGTGCAGCCCTTTGGGAACCATGGTCAGGTTCAGCTGAGCCCCAAAAATTCCCCAAATTTGCTGAAATTCCAGCACCTGGGGCTGCATGTGACCCAATTTTAGCACCCTGAAACCTTGTGCTTTTCTAGGTATTCCTGCTGGGAGGGGATAAAAATCCAGTTTGGTTTGACCCAGACTTTGGTTTAATTCCTCTCCTTTTCTCCACCCAGCCTGGGCTGATATCTCAGAATGTCTCAGGTGGGTCAGACAGATTTTCACCCCTACACAAAATAAAAATTTCCCTATTCCAGAGCAAATCTACTGATCTGAGAATATTTCATCTCCTCAACTACCTCACCTTTTTTGGTAAGAAGAGATTTGAGTTTCAGGCTTTCCTTTGCAATTTTTTTTGGTTTTTAATCTCAGTTTGATGTAGCCCCAAGGAAAACCTTTGGAATCCTCTTGGTTTCTCCAAGATGGTCATTCCAAGCAGCCCAGCCTCACTTCCAGTAAGGAAGGAAATTTTATCTTCTAACAACTTCCATGCTGGGCTGTGCTGCAAGACAAATTTATAAAATTTTTTAAAGGGAGAGCTGAAGTTGTTCAAGCTGAGGGGGAATTCCTCAAGTTCCTTGGCCACATATAAAGAGGAAGAAATAATATTTCATCAAAATTAAATAAAACCACAAACTGATTGCATGTCTCAAACACATCTGACCAAACCCAAGCCTAAGAGACAGTGATAGAAATAACCTGGAAGTGCTTTGAAATTAATAAAAACAATAGAGGGAAAAAAATCAGATCAAACCCAGCTAATTGGAGCTGATGGAGGAGAGGAGATGGGCTGGGATCACTAAAGGGATCCCATAAATTCCCACCTTGGTTTTCCCAGGATTCAGACACAACAGGGCAGCAAACACAGAGTTTGGTGCCCAACACAGCCTGGTGAGAACAAGCAAAGTTCTGCAAGCTCCCCTAAATCACAGTTTGCATTTCTGGTAGAAAATCTGACAGCCTAAAAAAAAAAAAAAAAACAAAACCCCAAACCACCAAGCAAAGCTGGCTGAGCTCTTTGTGCTCCTTGAGTTACACAGAACTCCTTCAGGCTCCACTTTTCCAGAATTATTAAATCTAAACTTCTTCCCACACCACAGTGCTCTTGCTCATTTCTTTCTCTTGTCTTTAATAATCTGTTTTTACCCTTTCTCTGCCAGAAAAACCAGCACCATCTGTTTGCTTTGGCACTTCCCAGAGGAAGTGTCCAGGGCAGGAAGGGCTCTGCAGGATGGAACAAACCCAGGGAATGTCCAGACCATGGTTTGGGTTGGAAGGGAGCTCAAAATCCACCTCACACACACAGGCAGGGACACCTTCCCCACACATCTCCCAGAAATATTTTTTGTGTTCTGGAGTTTCTCCAATGAAATCAAAATAATTAGTGTTGCACATTATTGATTTACCACCAAAATGAGGCCAGAAAAAGACAAAAATATAAGACATGTCTCGTTCTACAGCCAAGATTTCCTCCAAATGTTGTTTTTTGGTACAGAGTGAAGAGATTCCTGAAGGAATTGAGCACCATAAACATGGCAGGCTCCAAGAAAACTTGGATCTTAAGGAATTTGGAGATTGATGGTTAAAACCAATACTTCCTGTTGTACCTGCAAATCTTGGAGGTGAAGTGAAATATTCTATTAAAAAGATATATTTACACATAGAAATAAGTGAGGCTGGAAAAGACCTCCAGGATTATCAAAGATTATCAAGTCCAGCCTTTGACCAAACCCCACAATTAGATTAGATTAGGAAATGTAAGATCCAATTTTTGGATCACTCCTGGGCTGGTGACTCCACCCTGTAAACGTGCATCACTTCATTAGTGGCTTGTCTTCATTTTCTCTGTCTGCACTCAGAGTCAGGATTAAAAACACAAAGAAAATGAATTTTCTCATGTTTGGGATTGGTTGTTTATTAATTTTATCTGAAGTACAGAGAGTTCTGCAACATTTGCAGCTACCAGCTAAAGGTGAGCAAAATGGAGCTGAATTTAGCTGGGTACAAGGTCTGTTAAAGCTAAATAGAGAATTAACACCTGTATTATTTATACTTTTAACCCAATAACCAAATATCTGTGACCTGCAGTGCAGCACTGACTGTCCAACCAAAAACCACCTGAAATCATGGAGAAGAAGACAGAAGGAGACAACACCCAAATCTTCCATCTTGTCCCATAACTATTATTATATTATAAAACCTTCAAATTCCAAAAAGCCTTCACCATGTGAAATCACACACTTCTATTTAACTACATATCCATGATTTTAACTCCATCACTCAAATCTGGAAGCTTCTCCAAGACCCCAGGTCAAAAGCAGTGTTCTCCTGGGGGTCAGTGCCAGAAAGCAGAGAAATTCAAAAATTCCAAGTTTCTGGGATCCAACAATCCCCTGCCAGTGCTTAACCAACCCTCCAGGGAATAAATTCTCCCCAAGTCCAACCTGAACCTCCCCTGGCTCTCACAGACCCCCTGAGGTTGGAAAAGATCTCCAAAAATCAGAGGGAACCATTCCTGAGCACTGCAAACTGCTGCTCTAAGCCAAGCCCCAAGTGCAGCTGGTCCAGATCCAAATATTTATTTTTACCTCAGATTTCAGGGTGGTGACCTCAGCCAGCCCAGAGTCAGCTGAGCTCGTGTGTGAATTGAGTTTTTATCATTTCTGAAAGGAGGAGCAGCCAAAACCCCATAGTAGAAATTCTGCCTGTGATGCTCCCAGGATTCAGGATTTCCCTCTATCACACCACTCTTCATATTTGTCTTATTTCCCTCTCTGTAAGAAATGCATCCAATCTCACTGATGTCAATCAGAACAATCTGAATTTTTTGCTAACTGCTGGTGGAAGAATGTGACAGGGAACATTGGAATACTTGTGGCTGAAAGGGATTAAGAGAAAATAAAAAATTTCATAAATTCAATGAATAATTTCATAATTTAGAATGAACGTGCAAAATGAGAGACTGACCTGCACAAACAGCACCTTGCTACTGTTGGAAAAAAGAAGCCTCACATATTGGCTTTCCCCCCATTTTCAGTCTGGGCTGAAAGCTGCAATTTCAATATATAAAATTATTGTGTCTTGCAGAGAAGTGCCACCAAGGGGGGTCCCCAGAAAGTGGAACTGGAACTGTTCCAAGCAAGCAAAGACAGCACAAAGCTCAGGCCTGAGCTCTCACACAAAGGCAGGGCAGCACAAGGCACTGCTCAACTTATTGCAGAGTTAATCAATGTTTTCTGAAAACTCTCAGGCCCTTCAAACTGGTCAGGATGTTCTGGTAATGTAAATAAATAATATATAAAATAGATATATTTTTAAAAAATCCCCTTCCTCTGGTCATCGTGGCTTCAACAGCCAGCTCAGCATTTGGGTGAGAAACTTTTACACCAGTACCAAACACAGAGAATGGAAGAAATTGGAAGAATCAAGTGAAGAAATTTAAAAATAAAGTTGAAAACTTTGCACCTGTGTACAAGAGGATAAAATACTTCAGTTGTCTCTACATGTAATTTTTTTTTTTTTTTTGGCCCAGCAGCAGAAATCCAGCCCAGCCAACAGCTGGAGTCAACAATGCTCAAAGTACAGGTAAAATCATTTCAACTATTTGAAATTTTGCACTGTAAAATTTGCAAACTCTGCTTCATCTCTGGATTCAAGGTGGGCTTTTCCTTGTCAATCTGCAATGACAGAAGCTGCACAAACCAATGGTAAAAGCAGCAGTAAAATGTCCAGTTTTGTACATACAGCACAGCAAAGCATGTGGGACTTGGTGTACTACAAAAGGGCTAAAGATAATTTTTTAAACAGTTTTTCCCATTCTATATCTGGCATTTCTGTCATGAGGTAATGAGGAAGGCTGAAATCAGCACATCCTGAAACATCTTCTGCACTTGCAGGATGTCACAGACCTGACTGGGAATGACAAAAATCCAAGTGCTGAGAAATATTTGAGAAGCTGTAATAGCCCAGCACCAGATAAATATTTTTTTTAAAAATTAAAACACAGCCCCCAAAGCCAGAGCCAGGGGAATTCACTATCTCTTGGACGTGGAATTGATCTGAATGCAATTACTTTATTCTTTTCAGCTCAGTTTGACTTTGAACTAAACATCAATTAATGCACAAACAAGATCTGTTAACTCCAACACTGATTTTTCCATAAAAGATGAGAAGCAGATTCATTGGCCTTCACTGAATGGCTTTGAGCAATCACAACCATCACCCAACTTCATTTTCCAGTGGTCACTTAAACCCTTAATTCTCACCATGAAAACTCCCTCAGCCTCAGTTCTAAAGCCTTAAATTAGCAAACAAGACATCACATAATACAAGCTCCAAAGCTGGGACCTTCCAGTGCTTCAGCTGCCTCAGCCATTGAGCCATGGCCAACAGAAGCTCATTTGAATAATCAATATGACAACCTTATTTTTCTAATGCAAACAGGATTGCTACAGTAAGGTGTCTCACTGCCACATCACAGTCATGGCCTCTTTTAACCCCTAATTAGATTTAGGTGATTATCCCTGCTCTTCCTTACAAGTGTACAGCCTGGATAAGGGATGACAAAAGCTATCTGCCACTTCCTCAGCCTCTGCAGGCTGCAGGTTATGCAGGGAGATACAGGGGGAAGATCAGCCAACAATTGTTATTCATATCACCTCCAGTTTGGAGATAGTCACAGTTTGCCATCCACAAATAGCCCAGAGCATTAGGTAAATGCAAAACCCTTAAGAACACGGGGGTTACACAGATGGAAATTCAAGGTGATGTTGGGGAATTATGTTTAATTCAAATTGGTTATCACAAAGAGAAACTATGGAGAGGTGGTTTTGTGCCTCACACAGGAAACCTTGTCTTTTCTCTGCATTGTCTGCTGGTGTGTAACATTTTACATGGCTGTTTCTACCAAAATTTAAAAGGAAAACAAAAAAAAGAAATCAAACTTAGAAAAAGCAATCCCAAAAGAATTACATTGCTCAACAAAGTCCGAGCAGACAGAGAAGATCTATTACAGAAATGTAATCACATTTCATTTACAAGAACTCTTATCTCAAGCACTTAAACATAACATTTAAACAGTTTTCCATTTTATTGTGCTCAGTATTGGAGCTAATAAGATAGAAAAGTATAATCACGTTAGCAACATTTCTATTGCATTACATAAACACAGCCTGAGATTAAAGGCAGAGCAGGGGAAGGCAGCCTGGAAAACTGAGCCCTGGATTTCTGCTGGCAGCCAGGAGTGTCACTGGGATCATGGGTGGAAAGTGTCACACTGAAACTGGATCCTGACTTCCCAAAATGGCCCTTCCCAGCCTGGCTGGAAAAGGGATTTCACCACTTACTCTCTCCATGGGAAGGTGTTTTGGAGCAGAAGAGAAGTGCTGGCTCTTACTGGAAGGATCATTCATCCAAGACCAGTAAAATCTTCAGAATTGCTAAAAAAACCATTTGGACAGAGCTGTGAAAAGCACTGAAGGGGAATCTTTTTTTAAAATTTTGCATAAGTTGTGGTGAGCAGCAATGCTCCCAGCAGCTCCAGTGCAATCCCTGCACATCCTTCACTTCCCTTGGAGGAATCACTGCAGCTCTTCCCAGATTTCTGCTCCATCCTGGGCTCAGGAGGGGCAAGGCTGGGGGGGAGCCCAGAGCTCACCTGGGGCACCTCCCTGCTCCAGCAGGATGGAGCAGAAGTCTGGGAAGGGAGTGGAATTTTCCCTGGGAGCCTCTCTGGGCAGGGGGAATTTCCTGGGATCAGTCCCTGCCTGCTCCTCTGGTGCCACCACAAAATTTGCTCCAAAACTTGCAGAGCAGGAAGAGAACCAACCAACCATGGAGAAGGGAAGGATCCAGGGAGAGCTCAGAGCCCTCTGCAGAGCCCCAGGGGGCAACAGGAGAGCTGGAGAGGGATTTGGGGACAAGGATGGAGGGACAGGACACAGGGAATGGCTCCACATGGAGAGAGGGCAGGGATGGATGGGATGTTGGGAATTAGGAATTCCCAGAGAAGCTGTGTCTGCTCCTGGATGCATCCAAGGCCAGGCTGGACATTGGAGCTTGGAGCAAATAAATATTTCAGAACCTGGGAAACTTTGTCAGGAGAAAATTTCTCTCCTGTAGCAATATGAGAAGGCACTTCCATGAGTCAGAATATTTTACAGTGCAGAGTAAAATTTTCAAAAATTATAGCTAAAACCTACAGCATGTAACATTTCAAGCCTACAACATCAAGACTTAATTATCTATTATCAATTTACTGAGTTATTGTAGCCTGAATGTTCAAAAAAAGAGAAAAGCAGCAAAATTATTAAAATTTCCTTTAAAGCTCATGGAAGGAGT
The DNA here is from genome assembly GCF_029582105.1 of Oenanthe melanoleuca. NCBI lineage: Eukaryota > Metazoa > Chordata > Aves > Passeriformes > Muscicapidae > Oenanthe > Oenanthe melanoleuca. Next base: position 13,810,813 of record NC_079343.1, on the reverse strand, counting down.
TTCCAACAAGCTCTGGGGCCCAAAACTTGATTGGTTTTTTTAAAAATAAATTAATTGATGGACTTTAATCTTTTGTCCTCCTCAATAAAAAACACACTGAGACCCTTTAAATCAGATTTAGTGGCTCCCACTCCACATAAACCCTTTCCTTCTCTTCCATCTTCGTGCTCCTGACTCACAGGGGACCTGTAAATTAACTCCCAGCAGAAAATCCCAGTGCAACATGATCCAAACCTTCACCCAGGTTTTTTTTAAACCCTGATCAGCATGGTCAGGAAATAAAGGCAGAGCAAAGGAGGAAATACAAAGGAAAATGGAGATGGCAGAGGCAGGCACATGAAGGTTTCTCACTCCTGTGCTGAACACTCCCCAGAAATGCACTGTCTGTATTTCCCTGATACTCTCCAAAGCACAAGCAATGCCCACCTGACAGGAATCAATGGAAACCCCTTTTCCCTCTTGGCCACAGCATGATCCCATTAAGCTCAAAAGATTCTGACCTGAGCAGCCCAGGCAGACGTTCCTGATCAATTCCTTAATCCATCTGGAGAGAATGGACTGATCCTGCTGCTTCCACTGCAGTCATAATTCCATTCCCAACATAATTCACCATTAAATGGGCCTTGTATTACAAGAACTTCAGCTGCTGGGAGCAGGATCCAGGAGAATCCAAGATGTTCCCTCTGGGTCTCCCCATTCCTCCCCTGGAAGTCTCCCAAAGCATTTCCCAGCCCCATCTGTCATGGATATTTAAAGATGTTGGTTTTTACACTGCCAATAATGTAAAAATTGATGGCTGGAGTGGAAGTCATTCCTAGATTTTTTCCCCCAGAAAAAGTACAACACATCAGGTTGCCATAATCCATGGAAAAGAGGGAATAAAGCCAAGAGGATGCTGAATTACTGTCACAAGCCATGGGCTGATGGGTTCTGCTGGGGAACTGAAGGTGTTTGATGCCAAGAAGGGATCAGGGATTCTCAATGAACAGAGAAGGACATGAAGGTCAAGAGCACCCTCTGCACCTGGAAATCTCTGATGGGAACCACCCAGAAGTTCTCAGAATGGAAAATTGGGGTTGGAAAATTTGGATTTTCCTCTTCTCCACAGAAGATCCAAGAACTTTCCCTGCTCAATGGAAATTTTCTCCAATGAAAGGGTGTGGAAGCAGGACAAGAAGCACAGGTTATTGTAGGGTTGTAGGAACATCCTGCTTTGCACAGAACCAGAGCCTGGAAGTAAATCATGGAATCACAGAGAGATTTGGGCTGGAAGGGACCTTAAAACCACCCAGTGCCACCCTGCCATGGGCACAGGGACATCTCCCACTGCCCCAGGGGCTCCAGCCCCAATGTCCAACCTGGACACTGCCAGGGATCCAGGGGCAGCCACAGCTGCTCTGGGAATTCCATCCCAGCCAGGAATTCCTTCCCAATATCCAATCCACATCCCTCTTCTCTCCATTTAAAAGATTCCCTCGTGTCCTGTCGCTGATCAACAATTCAGATTATTTAAGTTTGTCACGTTATTTTATAACACCAAACAACAGAAAGGTCCAAAATTAGACCAGGATTAGAAATGCCTCGTCCAAACAAAGATTCTCCTTCCCATTCTAACCAAAGCCAAGGATGGTTTCTAATCTCCATAGCAGGTAAGCTCATTCCAGAAAATCCAAAATACGAAGTGCAACAGCGAGTTTGATATTGTAGTGTGAATTCCAGGTTCACTTCACCACAGCATTATCTTTTCCATGGGCTGTTTGTGACCTGTCTGAGGAGCAGTTTGCTCTTTGGGCTGGGTTTTCCCTGGTGGTTTTAGTTGCAGGATGCAGGAGCAGGGTGCAGGGTGAGGTGATTACTGTATCTCTGCTGCTCAGTATCTGCAGGGTGTCTGGGTGCCACTCCAGCTCCTCAAAGCCACTAAAGAGATTACAGCTCACACTAACTGGATTTGCACAGCTCGGGATCATTCACTTTGGATTCCTCCTGCCCAGATTAAGGCAGGCCATTAAAACAATAGTCAGCTGCTCTCCCAGCACAAGGTGTCCCAGGGAAAAAAAAAAAAAAAAAACAAAAACCAACCCAAAACTCCATGTTTACATTCAGAGCCTGTGTGTGTTTGGACATGAGGGCAAACAAAACCTTCTTCCAGCAGGATCACTCCCTGCTCAAGGAATGATTCCACTAAAAAGCCAGGATAATGCAAATTATATAGTTATAAAGGGACAATCGTGGTGGCTGGCAGTTTTAAGGAGCAGATAGTTTGGAAAATTTTAAACAGCTTAAAAGAATGTGTGTCTTTGAAGATACTGCCTTCAAATGCATTCCAAAACCTATTTCTGGAAATAGGGAGAAATATAATTCCCTCAACATAGCCCATGAATTTAGCAGGGAAGCTCATTTGACAGGCATCACTAACTGACAGTCTGAGCTACAGAATTCAAACACAACACTCAGATTTTTGTACTTGGCACTGAAAGTACTTAATGAATGACAATTAAATGGTTGCTCTGAACTAAAACCTATTTATTTCCCAGAGCCAGTGGCTCCCCAGCACCTCCTGCACAGTTTTGCTCCACAGCTTACACACGTGTCCCATCCACGCTGGCTTTTCCAGCTGTCTGGGAGTGAAAGGAAAAGAAATCATCCCATATGCTGCTGCCTATTAAATAAATGGCCAGTCTTTTGAGTCCTAAAAGGGGATTTTTAGCAAACAAAAAGAAAAACAAGGCCAACACAGCTCAGACAACAATAGCAACAAATCTCGGTCAAAGGCAAGTGACCCTCAAGCTGCTCTGGGCACATGGAGGTCTCAGTCCTTTTCAGGAAAACCTTCCTCTGCTTCCCATTAGCCTTTGGCTGACTTACTGGCAGGAAACTGTCCTTGTTTGGCCTCTCAGCTGCTTCCTGCTGCCTGCCAGCAGAGCTGGGGGCTCCTCATCCATCCCCCTGCCTGGGCACTCAGGATCCCTCCCTGGGCACCCCAACCTGCTCAGCTCCTTCTCCACCAGGAGCCTGGCAGGCAAGGGGTTAAACTCACTGCTCTGAGGTCACCCAACACTCACCAACACCACCAGGTGACTTCTCCATCACCCCCTGTTTGGACTCTGGAGGTAGAAGGGAAGGCAAAATAAGTAATAAATTAATTAATTAACCAACAGAAGAGGCTTTTTGGTTTTATTGTGGATAAGTGACTCCCCTGCCATGAGAACACATCCTAAAGATCCTGGAAAACCCACCTGGAGTCCCAGCAGGTGCCTGGAAGCCACTGGAGCATCCCAGGATGGACAAAGGGGATCAACCTGTCATTAAATTTAGAAGCTGCTCTTCAAGAACCAAGAGAAATCACTGGAACCAAGAATCTTTAAACTTTAGTAAAGCACTTCTCAGCAGCACAACTGGAGCTCTTGTTAAATCCTCAGACACAAAATAAACCCTCTTGGATTAAGGAAAAGGTTTTTCCTCTAACAAAAGATATTTCTGCTATAAGCTCCAAACTCCTTTCCACCACAGGATGGAGTAGTTTGGTTTCAGCACTCAAAATGCAGTTGCTAATTTTAAACAGATTTTAAAGAAGATCTCCAGTTTTTCTAGGATTTTCAATGTTTAAGAATCTGCAATTCCCACCAGCCCATTTCTACTGCAGGACAGGCTCTGCCCCCATTTTTCTGGAAGCAGGAAATGTTTCCTCCTCTAGGATGCTGAAACTCAACAACAAGAACATGATCAAGGTTGAACCATGGCAGGCAAGGCTCCAGCCCAGTAGCAATCCTTATTTATTATATTTGGGATCAAAACTTCCAAAATGAATATATTTTCCTTTTGGACTCCTGAGCTACAAGCTAAACACAAAGTACTTTCTATTTTCCTCATAAGCCTCTTTGAAATAAACTCCAAAGAGAATTCAAATAACCAAAGAGAACTCCTGAATTTGAGACCTGAGCAGTGCAAATTAAACAAGTGTCGTGGCACCCTGAACATCAATTTGCACGTTTCTGCTCCTTGGGAAATGGGTTTTGTCAGGTAAGAATTTGAGGAAAAGGTCTTGGAGAGACAAAAATCAGCTTTTCCAAGCCTTCAGTTCCTGGTGTAACACGTGGGATATTCCAGATTCCAGAGGAATCTCCCAGTCAAACACTTCCACTGGTGAAAGGCAATGAGATCTCTCATCTTCCCCAATGAATTCTGCATGCAAACGTGTCAGCCCAGCCCAGAGCTCCCTGCTGGCAGGCTGGGAGGGTGATAAATGTTTAATGCAAGCAGCACACCCAGCTCAGTGTCAGACACAGCTCCCACACGGCCCCTTTGATCCAGCACAGCTCCCCAGCAGGTCTGGGGTGCTCTGCCCCACACAGCTCCACCACCCCCTGCAAACCAGGGCCAATTACCAGAAATGACTCCCCACTGCACTGGGGGGAAGAGAAGGAAGGGAAAAATAATTGTGTGCCAAGCTCCAGGAGAGTCTGACTGAGGGAAGTCCAATATTCCCACTTTACTGCTGATGTTTTCTGCAAATGGCAGAAGTTTCATCCACAGCCATCAAACAGCCACATCCCATCCATGGCATGGATCCAGCTGAAGGGATTTGGGGACATGCCACTGGAAAAGGGCTCCTGGCCAGGGGGACCTCAGTGAAACCTCACAGACCTGAGGTGTGGAAAGTGGAGATTGTGTTTGAACAACAAACTGCTGAGCTCTGTAACTCTGACAGGACTCAGGGGATGGATTCCCTCTGCCAGGGGCAGGGATAGACGGGATCTGGGGAAGGAATTGTTCCCTGGGAGGGTGGGGAGGCTTGCAATAGAATTCCAGAGCAGCTGTGGCTGCCCCTGGGTCCCTGGCACTGTGGAAGGTGTCCCTGCCCAGCAGGAGCTGGAATGAGAAGAGATTTAAGGTATTTCCCAAACCATTCCAGGATTCTGGGATCTGTCAAAGTATTTAAGCAGCTGTGAAACCATTAATGCCCAAATGTATCAATAACCTTATTAAGGATCAGCAATTAAACCAGTGGTCAGGTTTTAATGGTTCACCACTTCTTTTCTCTGAACTGAGGAGCTGCTCTTAATTTATTCCATTAAAAATTGTCAAAATCACTTAGAGAAGTAATCCAAAATTAGTAAGAAGTAATCCAAGTAGTTAGAAGTAATCCAAAAAACTAGTACACAAATAATAATGAGACCCAAAAAATCCAGGAGAAGTTATTTAAAACAAACAAGTTTTTAGCAGATTTTCCCCCCTCAATTTAACAATGAACAAGGAATCTTATGAAAAACAACAGAATTTGCATGTTTTGAAGCTGATCAAGACTTGAAACATCAAAATTCAACAGCACACCCAACCAGGTCAATGAAGACACGTGTGCAGGTTGTTTTAAAACAAGCCAATTTCAAAAAGCATAAATAAAAGATGAATGTAATGCTTAGTTAAATGATTAATGATTAGTTAAAAAAAAAAATAAAATAGTGGAAAAACATTGTAGTACTGTAGCAGCCCTCACAGCTGAATGGAGATGCTGCTGGTCTAAATGTGGGATTTGGGAGTGGAGGGAACTCCTGGGAGCTCCCAGCCCAAATTCCAAGCAGCTCCTGCCACAATTTCCCTCTATAATGGTTGGACAGGGGGAACATCCCTTAAAACATTTCAGGATATAAGAGAAGAGTTGAGCTGTTTCATGCCCATCTCATGAACAGCTGGTACTTCAACAACCCAGAAATTCTGTGTTCAACATTAGAGAATCACCACTGAAACGAGGAATGCCAAAGGACAATGCCCAGAATAATATTTTTTTTAATAATTTTAATTTTTCACTTCTGAAATTTCTCTTCAGACGTTTACTGTGACAAGATCTCCCTTGAAAGAATTTAAAGCTGCCCCCAAAAAAACCCCAAGCACAGATGTTTCCCCCTCACATCTACAAACACACCCCAAAAACCAAGGACAGAAAATCATCATTAGGAGCCACAAACAAATTTGCAGCTTAATTAGTGAAAAAAAGCATTTTGATTCTGAGCTTTGGAGGAGCAGTAAAGCCCCAAATATACAACAACTCTCAGATAAGCTGCAGTGCTGCCAAGCTGAAATACCTCCTTTTATGCAAAGTTAAACTATAAAGTCAAGCAGCACCTGAGAATTTATGTTGCAGCTTCCCACAATCTGGCTTCAGGCTGATCTTCATTACAGCTCCAAAGCAGCTATTTTGAATAAATACATTCCAAACAGCCATGAATTTAAACTGGGAGCCAGACCTGGTCCTTGAGGTGCCTTTGAGGAAGGATCTGCTCCAATACTGAGGTCACAGATTCCCTGATGCTGGAGGTTCTGGAAGGGCTCTGCTGAATAATGAGATTTTCAGGGCTGATCTAGACTCTAGGTCTAGAAATTAATCTGCTTGGAGAGCCCAAACTGGATCCAGCTTAACCAGGAATTTTCCTGCTGCCTCAGGGAACAAGGGGAAAATTCCAGAAGCCAACAGAAGTTCACATGTGGGTGGAAGATGCTGCTCTAGAAATTCCCCAGGAGACTTTTTCAGTGGGAATCCACCCAAGGGAAGGTCATGAAGTGACACCTCAGTGTTTTCTTCTTTGGAAGGGATCAGACCAACAGGGAAAAGGCAAACAGCCCAGGAAAGGCTGCACAAGAGCCTGGTGTATAAAGCAGAGGGAATTACATAAATTCCATAAAATGTAAAAAATGACACTGCCTTTCCTGAAATCTGTAATCAACAATCTAAGTTATTCCAAGCAGAACCTGGACTGCCAGCAGGTTCTCAAAGGTTCCCATCATTCAAGGCTTGTGCTGAAACTGCATTTTTGAGCCACAACCAAAGCCCAGGAGGAACTTCTGCCACTGGGAGGAGGTGCAGGTGTGTGAGAACAGTGAAATCCATCTTCTCCTAGGAAGAAGCTCTCATGCTTTCCAATATTCTTCATTTCTCCCCTGAATTATGGCTATTACAAAGGAATAATGTTTATACTAACAAACTGCAGAAAGCTCTTTAACCCATCTGAAACCAAGTGGGGGGAAAGGGTTGAAAATCAAACCATCAGTAAATGCAAAATACTGCCACACTGCAGAACTGCAAAACCCTAAAACCCCCACTCTTCAAACATTCTGAATCACTCCCACTCAGTTTACATAAAACACAACTTAAGGCAAAAAGGAAAATTAACACAAGAGTGAAAAGACACTGAGCTGTTGACTGGTTTTGTTCCAATTCCCACTTTGTTTAAGTAAAACACAAGGCAAAAAAGGAAATGAATACAAGAGTGAAAAGACACGGAGCTGTTGTTGTTCCAGCTCCATAATTTGGTGTTTCACTTACCCAGCCTTGGAGCCATGAGTCTCCCTCTCCTTCCCTTTGCCCTTGTCCTTGGCTCTGTCCTTGTCCTTGTCCCGCCGGCGGCGCTCCCGGGAGCCGCTGGGGGTTCTCCTGTGGCTGCTCCTCTCGCTGCTGCGGCTGTAGGAGCGCGGCCGGGACCTGCACGGGGACAGAGCAGGGCCCAGGTCACCAATGTGGGCAGAACTGCAGCACCACCAACCAGATCACCAACCAGATCACCCACTGGGGCAGAACTGCAGCACCACCAACCAGATCACCAACCACCAGATCACCCACTGGGGCAGAACTGCAGCACCAAAAACCAGATCACCAACCAAATCACCAATTGGGCAGAACTGCAGCATCACCAACCAGATCACCAACCCCAGATCACCAACTGGGGCAGAACTGCAGCACCACCAACCAGATCACCAATGTGGGCAGAACTGCAGCACCACCAACCAGATCACCAATGTGGGCAGAACTGCAGCACCACCAACCAGATCACCAATGTGGGCAGAACTGCAGCACCACCAACCCCAGATCACCAACCAGATCACCCACTGTGGGCAGAACTGCAGCACCACCAACCCCAGATCAGCAACCAGATCACCCACTGGGGCAGAACTGCAGCACCACCAACCCCAGATCACCAACCCCAGATCACCCACTGGGGCAGAACTGCAGCATCACAAACCCCAGATCACCAACCCAAATCACCAACTGGGGCAGAACTGCAGCATCACAAACCAGATCACCCACTGGGGCAGAACTGCAGCACCACCAACCAGATCAACCCCAGATCACCCACTGGGGCAGAACTGCAGCACCACCAACCCCAAATCACCAATGTGGGCAGAACTGCAGCATCACAAACCAGATCACCACCCCAGATCACCAACTGGGGCAGAACTGCAGCAGCATGGAGAGCAACCCATGGCCAAACACCTCAACTCAACCATGGCACCGAGTGCCACACCCAGTCTGATTTAAACACATCCAGGATGGTGACCTGGAGAAGGTACCTGGAACAGAGGCTGGACAGAGTTAAAGGAATGAAATTTATTAATTCTTTTTAAAACTTCTTAAATTTATTAAAAGGCCTTCAAAGGATTCACCTTGGTCAGTGCAAGGTGCCAAGATGGCGGCCCAGAGTCACTATTTTCACACTTTTATAAGTTTTTTTCCATTTCCATCTTGAGGTTCATTGTCCAATTCCAGCTCCAGGTTCCACCAACATGGAACAGAACTTCAGCATCATGGAGAGCAACCCACGGCCAAACACCTCAACTCAGCCATGGCACAAGTGCCACACCCAGTCTGATTTAAACACATCCAGGATGGTGACCTGGAGAGGGTACCTGGAACAGAGGCTGGACAGAGTTAAAGGAATAAAATTTATTAATTTTTATTTAAAGGCTTTAGAGTTAAATTTATTAAAAGGCCTTCAAAGGATTCACCTTGGGCAGTGCAAGGCCCAAGACGGGCCCCAGATGGAGCCCAAAAATGGGAGTCCCAGATAATGAGTTTCACACTTTTATCAGTTTTGTTCCATTTCCATCAGGGGTTTATTGTCCAATCCCAGCTCCAGGCTCTGCAGTCCCACCCTCCCAGATTCTCTCCTCAATTTTCTCTGTTTGCACTTTTTGGGGCTGGAGCTGCAGCGTGTCCTTGGTTCTGGGCTGGACAAGGATTGTTGTGTGTGCCTGAGCTGGGAGGAGAACTTGGGACACTTTGTGTGGAGTTCAGAGTTCTACACTAATGCAGTACAAAATCTGGAAAATATGAAAGCTAAAACTTAAGACCTCAACTCCACCACCTCCCTGGGCAGACCATTCCAGTACTTTATCACCCTGTCCATAAATAACTTTTTTCTGATATCCAACCTGTATTTTCCCTGGCACAGTCTAAGACTCTGTGCTCTGGTTCTGCCTGGAGAACGAGACCAACCCCACCTGGCTAAAACCTTTCACACTCCCAGCTTGGGACCATCTGCAGATTTACAAATTACAGACTCAACCCCCTCATCCATGTCCTCAATTAAAATACTGACCAGGACAGACCCCTGAGGGACACCACATGGTCACGAATTTTTCACACTTTTATAAGTTTGGTCCATTTACGTATCAGGGGTTAATTCCCCAGTTACAGCTTTAGGTAATGAAGTTTTTTACCCCCAGTCTGCTCCCCTCTAACTCACTTTTATTTTATATTTTTCAGGACCTGAGACAGCGAGGTGTCCTTGAGCTCCAGGCCTGGACAGGAACTGTTTTGTCTGAATAAAATGAGAGAACAGGAGCTGACAGGCCACGGAGTTTTAGAGTTATACACCAAGTACAGGATCTGAAAAATATAAAAGCTAAATCCTAATTGAGTAGACTGACAGGGAAAAAAATAACCTGGGGAAGAGATTCTGATTAAAAAGGGTTCTATCTTTTCCAGAATCTATTGGATTACCTAAATAATCAGAACAGGAGCCACCAAAACTCTTGTGAGAAGCAGCCAGGTAGTGAAGGAAGGAGACTCCTGCACTACAGAGAGAAGGGGCTGCTTCAAGGCAGACAAAAAGGATCCCCCAAAGTGTAAAATACCAAATTAATCTAGAAAAGACCACCTGCAATTCCTCCACAGAGACATCCAGATCACTTCTGTCTCCAAAAACCACAGTGGGTGAAGTCAGACTTCAGGCATCACTAAGCCAAGTTTGCTACCAAGAGTTTCATCTCCAGGTTTTAGAAGCTTTTGCTCCTCAGCCCTGAATAAAAACACTTTTTTTTAGATGCTGTAAAGGTCCAGAGTGAAAATCTCAGAGATCTTACTGCCCTATTTTCACAGTTACAAAATTTCATCCTCAGAACAACCCTTGCCATCAGCACTGCACCTCAACCTTATAACAGTTAAATCTTATTATTAAATTTTAATGCATTTCACAATGTAACATTTTACAATACTTTTAAACTGACAATTCAGAAAAAAAAAAAAAAAAAAAAAAAAAAAAGAGAGAAAACATTGCTCCTGCTCTGAAAAAGAGATGTAAAATAAAGAACACAACATAAGATTAATCCATTAGCAAAATGGAAAAAAGATCAAGAAGTATTAGGACTGGTTCTTTGTGTGTCCAAAACGCTTTCATTATTCCTGAGTTTCTTGCAGAAGATTTTCTGATTTTTATTTAATAATTTATCATGGATCAATTCTACCTGAGTAGACAAGGAATATTTAGGAAAAACCAGGTCAAGTTTTTCCTTGGGTTCTCTCACCTGAGCACCCTGGCCTTGGGAATGTGTCCAGAGGATGCAATGAGATGGGCTTTAAGGTCCCTCCCAAACCATCCCATGATTCCCTCAGAAGTTCTGATGGCACCTCATGCAAAAGTTTCATTAAGTACTGAGGGAAATGGGGAAATTTTTAAAACAGTATAAAAAAGTTTCTTTAGCACCTCTTGGAGTGTGTCAAATCACACAGAAAAAAATCCCTCCTTTTATGAAACAACAACTGCTTAATAAAACTCAACAATAGACTGAGGAAAGGAAAATCCTCCATCCAGATGAGGCAATAAATTACATTTCTGGAATTTGTCCAGCACATGGGAGTTCAGGTCCCTGTTCCTGCCAGGAGCAGCTCCAGGGGTCAGGGCTGGGTTCCTGTTTCAGCAGCTGGTACCTTCCACCAGCAGCTCTCCATCCTGCTCCCTCCAGGAGCATTAATTAATAGATCAAATTACCACTGCACTGCTGTGTTATTAACTGGAGAACATTTGCTGGCTCAAAATGGATTTTTAGTGTGTCATCACAAATGTAAAAGTGTCCATCCATCCTTACTCCTCAAGCAGAGGGAGTTTTGACTTAAGAAAATCTAATTTTTGGTTGGCACAGATGTTTTTACAAAGATCATGATGAGGCAGCAGAGAATTAAAGAGCACTGCCCTAAATCCATGATTCCCAGGTAACCCTGATTTCTCAGAACTCTGCAGGTAAGTCCAAAACAGAAAAAAAAAAACAAAAAACCAACCAAACAAACAATCGCTGTAGCAACACAAATCACCTTTAATTGATCCTCACTTAAGGGCACAGTCCTCCCACCAGGAATAACTGAGGAATCTAAAATATTGATTGCTAAAGAATTTCAGTTCCTCAACTCAAATCTAGAGTTCACTTCTACCTTCTGCAGGTGCAAATAACAAATTCAGCTCAGGGAGGCTGGATGCTCAATTCCTGCTCATTCCCATGTCTATGCAGAACTGGTGGCAGGTGACATTTATACACAGGAAACAGCTTTTAAAAATTAAAAAGAGTTATTGCATCAATTTTCTCCATCCCTGGTAGGCTGGGCAGGGACTGGAGCTCCCTGGGATGGCACAGCTTCCATGTCCCAGCACCCTCACAGGGATGAATTTCTTCTCAAAATCTCACCCAAATTTCCCTTTCCATCAGCTTCAGGCCATTCCCATCTCTCTCCTGTTCCTTAATTCCTATTAAAGTACCTTGCAAATCTACAGGACAGGAAATCAAGATTAAACTTCCTGAAATGGAGCTCTCCAAAGTCATCTGTGTCCCCAACTCATCACCAAACCACAACAAAAGTCCACAGATCTGGCAGAGAAGACAGATTTTCTATTTTATCTGCTGTTGAAAAATAACAAGAATCACAATTAGTCCTATTAAAGTAAGGCCCCAAATGTTCAAATTATGGAACTACCAGAGGGAACAAAAAAAAAAAAAAAAACACCCACCAAAAAATGAAGCTGGAAAGGAGATTTCCAGCATGGATCCCCTTCCCCCCCAAACAACACCCAAAACACCCACCCACCATGCCAAAGGTTAAGTCATTTAGTCAAGTTCAAAGATCTTCAAAGAGTTCTTAGATCCAGATAAGCCCATATGTTCCCAAAATTCTGTGAAAAGCCATTACTTTCCAATCTGCTTTTCATGTCTAAGTTGCAGAACACACAGATGCTTGGCATCACTCAGGATCCCTAAATTCTCACACCAGATAATCAAGGCTCACCAATAACTTCCCTATCTGAAACCCTAAGAAATGGCTTTATTCCATCAACACTCGGGCCCCTTGTAAAAATTGAAAGTCTCCATAAAAGCCCATTCAGTTACTGCACAATAAGTGTTAATTTGCTAATTTCTTCACAGGTAATCAATTAAAATGTAAAATATTGGATAAAATTAGTTGCACTAAATTTAACAGCTGCTCCATAAGCATAATTAGTTTCACAAGGGCCATATGTATTCTGAGCAGAGACTGAGTTGAAACAAATAAGAGGATTTTAAAACAAGTTTGAGGAAATCTGCATTTAATTAGCAGGTGGGCACTACAACTGCATAATGTTTTTATACATTTATATTTATGAAGTGACAGAAGATCTAAAGGCTTTTTAAAATGGCGTTTATTGTTTGAATGGGAACTGTTTTGCTGCATGCTAAAGTGATTTAAATCCTTATAGCCCCTGCTTTGAAAAAATCATAAATGGTGAAAGAAAACATGTGGAAAACTGTAAAACTAGAAAGAATTTGCGACAAAAAGCAGAGCCACATACCATAAGCAAAAGGAAACTACACTTAATTAAATGTACACTACATCTGGAATATCAGCCTAATAAAACGTGCAACTATTAATTCTCATTGTTCTGAAGGAAATGAGGTCAGTGGCGTTTAGTATTTCCCCAATTATGCTGCACTAAAGCACTGAACTCTATCTTAGAGGTCCAACCTCATCTCTTCAAAAGGTTACAACTGCAAAAAGAGACTTTTTCAAAACCCAAGACAGGGTTTGTTTTCTTCCCTTTGAGCTCTTCCAGGAAAGGCAAAGTTTTGTAAAAATAATTTTGTTTTCTAGGCAAACAGCAAGCCCCACTCCAAAGAACAGAGCTGAGATGTCAACTTCTCCCCTGGAATTCTTCTAAGCATCTCTCACCTGCCACAAGCCTCATTAGATTATTTTCATCTCAGTGGCCACAAACAAAAGCCAACAGATTCAGGGCTCTTGAATTCTTCAGCCATAAATCCAAGGAACAATGGAACAACTGCACTGCATCAAGGCTGGGTGCTCAGACTGGCAATAAAGCCAGAGTGCAAACACACAGGTAATTATTGCAGCAAAATGCCATGTTCTCCTTCAAAACACATTAAGAGAAAGTTCCTTGTTTAACTCAACTTCACCACAAGGAAAAAAAAAAAAATCATGGTAGGAGTTATTGGAAAGGTAAAATAATTTCAGGTATCAATTGCAGGCAGAGTGCAGAAATTATTAAATATGTGTGTATGAAGCAAATTTAGCTGGCCCTATAAAACATTGCAATTCACTATTAGTTTGCAATTTTAAAATGCATGTCTTTGAGGAAGTTAAATATAGAAAATATGTATCATAATATTACTTTTTAAAATTTACTGTTCAATATAAGGTGAGTGATAACAAAACCAGGCAGCAGCAGAGTCAGAGTTTAAACCTGAAATGAAAGGAGGAAAAAGTTCTTTCAAACCAGCAGTTTGGACAGTTGGTAAGTGACAAAACATATTTCAGAATAAGAGAATATTTCAGATTTAAAAAATTATCATCCACACAACTATGGAAATATTATCATATTGATTTAATAATGATAAGCAGTGACAGTTCTGGGATTTTTCTGGCACAGGAAGGAATTTCCTTGCTGTATCTTTGTGTGCCAAATGAAAAACTCTTCTGCCTTTGCCTCACCTTGTGCTTCCAACTTTTTGTACAGCCAGAAAAGTTGGGTGCTCTCAACCCAATTGAGCTTTTTTTGTTTTGTTTTTAGATTGTTGGAATATATTTAATATTTATTTCCCTTATCAACCTTAACTTTGGTTTTAGATGGAACTTTCTAAGGTCCCTGCAGGTGGGTATTGACATCTTTTAGGGGTGTGTGAGGTTTTTGCCCTTGAACTCCAAGACTTGGAATGAGAAAGGACAAGGAATGGGAGAGACTTTTGGCTGTTTATTTAATAGGACAATGCACCAATTTCTGTATTAATTTGTCTCTTTATTATTTTATTCCCTGAAGATTATTAGAATTAGATTCCAGATTTTTCTGCTCAGTCATGACACAACCACAGGAATAGAGGGTTGAAAAAAAAGTCCTACTTTGGGACACACTCAGAAATTCTGGGATTTGGCTGGCAGAGGAAGGAATTTCCTTGCTTGCCTCGTGTGGGAAATTATACCAAATGTAGAGCTGAGGAAATGGATTCACCAAACACCAGCACCAGCTCAGCCCAGCAATTCTCCACTTTTAAATTCTGGTAATTCCATTACCAAACACTTGAGGAGGTAAAATTCCCATAATTGTAATTTTGAAAAGATGCAGCTACTGGAAAAGCAGCGTGGAGAGCAGAGATGGAGAGAAGAACCAGGAGGAGACACTCCTGGAATTCTGCAGCAGCTGCTCTGACACAACTTGAGTTCCCAGGGAATCCAGGCACAATTCCCTATTTTCCATGGAATCCAGGCACAATTCCCTGTTTTCCTGGAATCCAGGCACAATTCCAGGCACAATTCCCTGCTCTTCCATGGAATCCAGGCACAATTCCCTGCTTTTCCATGGAATCCAGGCACAATTCCCTGTTTTCCCAGGGAATCCAGGCACAATTCCCTGCTTTTCCATGGAATCCAGACACAATTCCAGGCACAATTCCCTGCTCTTCCATGGAATCCAGGCACAATTCCCTGCTTTCCCAGGGAATCCAGGCACAATTCCCTGCTTTTCCATGGAATCCAGACACAATTCCAGGCACAATTCCCTGCTTTTCTATGGAATCCAGGCACAATTCCCTGCTTTTCCTGGAATCCAGACACAATTCCCTGTTTTCTATGGAATCCAGACACAATTCCCTGTTTTCTATGGAATCCAGACACAATTCCCTGCTTTTCCATGGAATCCAGGCACAATTCCCTCCTTTCCTGGAATCCAGGCACAATTCCCTGTTTTCCCATGGAATCCAGGCACAATTCCCTCTTTTCCTGGAATCCAGGCACAATTCCCTGCTTTTCCATGGAATCCAGACACAATTCCCTGCTTTTCCCTGGAATCCAGGCACAATTCCCTCTTTTCCATGGAATCCAGGCACAATTCCCTCTTTTCCATGGAATCCAGACACAATTCCCTCTTTTCCTGGAATCCAGGCACAATTCCCTGCTCTTCCATGGAATCCAGACACAATTCCCTGTTTTCCTGGAATCCAGGCACAATTCCCTGCTTTTCCATGGAATCCAGACACAATTCCCTCTTTTCCTGGAATCCAGGCACAATTCCCTGCTTTTCCTGGAATCCAGGCACAATTCCCTGCTCTTCCATGGAATCCAGACACAATTCCCTGCTCTTCCATGGAATCCAGACACAATTCCCTGTTTTCCTGGAATCCAGGCACAATTCCCTGCTTCTCCTGGAATCCAGGCACAATTCCCTGCTTTTCCTGGAATCCAGGCACAATTCCCTGCTTTTCCTGGAATCCAGGCACAATTCCCTGCTTTTCCTGGAATCCAGACACAATTCCCTGCTCTTCCATGGAATCCAGGCACAATTCCCTGCTTTTCCTGGAATCCAGACACAATTCCCTCTTTTCCTGGAATCCAGACACAATTCCCTGCTTTTCCATGGAATCCAGGCCAAACTAAACCCAAAAATAGATATCACTGAGAGATAAATCATGGATAACCTGCTGCTATCCATCAGGGAGATAAACCATTTATTTCCCTCGTTAATCTACATAAAGATTCCTTCCTAAAATTCAACCTCAAATTGAGACAATCAGATCAGAACCCACCTGGATTTACCTGATGTGAAATCCCCTCACACCTTCTCAGAGTGTGTCCCAAAGCAGGACTTTATTCTGACCCTCTATTCCTGTAGCCATGTCATGACTGAGCAGAAAAATCTGGAATCTAATTCTAATAATCTTCAGGGAATAAAATAATAAAGAGACAAATTAATACAGAAATTGGTGCATTGTCCTATTAAAGAAACAGCCAAAAGTCTCTCCCATTCCTTGTCCTTTCTCATTCCAAGTCTTGGAGTTCAAGGGCAAAAACCTCACACACCCCTAAAAGATGTCAATACCCAGCTGCAGGGAATTAGACAGAAAGTTCCATCTGAAACCAAAGTTAAGGTTGATAAGGGAAATAAATGTTAAATATATTCCAATAATCTGAAAACAAAACAAAAAAAACTCAATTGGGTTGAGAGCACCCAACTTTTCTGGCTGTACAAAAAAATGAAGGCACAAGGTGAGGCAAAGGCAGAAGAGATTTTCATTTGGCACACAAAGATACAGCAGGGAAATTCCTTCCTGTGCCAGAAAAATCCCAGAACTGTCACTGCTTATCATTATTAAATCAGTATGATAATATTTCCATTGTTCTGTGATGAGGTTTGATTCTATTTTATACTGAATTTGCTGTGTTTTGAGGAAAAAGCAACCAGGAAAAAAAACAATGGGCTGAATGGAAGTTTAAATGCTGCAATCCTGGAGGAAAAATTTTAACATTTTCTCAAAAAAAAAAAAAAAAGGAAAAAAGGGGAAAACTTGAATTCTGCAGGAAGAAAGGAGCACCATATTCTATCAGAAGCAGATCCATCAGACCCTGTAATTAATTCTCACAAACATGTGCAGTTGATCCCTTCTCCAAACAGCTGGAATCTATTTGGAAAAACAAAGGTGCAGCTTTTTGGCAGGACTCTGGACAAACACCCCAGATTATTCCTTTCTGCCTCTGCCCTGGCAGCAGGGCCTGGATGGATCCCAGAGCCATGGAAATTCATTTTCCAGATGGAATCACCACCCAGGCAATTATTTGTTGTAAATTTGACAACACCTCTGATATTATGGTAAAATGTTAAAGGACAGACAGAGATTTTCAGGTTGAGCTTTTCCACGTCCCCTGTGCCTCAGATTAATTACAGGTAAACACTGCTCCTCTGGCTGCCTGGGACAAACCCAATATTTCAGGTTTTGGGATCATAAAACCTCCAAGATTGAGCCCCAGTGATGGTCTGAGCTTAAGGATTTTGTAATATTTGTGTGCCCTTACATCCCATAACTGACATTGGGCAGCTGAATAGAGTTAACCAAAAAAATATCTGAAATCAGTTTACACATCAGGACACTACCTGCTCTCAGAAACTGCAAAAAAGCCTAAAAAATCTCAATTTAGGTCATGCAGCACCAGCACTGGCAACTGAGCTCTCAAAGTGACACCAGCATGGAGCCAAAAATGAAACAAAAAGGGAAAAAATCTAAATATTCCTCATTGTTCAACACTGCAACACTATTTAAAAGGGAAAAAAAAACCAACAAAAAAATAACAACAAAACAAAAAACAAAAAAGCCAAAACAAAACAAAACAAAACAAAACCCACAAAAACTGCTTAAAGACAGGATTAAGGCACTTCCTAAAAATAACTACCAAGTTTGGCAAACTGGGAATATTGAGACTGATTGGATTCATAAATAACACCTGGATGAAAAGCTGTGTCTCTACTTTTTCCCCAGTAAAACAAATGAACTCATTCTCTGTGCTCACAATTTTTTACAACATAAATTTTTAAAATTCAGTGATAACCAGACAGGTTGAGGTTTAAATTTTATGAGATGTAAACAAAAAAAAAATAAGATATTTGACCTGTACTTTTAAGCATCTTCATGTTTATGAAGAATATGGAAATATTTTTAGAATATATAATTTTTCTAAAAAAAACCCAAAATAAACTCAACATTTTTAATGAAAATTGCTGTAACTGGACTCCACAAATTAAGTCATGAGGACGCTTTAAAAACACACAATTAAAGCAGAAATATTTCACACTCCAAATCTTGTGGAGGGACAAGAGAACAACATGAAGAGTTTGGGTATTTTGTGTCTGTTTTCCAGTGCACCCTCTATAATTTATTATAATTAATAATAAAATAATATATGTAACTAATATAATTATTATATTAATTATTAATATAATTATATATAATATAACATATATTGTATATAATGAATATAATTAATTATCATTATCTCAGATATAATTTTATCATTTCCATACAAGTTGGATGCTTCTCCATTAAACATTTTGCATGTACCAAACACAGAGCAGGCAGAGGAAAGCAGGGGTTGGGTTTAATTTTCTCCTGGATGAAAACTGAACAGTTCCATTCCTGGAGCTGCCACTTTATCACCCCCAAAAATCTCCTTTATTGGGAATTTCCACCTCTAACCCTGTCCATCCCAAAGCCCAATTCTTCTGGCTAATTAAAAACTCCAGGGAAGAAACTCTGAATATTTCATTTATTTTCTAAAAATTAGTGTTTTCCTCATGGAACATGCAGTAGTTACATAAAATATTGTCAAATAAATCACACCAGAAATCTGGATTGTTTTAAAAAAATACATAAAGCAACAGAAATACTTAATAATTATATTTCAAAATGTGTTCTGACTGTTCTGATCAGCTGATGATGCTGAGCACAAACTGGCTGGTGTCAGTGCTAATTTAAAAGGGGAATAAAGGTGAATTATGATGTGATTTCTACATACCCTTTGTTAAAAAAAGGGTCTCCTGGAACTTCCTTCTAAGCTCTGCTTTTTGTTTAAAGCACAAAAGAAAAGCTAACCCAGGAAACAGTGACAGGTTCCTGACTCTGCTGTGGCCACACTCACCTCCATTTCCAGCCTGAAGGCAAAAACTAAAATAAAAACTGAATTATTTCCACCACTGAGAATATTACCCCAAACCAGGCAGTTGAGGAATTCCAAAAATAATTCTGTTCCCACAACTCTGGGAAGATTCACACCACCAAATGTTAATTAACACCATTAACACCATCCTGGGGATGTTGGAGGGGAGGGAATAGGAATATTTTAGATATTTCAGGATTTTAGAACTGAAATGTGTAATTTAAATTGAATTAACAATGTACAAACCACAGGAAATTTGTCTGACACACCTCCAGGAGTCATTGCTGTCCTCAGGTGTTACTGCTGTGGATTTTTAATTTTTTTACTGATGTATTTTTTCATATTTCTCCAATTTTTTCTCCCTCCCTTGGTGGTTCCTGCTGCTGCTCAAGCTGCAAGTCCCTGGGATTTCTGTTCTGGACACTCCTGGATGCTCCATCCCCCCAGCACTGAGGGACCCCAGGGGTGGCACCAGTCCCTGGATCAGCCTGTGAAAAACCAGGTTTAATTTCTGGTAGATTTTAAAAGGTTTAATAAAAGATAACACCAGATAAACAATAAAGCAAAAGGTTATTATTCAGTTAAGAGCACACCTGCTCTTTAAATTTGTTGCATATTTATAGAATTATATACTTTCAAACTTTTCTATAAACTATTTTTTCTGTTTTAGGAACTGTTTTATAGGGGTATTTTTTGTGTTTGCTATTTTAGAGCATTTGGGGTTTTTTTGCTTTAATGTGTGGTTTAGTGTGGTTTTAATTTATTTATTAATTTATTATTTTTACAAGTTTTAATTTGGGCTGTGGTTTTTAATTTTTACAGTCAGTGTTGGTAACTGGTATATCAGTAGTAGGTGTTTTTATTGGATGTTATTTAATTAAGCAGGTAGTTTACTTATTAAAAGATACTTTATTAGCCCATGTTGTTCTTAAAGAAAACTGTTTTATAAACTACTTCAACACCACACATAGTATTTACTTTAATATTTTAGACTTTAAAAAGTCTAATTTAAATTAACTTCCCACTTTCCATATGATATGGGTGTAATTAAAATTGTAGTGCATTTCCTAGTCCTGATAATCTACAGAGCAATTTCCATCACTGGGTTTGACAGGACTCCATAAAATAAAATCCCTAATCAGTAAGAAGTTATTTGTATTTTACATCATTTTTCTGTATTGAATATTTGTTTACAGAGTGCTCTAAAAAATACTTTCAGAGAAGTCTCACAATTAAACCAGTTCTCAAAAAAACTGAACAATTCTGAAGTTTTCCTTAAGGATTTGTTTTTATTTGAGTTTCCACTGCCACAGCTCATTTGCTTTAATCCTTTATCTCATATTTGAACCAATATCTCATAAAGAAATGAGATTTTGGTTGGTTTTTTGGTGAATAACACTTTTTAATCCACCTTACACTTTAACCATAATAACAGTTTGGGTTCTTCATTAATTTAAATTCCTCAAACCCCATTTTTTGTGGCCAAAATGGCAGAGCTGACCTTTCTTCTCCCAGGCTGCAATTTGCTGCCAGTGTTTGCAGGAGTGGCTCCTGTAGCTCACAGCACCCTGCAGATGGTTGTGATTACACCCACAACTCTTTCCTTGTGGCATCTCGTGCTCAAGCTGCCAGAGATGTGGAAATCCAACCCCTCCAGGCTGATCCCACTTCTCCAGACACTGGAGAGGGGAATGGACTCGCACGTTTCCGATGGAATTCTCGGTGGCTGCGCTGCACTGAGCCAACACCGATTTTTTGGGATTATTCCTGCTGCTGGGAGATGTCCTTGGATATCAGAGCTGTCAACAGCTTGGAAATGGATGCCCCAAACTCCCCAGCACTGGGAAGAGCAGGATTTGCTGCTCCTGGCTGCCTCTCTCCACGCTCTGGGCTGATTTTCCTCGGAGATTCCCTGCAAAGCCTTGTCCTGGGGGAGAAACTTCCACTTGGGACCTGCTGGTGGGGAAATGCTGGGAGCTGCTCCAGGGAACAAATGCCAGAGGAAAGGTGCTGCAGGTGAACATATGGCACTGCAGCTCCAAAAGGAGGAAGGTTTGCATTCCCAGGAAGCTCACGTGCCCCAAGAAGGGCCGGCGATGAAAGCACAGAAATCCAAACACAGCCACAGCCACAATTATTTTACTAATTGCTAATGAATACAGTCAAGTGGCTTCAAAAAGCCAAACTTTGCTTGGACTACTTCAGGTTTTGACCTCTGCAGGAGCAAATGCATTTCAAACTGGAGCCCACCACGGCTGATTAACGGCGCCGGCCAAGGCCAGCGCGGAGCGGGAGCTTTTTTCCATCTCTCACATGGCCCCAAGGATAGTTAAATGAACCTTAAAATGGCTACAAACAGCTCAATGACTACACAGAGTCCTGCCAATTAGAAATAATTAGGCAGTCATTTTGGTGGTAAGTCTTTTTAAGTGCATACATAATGATGCAATGATGCTTATTAGCGAGCTCATAGG
This sequence comes from Oenanthe melanoleuca, assembly GCF_029582105.1. Lineage (NCBI taxonomy): Eukaryota > Metazoa > Chordata > Aves > Passeriformes > Muscicapidae > Oenanthe > Oenanthe melanoleuca. The sequence goes on along the minus strand of NC_079343.1, from coordinate 13,789,336 downwards.
AGCTCTGCTCAAACAGCCTGGAATAATTATGCAACTATCACAAAGCCTTGCACATCTCTGTACTTCACCTTAATGCATTTAAAAATCCACTTCATTACCTCCAGTAATTAATCCTCCATTAATTGCAGGAAAAGCCCAGTTTACCGTGCTTCGTTTCTAATTATCTTATAAATAGTTATGGTTCTAATTAATGTGTTCATTAAGCTGAATATCTTTCTCAAAGCCATGCTCAGAGCAAAGGTTCTGCTTTTGAGAGAAAAAGCCTAACTAGCCATAAGGTGAGGCCATTTTGGTTGTATTTGCTTTTATTTTAGTATATTCAACCTCCTAATTGGCATTTAAAATCTAATTTGGAAGAACTTCAAGAAGACTATATAGGAGAAAAATAGGAAAAGGCTTTGCTTTTTTTTTTTAACCCATTCTCCAATCAAGAAGCTCAGAGCTTTAACAGGAAAACTTTTAGCATCTCTTTTTGATATAGACTGGGAACAGATTTTCAGTGCTGTGCCACAGATTAATTTAAATCCTATCACAATTCATTTATCCCTGCATGTTTCCATAGAGGAGAACCAAAAACCACAGAAGAAAAATAGATACCTAAGAGTTTATACAGAATTAAAGAGAATAAACCCATACTGCTGGCCTTGCCTTCATTTCTAGGATATAAATCCATAGCACAGAATTACAACCAGAATTTACATCAGTTGTTTGAGCTCAGCATGACCTGACCCTTTAAATTCATTGAGAGGCTGCCTTCCTAAGAGATATGGACATGATCCAATAAAAAACACAACTGGAGAGTATCTTACAATAATACCTGTGGATAAGGAAATTCCCTATTGAAACATTTCCCAGGATTTGGGGGCTTTTGCAAGAAAACTTAAAATCAAATTCTACAAGAGTACAATCAAAATATTTTATAGTTACAATTACAGTATAGATACTAAATTCCCATATTTTCCTAGATTTTAGTTTTTTAAATATACATTGTATACCTAATACACCTGTCTTCTGCAAAAACAAATCTGAGTTTTCCCATCTTTTTATTAACATCACCACCTATTTAACATTAAATATTTTGTTCAGTTGCTCACATTCTATTTTAACAGCAAAAGGACAAAAGCTCTGCATGTTCCTGCAATTATCCCATTTCTTCTGGGAACCTTTTCTTCCCAGAACATCCCAGTTCAGGAAATTCTGGAATCACTGAAGTCAAGTGCAGCTTTGCCATGGCTGGGACAGGGCTGAGGTTTTTAGGAGCAGGTGGATTATCAGCTCTACACCTTGCTCTGGAATTTTTGGGAGCCTCAATTTTGGAAATTGGGAATATCCAAAGCTCAGGGGTTGAGGTGAGTGGGACACTGCCTTGGGCACTGCCAGGGATCCAGGGGCAGCCACAGCTGCTCTGGGAATCCCATCCCAGCCCCTCCCAGGGATCAATTCCTTCCCAAAATCCCACCCAGCCCTGCCCCTGGCAGTGGGAATTCATTCCCCCCTGGCTCTATCACTCCACACCCAACACAACCATTCCACATCCCTTCTGTGGCAGAAATCCACATTTTCTGCCTTCATTATTTTAACCAGATTCTGTTCCTGCCATGCATATCAGAACAAGTGAAAGATGGGAATAAAGAGTACATTTTTACTGCTAAATTCTATTATTTTGTGTTTCACAGCAGGAAAAATCACTCCTAGAAATGAACCCTGGAATGATTTTCAGAGCAAAGAGGGCCTTGGGTTGCACCAGGGCATCCTTTAGACATCTGCTTTTGCAGGGCTGCCTCAAGAAACATCAGCAAAGAAATAACAGATTCTATTTCATGGTAACAGAGAAAAAAGAGAATTAAATAAAAAAACTTAAAATACATACTGGTTTAGAATGTAGATACACTGAAATCAAAAAGGCAATTCCCCACTAAGGGGAGTTGTTTTTTTGTTTTCTTGAGTTCCTGTTCCAAACAGAAAACTGAAGCACTAAAAAAACCCAACACCCTGCAAAGACACCTTTTCCCAAACCAATGAAAGGTTCTAGAGAAATAAGCAGGTTTAATTTTAAACCCCCTGTGTGTACATAACACCTGGGCTGCACAAAAAACCAACTTTTGTGTCATCAGGCTCGAGCCTGAGCTCCAGAACAGCACTGATGCACTCAGAGCTTTTTTAAAGGCTCTTTTTTTTTGTTTTATACCAATGAAAGGCATCAAAGGAAATGTCACAGGCAGCTCTGTGGCCTTATTGATAACTGCAGGGCCCTGGGCATTGCCTTGTGAAGTTTAATTTCCCAAAGTGATCAATTAGGGCTGGGCAATGAGCTGAGCAGTGCTTGGTGCTCCAGGATATCTCCACTGCTCCTGCTCCACCTCTGGGCCTTTCCTGGACAGCCAAGAACAAACTGATTGTTCCTCTTGAAAAAAGTCAGTTATTACAACAAAAAAAAAGATATTTTCAGAGGTTGGTGCTGATATAACCTGGAATGCAACAAGATCCTAAATAAAAACTGCAAGGTTGGATTTATTGGGGGAAAAATAAACATGAGCTGACATTACCATCAGCAGGATCACACTCAGCAATGGCAATTCCACCTTCCTGCCCCAAGCTTTTATTTGAAGTTTCATGAAAGAAATGCTGCAATATCTTAATTACATCTATTTGCTAATGGGCCAAAGGCTTGAAACTTTCCCAGCAGTAAAAAGAGAGAGGAACAGGTAATATTTACACTCATTCCTCATATAATTGCACCAGAGTGGGTTAACTTGAGGAGGATGGGGTGAAAAAATATCCTAAGCTGCAGATCAATACTTGAAAGGAATAGTAACTCCAGTGGCAACAACAGGCAAAAAAAAAAAATTCTAAAAATTAATGACAAGAATAAAAACTATAGAATGCTCAGTCCCTCACCTGGAACATCACCAGCTTTAGTCCCACAGCTGCATCACCCTGAAATTCACACCTTAACACCCCTAAAATCAGCTTCTTACTCCACACAACTTCAGTGGATATTTGCCACCACTGGAAACATTCCATTCCTTTTTATTCCTTTTTTTAAATCAGTCTCTAAATCCTCCTGCTCCTCCATAAACTCTCCAGCAAATTCACCCATCACAATTTTATCCTTTATTCATGTGCTGTCCACTCAAAACATCCATCCCTTTTAATTTCCTCTCTCCTAAAAATCTTTATTTTCCTTTTAGGCTGATGCTGTTTGAGGAAATCCCTCCTGAAGTTTTCATAATAAAGCCCCAGCTCTGTAATCCATGAAAAAAATCTCCACCAGTGCTGAGGACAGACAAACACAAAATTACTGCAAATTGTGTTTTGATCCACTAGTTCTTATCAGCTGTGAGGTCTGACAGGCCAGGATTTAATGTGCAAAGACTCCAGCACTGAAATAATTGTATGGAAAAAAGGAGATTAACTGAAGTCAGGTACCAGTAACACAAATACAAAAGCATTCAGTGACATCTTTAAAAAGTCTTACAAACTGTGCACTATCAGCCCTGCAATAAAATATCTAACAGCAATTTTTTAAGAAGGTATTAAGAAAGGAAATTCTCAAAGAACCCACAAAACCATAATCAGTGGGGTTTTACTCTCAGTTATTTAATGACCCTTCTCACACTGCACTTGAGTTTTAAATAGTACAAATTAATGGCTAAACACAAAGAATTCTGCCAGGCTGGGAGGGCTGAGCCCAGGTTTTAATTCCAGTTACACTGCTGGGATAATGGCAGCTGCTCCTGCACCCCAAACCCAAACCTATTGCAAAGGCAGCCCCAAGCAGAGCTCCCCTGCCCCTGGATGCAACAACATTTCAATATTAAATTAATTACACTGGAGGAATGGTAAGGAAATAAGATGTAAAACCTGCTCAAGCACCTCCTTCAGCCACACTGCCAAGGATCAGCTCTCCAGGCAGGATTACTTCCCATAAAATCCTTTTTTCTTCAATATGTACAGATGCACTTGCTGGTTTAGTGTCAATTTTTAAGTTGAAGTGCATTAAAGATATTTTAAAGCAGCAGTTTGCAGTTTAACATAATGGGAGAAGCCAAAGACATCTGGCAGACAATAAAGCAAACTTGCATATTCACAGGCAATTCCAGTGGAATGCTCTGTAATCACAGGATTGGATGAAATGGAGAATAAAGGTCAACATTTTTTGGTTAATTCTATTTAAATCTCCGTGAATTAGAAGATTTGTGCTGCAAGTTCTGCTGCAGAGTATTTTAGATGTGATTAACTCCCAGAACAATCAGAATGGAAACTCTCCCAGCACTCCCCAGAATCCTGGGAGAGCCCAGCTCCTGCACAGCACAGCAGCAGAATATTCTAATAAGAACTCTCCTAATCTTCACCCAGCAATAATTTCAAGATGATATTATTATTCTCATTTCCTTGAATAATATCCATACTCCAGGGCCATTTTCCTTCTCATATTCAATATCAGGCATGCTCCTATCAAGATTCCTTTCTTCATATCCTGTCACAGTATCAATCACTGCCTGCTGTCCACTCAATCCACTTTTGATTTATCAGCCTCCCTCTTTCTGGACTCCATAACTCGACCCAAACCATTTTAGCAAGACAGTGACAAATCACACCCAGGATCACATCAACCTGTTCCACTTAGTAAACTAAGGAACAGGAACTGTGACATCCCTCCATAAGTATTCCCTGCTATTCCCCAGCCTGATGTATATTAATGAGGAGCTGCTATTTGAAATGCTCCTTCCACATCAGCATCTAATATGATCAAATTAGGAAATGGGATGATTTATTAAATTCTGTGCAGCTGAAATATTTCTTTTCCCAGCTCTGGCTGCCTGCTTGCAGAGAGGGAGCTGTTGCTTCCAATTTTTTTTCCAGGGGAGGATGTGCCCACGCTTCGCAGAGGAATTATTGGCTTTAAAAAGATTGCAAGGAGGCAAAATGTTATTAAGCAAATGCTCAGTAAAACAAACTAAATCGGTTTTAAAATTCCTAATTTAATGTAAATCTTGGTTGTTTCTGCTGAAATTCAGTTTGTGATCTTATTAAGTCCTATTTGCATTGTACTCCCCTGCTGTAGGACAGCTTGGAATTTATAGCATTACTGGGAAGCTCCACTTTTTTGACTTTAAAAATGCATCTAAAATAATTATAATATGCACAAGTTTGCTTATGCTTTCAAATAAAGTACAAGCAGCACTGGGAAGGCTCACTTTTTTAACCCAAAAAATGCATCTAAAATAAAATAATGATAATATGCACAAGTTCTTATCTTCTCAAATAAAGTACAAGCAGTACTGGGAAGCTCCACTTTTTTAACTCAAAAAATACATCTAAAATAATTATAATATGCACAAATTTTCTTATGCTCTCAAACCAAAACACAACCACTTCTGGGAAACTCAATTTTTTAAACTCTAAAAAAGCATCTAAAATAATAGAATAATTATAATATGCACAAGTTTCCTTATAGTCTCAAATAAAATACAAACAATACTGGGAAGCCTAAAAACTGCATCTAAAATAAAATAGTCCACACACAATTTTGTTTAGCTTCTCAAATTAAACACAACCATTAGCAGGAAGCTCCACTTTTTTCACTCTAAAAATGCCTTGAAAATAAAATAATCATTATATGCACAACTTTTCTTCTCCAATAAAGCACAGAAATCAGTTTAGGTTACAAACAACACCTATTTAAAATATTTTAGGCATGTCATTATAAAAATCCAACTTTTCAAAGTAAAATTTGATCTCTCTGTGTTTTGCAGTGCTGGAGATCTGTAAATCATCTGCTCAAATAAAGCACCTGTGTTAGAGAAATTATTAAAAAATACATTACTTTTAACACCTTCACTACCTTGAAAAACAAATTAAAAGCTGGTAGAGGATTGTGGGGAGAAAAGATGTTCCAGGATACAGAATCTGTGCCAGCTGCATGATTTATACCCAAAACAATTCCAGGGATTTAAAGAGACCAGACCTTAACTTCCAACAGAAAGATCATTTTCTAGAGGCAGACTCAAGAGTTCCTCAGCATCCTTTTATTCATTATTTACAAGTGCTTTCTTCAGTATTTACCTTGAAAAAAATCATAGGAAAATAAATTTTCCCACCCTGAACAAAAGAAATAAATTAGGAATTACAGATGGAATTAATGAAAACTCCATGCCAGCACTGTAAATACATTTTTATACATTTTCCATGACATTGCCCTCAATCTCTTTTCCAGCCTGAGGAATCCTGAAGTCCTTGGGAAGCTGGTGAGCCCTTGGGTTGAGTGATTTGGAGGCAGAAAAGAGATTTTTTGGCATCACTGACAACTAGGACAAGCACAGGCCTGGAGTAGCAGCTTTGTGCAAAACTAAGATTTAACTCTCCAAAATCAGATTAATCCACAGTCACTCAGTGCCACATTACAGCAGATTCAGAAAAAAAAAAAAAAATCACCATAAAGGATGGAAAGTGTTCTGTTTGGTTCAATTTTAAGTTTTTGGACTCTTGTGGGATCATTCAGGATGTTATTTATCAAGATTTGCCCTCTGTGGGTGTGAATATTTAAAGCATTTAAAGGAATGTGCAGCTCTGCCCTTCTAGTGCTGCACATTCAATGCATGAAATATTTAATACATTAAATATTTGATACACAAAATTCCTGGTACCTCAAATATTTGATACCTAAAATTCCTTATACCTCAAATATTTGATACATAAAATACCTAATGCCTTAAATATTTGATACACAAAATTCCTGGTACCTCAAATATCTGATACATAAAATAACTGATGCCCAAAATTCCTGATACATAAAATATCTGATACACAAAATTCCCAGTACTTCAAATATTTGATACATAAAATATCTGGTACCTCAAATATCTGATACATAAAATATTTGATGCATAAAATTCCTGGTACCTCAAATATTTGATATATAAAATACCTGATACCTCACATATTTGATACACAGTATTTTCTAGCAATAGCCACATTTTTCAAGATTTTAGGCACTTAATTTCCATATATTGTAACCATGATTAAAATCAAATCCCTTGGAAAAGTGACCATTAAACCATAGCTAGTGAGATCTGCAATTTATATTTATTAAATATTATTTTATATCATCTAAACCATAGCTAATGAGGTCTGTGACTTAGTATATATTGTTTTATTATAATAAAAAAGCATTTTAAATTAATTTATCACAGCTCCTAGCACTGAGTATGTGACACACTGAAAAATCTTCCTTTTCATCTCATTCTTCTGACATTTCTGTGGGTTCAAACTGATTTTCTTAGCAAAAAGAAGTGGATATTCACAGCTCTGATGGGGAGGATACTCCAGGAGAGGTCAGGCAGTTTAATTTCTACATTTCTTTTTAAATCTAAATAATCAAATTTCTACTACAAAGGCACTGCAGCAATAAAGGATCCAAGCAACTCTTCCAATGAACAGCTGGGAATAAATCATGGCAAACAGAAATAAGAGAAAGTGGAATATTCACATCTTTCAACAACAATTTTTCAGTATTTAGAGGCAACATCTCCTAGTTTTAATATGGAAACCAAAGGCTGAAAAAATTCTTAGTGCAGGCACACAAAATCACCTGGCTGAAGATTTTAAATATGTGCCCAAACTGCTTTGATCTGCCTGATCCACTCAATAATTAATTTAAAATCAGCAGAAAATGCTAATGGGAAAGCTGGTATCCAGGATAAACTTCAGCTGAACCTCTTAATTGAAAAATACACACAAACACAACTTGAGCATCTTTTAATTGGGTTTTATAATACCTGTTACAATTCCTAGTTAAGATCTAAATATTTAAATTGTGGGATATTTGTTTGTCACAAACCAATGAATGCAAACTTTCACTGTAGACATCCTTAAATATTAATAGAAGATTGCATAATTAAAGACTCATCCTTTTCCAAGAGGAACACAGGTGAGAAAAATCAGTTTATTCTGAATTTCAGGGAGCCACTGGTATGTGTGGGAATTATGGAAAGCAGGAACAAAAAAAATTCACAAGATATTTCCAAATTATTCTATGACACCAATAGACCCTGTTTATGTCCTTTTTTTTGCTTGAATCAAATGCAAAATAAATATCTTGCCTACAAGATTATTTCACCAGGGTAACTAAAAGATTCAATGTGTGGAAAACAATCAGGAGATCCCAAAGTAGGGATTTCAAGGGATGTGTGGTTTAAACATCACCTGCAGCCATGATTTCCATTTATTCCAGGCTCAGGATTTCCAGGAGTGTTTCTGCAGTAGCAATAACTCTGGTTTTTTTTCCTGGGGAGTCTCTTACCTCCTGGCTCTGCTCTTGGACCTGGACCTCTGGGATCTGTAGGATTTGCCTCTGCCCCTGGAGCGGCTGCGCTTCCTCCGGGAGCCGTAGGAGGAGGAGCTGCTGGATCTGTGTCTGCGCCTGCAACAGAGCCAGGGTCAGGCTGCAGAGCCCCCAAAAACCCCAAAAACAGGGGCAAACCCCCAAGGATTGCTGAGGAAACACAGCCAGGGTCAGGCTGCAGAGCCCCCAAAAACCCCAAAAATAGGAGCAAACCTCCAGCGATTGCTGAGGAAACACAGCCAGGGTCAGGCTGCAGTGCCCCCACAAACCCCAAAAATAGGAGCAAACCCCCAAGGATTGCTGAGAAAACACAGCCAGGGTCAGGCTGCAGTGCCCCCACAAACCCCAAAAATAGGAGCAAACCCCCAAGGATTGCTGAGAAAACACAGCCAGGGTCAGGCTGCAGTGCCCCCACAAACCCCCAAAAAGCAGGGATAAACCCCCAAGGATTGCTGAGAAAACACAGCCAGGGTGAGGCTGGTACTAACCCCAAAGAACAGGGACAAACCCCCAGTGACTGCTGAGAAAACAGAGGTGAGAGTGACACTGCTCCCCAAACCCCAAAAAACAGGGACAAATCCCAAACAATTCCTGAGAAAATAGAGCCAGGGTGAGGCTGGCACTGCCCCCAAAAACCAGGGACAAACCCCCAGTGATTGCTGAGAAAACAGAGCTGGGGTGAGGCTGGCACTGCTCCCCAAAAACCCCAAAACACAAGAACAAGTACCCAACAATGCCTGACAAAACAGAGCCACAGGTGAGAGTGGCTCTGCTCCCAAAAACCCAGGACAAACCCCAACAGTTCCTGACTAAACATGTACAGACCTGGGGTTTGTAGGGTGCTCCAGAGGCCTCAAGTCCCACTGTTCCCCTACAAGTAACTCACATACACAGGGACACTGCTGCCCTAAAAGGCTGGTCCTCCAATCTCCACATCCCAGGCAAAAAGTAAAGTTTGGGTGGGGACCTTAACTACTATCAGTAGTAAACAGTAAATCAGGGTTAATTTATTTCATTTGAGTTCATTTAAGGGCAGTTCCCTCCTGAGTGCAATCAGCAATCCAAAGGGTCCCTTCCCTTCCTCTTAGTTTTGTTTATTCAAAGAATAAATTTTTCTACACCAAGGAGAAAGATGAAAGAAAAGATATTAAACCCAAAATCCAAATATCAACATTTCCTCTTCATCTCCTCAGTAGTTAACTAATTAACAATTACAATCCTCCCTACTTTTTGGCCTTTACATGAGATTAATATTAAAATACAACACCCCAGAAAAGCTGCTGGAATTCAGGATGTGCTCAGTGATTATCCAGCATAAGGGAAAGGGGTGCAGGAGCTGGAATGCTGGAAGGGATGCAGAGGTTGAGTGCTGAAGAACAGAGTTACACCTGAAGAACTTCACCCTGTGATGTTCATCCCCTGAATGTGATGGGAATGAGATGCTCCTGCAGGATGAGGGATAGGAATCCCAGAAACTGCTGCCCTTGATTCCTGAGGGTCAGGGATAAACCCAACATGGAACACAGCCTGAACTGCCAGAGCAAATGCCCTGCTCCAAGGGCAAAGCCAAGATCCCAAAAGCAGAGCCTTGGATCTCTCCTGGATGCAGTTTGAGTGTCCTGGTGTCCATCCCAGCCCAAATCCCCTCTGGTTTTCCTGGGAACTGGCCATGGCTCTGCTGGAATAATGGGATTGAAGCTGCTCATAGCTGGGATCACAGCCCATGGCACCCTAGGGAGGATGGAAATCCCAGAAGGAGCAGGAGAAAGGACTGGGAATAAAACCCTGATAAAACTCAGCACACCCTGCAGCCACTCCAGAAAGGTTTGGCAGGAGCATTTCCTCCTGGATTTACAGGATATCAGGAGTGTTTTCCAGCTCCACTTCCCAGTAAATTCACTAGCACAAGCCAGACTGAGGCAAACAGGATGGAGCCCCAGAAATGCGCCAAGGATGGGAGAGCTGGGAATGTTCACTTGGAGAAGAGAAGGATCCAGAGAGAGCTCAGAGCCCCTTGCAGAGCCTAAAGGGCTCCAGGAGAGCTGGAGAGGACAAAGGAGGGAGGGACAGGACGCAGGGGATGAATTCCCACTGCCAGAGGGCAGGGATGGATGGGATATTGGGAATTAGGAATGGGCTACTGGGAATTAGGAATGGCTGGGATGGAAGCTGTGGCTGCCCCTAGATCCCTAGAAGTGTCCCAGGCCAGGCTGGATGAGCTTGGAACACCCTAGGGCAGTGGAAATTATCCCTGCTGGGAGAAGAAAGGAAAAGTTATTTTATCTCCTGGGGTTTCCCTGGTTTAAAGCAGAAGTTTCCTTTGGATCTGCACATTCCCTGCTTTATTCTCCCGGGTGGGGAGGGAGGTGTGGGTATTTCTGGTCACGGTGGTGGGGGTTTTATTCTTCACATCTCTTACTGCTCAGAACACTCTGTGCCATAAAATCCCAACCCTTCCAGCTTCCTGTAACGTGGAAGAGCCCAGCTTGTTAAAACTCCCACAAGTGCACCTTTTCTCATAGGAATGGGACCAGGACTGGAGATCCCGAGAGCGTGACCTGGACCTGGATTTCCTGCCCGCCTTCTTGCGGCCGTAGCTGCGGCTGCCCGAGGAGCTGCTGGAGGAGGAGCGCCGGCGGTGCTTCTTCTTCCTCCTGCTCCTGCTCTCCTCCTCCGTGTCCGAGGAGCGCCGGCCCATCCTCGACCTAGAAAACACCCACACGTTCCCAGCTGGCAGCTCTGCTGGCTGCGGTGTGTTTGTTTATGTTTATAGGAAAATAAAAATAGGTGGTTCAGGTGCTCCTGTCCCTGTTCCCAACCTCCCCGGCTGCCCCCGCCTGTCAGGGAGTTGTGCAGAGCCAGAAATCCCCCCTGAGCCTCCTTTTCTCCGGGCTGAGCCCCTTTCCCAGTTCCCTCAGGAATTCTCCAGCCCCGATCCCCTCTCTGCTCCTCCTCTTCCCAGCACAGACGGGTCCAACTCGCTCATTTCCTCCATCCAAACTTTTGCCCTTCCTCACACTTTTTGGCAGCACCTCCTGATGCAGCGGGGAGAGCCTGGAGCAGAACAAAGGAGAATTCACCATTAAGGACACAGAAATACTCCTGGAGCATTGCCGGGAGCTGCAGGACTCAAGGAACATCCTCCCCGTTCTGCTCACGGCATCTGCGCCGGGGGAATTCCCGTTCAGGAACTCCCAGGCCAGGCCGGTGACACCGGGATTGCCTGGGCAGCTCCCGGAGATTGCTCAGGGGGTGCAACCACAACCAGCAGCTCCAGGGGCTCCTTCCCCTGCCTCTCCTCAATACCTGGTGAGCCGGGACTGCAATCCTGAGCTAGGACCGCAATCCTGAGCCGGGACTGCAATCCTGAGCCGGGACTGCAATCCTGAGCAGGGACTGCAATCCAGAGCCGGGACTGCAATCCAGAACCGGGACTGCAATCCTGGGCCGGGACTGCAATCCTGAGCCGGGACTGCAGTCCTGGGCCGGGACTGCAATCCTGAGCCGGGGCTGCAATCCTGAGCCGGGACTGCAATCCTGAGCTAGGACTGCAATCCTGAGCCGGGGCTGCAATCCTGAGCCGGGACTGCAATCCTGGGCCGGGACTGCAATCCTGGGCCGGGACTGCAACCCTGAGCTAGGACTGCAACCCTGAGCTAGGACTGCAATCCTGAGCCGGGACTGCAATCCTGAGCAGGGACTGCAATCCTGAGCCGGGACTGCAATCCCTGGTACAGCCGGGACTGCAATCCTGAGCCGGGACTGCAATTCTGAGCCGGGACTGCAATCCTGAGCCGGGACTGCAATCCTGAGCCGGGACTGCAATTCTGAGCCGGGACTGCAATCCAGAGTCGGGACTGCAATCCTCAGCCGGGACTGCAATCCTGAGCTAGGACTGCAATCCTGAGCAGGGACTGCAATCCTGAGCCGGGACTGCAATCCTGAGCTAGGACTGCAATCCTGAGCAGGGACTGCAATCCTGAGCCGGGACTGCAATCCTGAGCCGGGACTGCAATCCAGAGCCGGGGCTGCAATGCTCGGTTCAACCGGGGCTGCAAACCAGACCCGGGACTGCAATCCCCAATGCAGCCAAGACTCCGATCCCCGGTGTGCCGGAGCTGCAGTCCCCGGTGCAGCAATCCTCAGTGCAGCCAGGACTGCAATTCCCAGTGCAGCCGGGACTGTAATCCTAAACCGGGGCTGCAATCCCCGGTGCAGCAATGCTCAGTGCAGCCTGGACTGCAATTCCCAGTGCAGCCGGGACTCCGATCCCCGGTGAGCCGGGAGTGCAATCCCCAGGACTCCAATCCCCGGTGTGCCGGGACTCCGATCCCCGGTGAGCCGGGACTCCAATCCCCAGGACTCCAATCCCCAGGACTGCAATCCCCGGTGCAGCCCGGACTCCCCGTGAGGGGCTCCACGGCCGCGCCCGGCGCTGTGGGCCCGCACCGCCCTCAGCGGAGGCCGCGCTGCCGCTGAGCACACCCGGCCCTGCAGCGGCCGCCGATCCCTCTGCCGTGCCCCGTGCCCCGTGTGCCGTGTCCCCGCTGTCCCCTGTGTCCCCCTGTGTCCCCTTTTCCCCCTCCCTGTCCCCCGTACCTGGCGGAGCCGCCGCGGCCCCGGTTCGAGCGCAGCGCCTTCCGGGGCGCGGGCAGGCAGCGCCAGTGCAGCGCCGAGCGCGGCCAGGCCGCACGGCGAGCGCCGAGCCATCGATCGCAGCGGCGGCGGCGCCCACGCGGGACCGGCACCGGCACCGGGATCCCGCTGCCACGGGGGGGCAGAGCCCACCGAGCCCTCTCTGCACCCTGCAGGACACGCCGCGGGTGACGGGCAGGAGGGGAGCGTGGGTGGTCCCGCTGCCCACGGGGGGTGCAGAGCCCACGGAGCGCTGTCTGCACCGTGCCCAACACGGCGACCCACCGGCGAGTCCCGCCCGCTCCGCGTCCCGCCGCGGGTGACAGCGGCACGGAGCGGTTTTCGTTCCGTCCCGAAGAGTTAAAGCCCGGTCGGGGTTTTACGCACCGCGGCCGTGCCCGCCGGGCTCGGGTGGGCACGGACGGAGCCGGGACAATGACCAGAAATACAACAGAACGATTTAATACCTTCGCTTAGTTCGATTTTCTCACCCAATTTGGTTCGTTTAACGCGAGCTCCCCAGCACGCGCTCCCCCGCCACGGGAATGGCGAAACGCGCGTGGGGATAAACGAAATGTCAGGGCGGAGGGGCCGGGGAGGGTCACCAAATTCGGTGTCACCGAATCCCCCGGTGCCCGATGCCCCTGGCATCGAAAATGCCCCGTGGGAGCGGCTCCGGGCGCGGGGGATCGGGACTCGCTGCCTGTCGCGACAGGCTCTGAATAAACGCCGGTACCACCCCCGGTACTGAACCTGCCCCGGTAAATGAACGCTCCGTTATGTGAAGTCATCGCCCCAGAGGTCAATGAAAAATCGATACGCAGGCAAGAGTTAAACAATTCTGAATAATTTATTAGAATTTAGCAAAGGTGGGAGAGAGGCGAGTTCCGTCAACGAAAAGTGCTCCGTGGTGGGATTTTAAAAATACAAAGAGAAAACAATATTAGCGATATTGGCGTGTTTGGCTGTAATTGATGCCTCGCTGCGCGCCCGCTCCTGCCGCGGCCGCGTTCCTCGCTTGTCATCCATCCCCTCGTTCATCGGGGCACTCGGGCGCCCACGGAGGAACTTTCGGGGCTCCCGCGGGGCCGGGGCCGCTCGGGTTGGCCGTGCCCGGGGCCGCGGGGCGGTGCGCGGAGCCTGCGCGCCCCCGCCGCCCCCCCGCGCGTCCCGGTGGCCACTCCCCCGCCGCCCCGGCCCCTCTCCGCGCCGCGCTCGCCCGGGACCTCGCGCACGGTCCCCGCTCCTAATTAAATTAATTAGGGCGCAGCGCGCGGCGGGCGGGCGGTGCCGTGGCCGCAGTGCCCCGCGGCGGGCGGGCGAGCGGCGAGGACGGGAGGAAGGAAAAGGGAGGAAGGAAGGGGTCCATTCAGAGCTCCGAGGGGAGGTAATTCGCCGGGAACAAGGGGCCGGCTTTGCAAAGTATAAATAGTGCCACTTCAATCGCGGCGTCGCTATCAGACCCCGGGAGCCCTGCACGTCGGGCGGCACGGCCCGGCCCGGCTCGGCACGGCCCGGGGCGCCGCCGCCGCCTCCTCCCCGCCCCGTGGATGCCCGCCCGGGGAGCCGGGGCAGCGCGCCCCTGAGCCATGGAGGAGCTGACGGCGTTTGTCTCCAAGTCGTTTGATCCCAAAGCCAAGGAGAAGAAGGAGCTGATCACCTACCGCGAGGTGCTGGAGAGCGGGCCCCTGCGCGGCGGCGGCGGCCCGCGGGAGCCCGGCGGGGCGGCGGCGGAGCCGGGCCGGGAGGACACGGGCAGCCCCGCGGGGCGGCCGGCCGGGCGCTCCCCGCCGCGAGAACCCGACGCCGCCGCCGAGAGAGCGGCCGAGGCGGCCACCCCCAAGCTCAGCGACGGTAACGGCGGCACCGCGGGCTCCCCCTTCTCCCGTTCCCTTTCCCCTTCCCCCGTCGGGGTCGCGGGTGGACGGGGGTTCGCGGGGAGGCTGCGCCCGGCGCTGATGGGCGGCTGCCCGGGGCTCTCCCATCCGTGGGAGATCGGCGGCCAGCCTCGAAGTTTTTAGATTAAAATATTTAAACCCGGATTTAACTTGCTCACAACGCGATCTTGTTCCCGTTCGGCATCCCACGGGAAGCCGCGCCGCCAACGAAAGCCCGGCCCCGCGGGCCCCGTTCGTTCCCCGCGGCCCCGGGCTGCGCGGACCCGCGTGGGGTCGGGCCGCGCTGCCCACGCTCAGCCCCGGGGTTCCAGCGGATCCGCCCGCGGATGTTCCGCTGCCGGGGCCGCTCTCGGGCGCTGCGGGAAGCGGCCGGGCCCGTGCCCGTGGCTGCGGGGACCCGCGGGTCGCTGCCGCCCTTTTGTTCGGACCGGCGGAGCGCCCGGAGCATCCCCGAACGGGAGATGCTGGAATAAAGCGATCGGTACCGCGGGGGAGCCGCGGCCGGAGCGGGCCGGGCGGCCCCGGGGGGTTCGGTGCTCGGGCCCCGCTCTCCGGCCCGGGGCGCGTCTCCGGCCGCCAGCTGACCGGGGAGAACCGAATCCCGGGGGAGCGCGGGGCGCGGAGGGAGCGGCGGAGGCTCCGGGACCTGTTGCTGCGCATCCCCCGGGAGCGCGGCGGGCCGGAGGGGAGGGCTCGGTGCGGACCCCGGTTTGCCCGCAGAGGTTACCGGAGGCAGCGGCGGAGCTCGGAACGGCAGCGGCCTAGCGCGGCCCGGGCGCACAGGCCCCGCTCTCGGCTGCCCCGGCCCCGGGGGGCTCCCCCCGCATCCCCCCGCATCCCCCCGGCCGCCGGCAGCGGAGGGAACCGGGAGAGCCCCGGTGCCCCGGCCCCGCCGCTCTGACTGCTCTGTCGTGCCCAGTGTCCCCAGAGCTGAAGGAGCGCAAGGAGGATGCGAAAGCGATGGAAGACGAAGGGCAGACGAAAATCAAGCAGAGGAGGAGCCGGACGAATTTCACCCTGGAGCAGCTGAACGAGCTGGAAAGGCTTTTCGACGAGACCCACTACCCCGACGCGTTCATGCGGGAGGAGCTGAGCCAGCGGCTGGGGCTCTCCGAGGCCAGGGTGCAGGTAGCCGGGGTGCGGTGCTCGGGGGAAGGGACAGCTCGGGAAGAGCCGGGAAAATGATGGGGACGAGCCCCATCCTTCTGTCAGGGAGCGGAGGCAGCTCCATGCCTCTGCCAACTTCACGGCCTCGCAGGCTTTTGCCTGCCCGGGATTTGTCTCCCCCCGTGTCCCCGTCCCTCCGTTCTGCCGTGTTTTATCCCAGCTCCGCTGTTATTCCATCCCTGCCTCGGCAGCCGCTCCCGCTGCCCGCCTCATCCATGGACACACCGATTCCCGACATGGATGTCGCGACCATAAACTGAATTAGAAAGAGCCAAGTGAAACAATGATATCGGATCTGTTTTCAGTCCGTTTCTCCTCGTAGTTCTTAAATGTTGAAACGGCACGAAAATTGAGCGAGGTGCTTTGTTGGGGTTTATGAAATACAGAAAGTCTGGGATTAACCCGAGATACTTTGAGCTTTCTCCCCTCCAGGGAAGCCGCGGCTTCTCCGGGTTTAACCTGAGCTTTGCACCCTCCCAAAGTTTTTTTCCAAACGGGTTCCTGAGCTGCTTTCTGCGAGTTCTGTCGGGATGAGCTGAGGACCGGGGAGGAAGGGGATCCCTCAAATGAGAACAAATGTAGCTGCTCCGGTGTATTTCCGTTCTGAAAATAAAAGAAGAGAAAATGATGGTCATTATTTGTTGGAACACATGGAGAAGTTTTAGGCCCCGAACATCTGCAGCTGGTGGAAAGTATCGCTGTAACAGATACTCCCCCTCAATCTTTGTGCTCGCAGGCACCATCTGCACCCAAGTATGCGCTCAGTCCTTGGGGGGTTTCCGTGCATCGTGGAAGGTTGTGAGGACAGAGCAGAGCCGGCACGGGGAACCAAAAAACTCAAAATGAGCAGCTTTTGTCAGAACCTGAACCACCAAAAAAAAAAAAAAAAAAAAAAAATTAAGTCTTCATTTTCCCTCTCCCCCCCCTTTTTTTTTTTTTTTTTTTTTTTTTTTTTTTGGTTGGTTATTTGTGTTTTATTTTTTTTTTCCCTGGCTGCTCGGTTGGTTTTTGGTTGGTTGGTTTTTAACTGCGTTTGTTCGTAGATTTTTTTTTTTACATTTATTTTTTATTTCTGTTCATCAAACCTTAACAAAACCAAGGCAAAAAAAGTTGTTGGCTGTGGAAAATGGAGCAGGGAGGTGCTCGACAAAGGAGGCGGCGGCGGCGCATAATCCGCGCTCCCATGATGCCAAATCGCAGGGTGCATAATAACTTTTGGAGATTTACATAGATTAAACCCATTCCCTAGAAATCCTCCCGGAAAAAAAAAAAACAAAAAAAAGAAAAAACCGCTTTTCAATAATATTTTGCCTCGTATCTGCTCTAATTTGTAAATGATGGAAGGCGCGTTTGTTTCCACGGGAGGCTGAGGGCGAACGTGGCTCTTGGGCAGATTTTCCTTGGCTGGAGAAAATGACAGGGCGGGAGGAATTCCCGTTTATATTCTTCTTTTCGAGTAAGACCTAAAAAAAATGCAATTTTTACCTTCGTTTTTTTCTTTTTTTCTGGCGGCGGGGGAAGGATTCCTTGGCCGTTGTGGCTGCTGGGATGCGCTGCAGAGCCCTGGGTTAAAACGGAGATGTTTAAAGCCCGGCTCTCCCCCTTTCCCTCCCTCCTTTCTCCAAACCAGCAGAACTTAAGGCTGGGAATTTATTTTAACGGTTCCATTTCCAATATTAAAAGTATGTTCTTGTCTAACGGGGCAGCCTTTTCGGTGCAAGCAAATTAGATTATTATGATAATGAGATAATTATTCCGCTTCTGTGCTACTCTCCAGCGAACAGAGAAATTCGAAACTTCTTTTGTAGCAAAGCTTTTAGGACCGTAATTCTCCTCCAACCCCGACATCCCTCCGAAAAAGAAAATAAGATAAAAAGTCACAAAACCCGGTTGTTGTTGAGGTTTTCTGCAAGATACAGCTAATTAATGAATTTATTAATGAGCACGAGCTCCTCAGGCCATTCTCGCCCGTTAGTAGCGGGCATCAAGGGCGATTTCAGCCTTTTGGGAGCGCGATGCAGAAAGAGGAGAAATCATTTCCCTGGGGCGTGCACTGCGCGCTTGGCGATTTTCGGAGATTTTGGGCTCTTTTCCCTTTCGGAGCTGGGGAGCGGGGGCTGCCCGGGAGGGGGGAGCGCACCCGCGGCTTTGTCTGGGAGCGTTGGGAATTTATTATTATTATTATTATTTTTATTGTTATTGGTGGTGTTGGTGTTATTCCGGGCGGGTTTCTCGGGTCCCTGTCCCACCCCTGTCCCCCTGCCCGCAGGTTTGGTTCCAGAACCGCCGCGCCAAGTGTCGGAAGCAGGAGAACCAGCTGCACAAAGGTAGCGGGGCGGGGGGCGCGGCTGTGCGGGGGTCCCGCGTTGTCCCCTCGCTGTCCCCACGCTGACCCGCGCTCCCTCCCCAGGGGTGCTGATCGGAGCCGCCACGCAGTTCGAAGCCTGCCGGGTGGCTCCTTACGTGAACGTGGGCGCTCTGAGGATGCCCTTCCAGCAGGTACGTGTGGGCGGCTGGGTGGCCGCGTGGCTTTTTTTTTTTTGGGGTGGGGGGGTAGGGGAGGTGACACGGGCCACCCTCCGCTTGTCGCCCGCAGGTGCAGGCGCAGCTGCAGCTGGACAGCGCCGTGGCCCACGCTCACCATCACCTGCACCCGCACCTGGCCCACGCCCCCTACATGATGTTCCCCGCGCCCCCCTTCGGGCTACCGCTGGCCACCCTGGCCGAGTCCGCCTCCGCCGCCTCCGTGGTGGCCGCCGCCGCCGCCGCCAAGACCACCAGCAAGAATTCCAGCATCGCCGACCTCCGCCTGAAGGCCAAGAAACACGCTGCTGCCCTGGGGCTGTGACCGCGCTGCTGCTTGCTTTTCTTTACTTTAGTTTTTTTTTTTTTTTTTTTTTTTTTTGGCAAAAAAAAAAAAAGGGGGAAAAGAGTTAAAAAAAGAAACGAGGGAGAGGAGAAACGGACAGGAGATATATACTTATTTAAGGAATTAGAGGACGCGCAGCTGGGAAGTTCACAGGTTTTGAAACTGACCTTTTTCTGCGAAGTTCACTTTAATACAAGAAATTTGATAAGAGAGGCGGGCCTCCTTTCACGTTGCATCAGGTACTTGAGTTTAACAACCACGTCTGGAATAGCGACAAAAAAAAAAAAAAAAAAAAAAAAAGGAAAAAAAAAGGAAAAAAAATGAAGAGAGAAAGATGACAACGAACAGAAAAAAAAAAAAAAAAGACAATAATTTCTCTGCGAATTTCTAATGGGAAACTGTCCGGGATACTTCCTCCAGCAGCATTCCGGGTTGCATGTATTTGTATTTCATTGATGGAGTACTTTGATTCACTTGCACTTCACCCTCATCTTTAGTAGGAAAAAAAAAACAAAAAAAAACCAAGACAACCACAAAACCAAACAAACAAACGTGGCTGGGTTCTTTCGCCTTTAATCTCGGAGGGAAGCAGGCAGAGAGAGGCAGATCAAGCGCTACCTTTTCCACTCTCACATCTTTGTTGGTCGTTTGCTGTCCCACCTCTGAAATAAAAGGGAAAGGAAAGCGCCAGGAGAGCGGAGTTTGCCTCCCTTTGCCGGGTCTCTCCTGTCCCGAGGGCAAAAGTAAATGAAAAAAAAAAAAGTAAAAGGAAAAAAAAAAAAAAAAAAAAAGAGTATTTAATTCCCAACCACTACTTGACACCACGGCAAATTCCAATAAGAGGTACTGGGTACATGTAAAATATGTTGATACACACGAACAAAGTTTATTTTGGCTATAACTTGTGAATTGATAGTTGACTGTCAAACATTTACATTTTATCTCATAAAGGTGTATCTATTCACGTAACCTTGTGATTTTTTTGGTTATTATTATTATTATTTGAGAGACGTATAGCTATTTAAGCTGGGGTACCCTGCAGTCAGTGATTGTTATCCCAGATTTTGCCATCTGACCCTCATGCTTATTGCCAAGACAGAGGGAAAGCTCTTCTACGCGAACTTTGGTATGGACGGGCTTTGTATCTATTTGTTCTCCATGAAAACAAAATTATTTATATTGACCATATTTTTTCTAGTGTATTTTAAGTTATTTTAAAAAGAAAAAAAAAAAAAAGAAGAAAAAAGAAAAAAAAAAAAGAAAGCAAGATGCTGTTATCTCATTGCATTTGTTGTCAGTACAATATATTTTGTTTCACTCAGGTTTGCTTCACCTTTTTTAATCCATTTTCGACGTCACGAATTTCAATAAGTGCCAAGTAATGAATTTAAGACACTTTGCGACCTATTGACTGAAGGGGGACGGTTTGGGGCACGGTGCCGGGACTGTCGCTGTGCAGCCATCGGTGATGTTCTTTTTTCTTTTCTTTACCTTGTTCTCACCTCCTGTAGAGCTCGCACGTTTCTTTCTGCTCCGTAGATATCGCGACACGCCGAGAGCGCTCAGCACGACGAGGAAGCGCCGCTCGCCTCCGCGCAGCTTTTTAATTTATTTATTTTTTTTTCCCCCCCTACTTTCTCCGAGTTTTTCCCGAGTTTCGGCCGCACGAACGGAACCGGGACGCGGCACTGGAAGCTCCGTAGCGATCGCGTCTTTACGAGTTCTGTCAGGTTCCCTCAGGTAATAAAAGCCAGGAAAGCGGAACGGCTCGGAATCTTTTCCAGGGAGGGATGCGGGGGGATCGGGAGCGACCCCCGAGCGCTGCGGGCTGCGCGCTTCCCCCAGCCGGGATTCTCCTCCCGGAGCTCCGGCAGATCCCGGCGGGAGGAGCCGCTCCGGGGGCAGCGATGGATGGGATGGAGAGGGATGTGCAACCCCCGAGACCCCGCGGGGAGAGGGGCGGGAAGGGCTGGGAAAGGTTGGGAAGGGTTGGGAAGGGCTGGGAAAGGTTTCCCCGGGCCGGCTGCGGCAGGACAGAAATAAGGACGGGATAAGGACAGAAGTAAGGTCAGGGATAGGGACAGGAATAAGGACAGGGATAAAAACAGGGATAGGGGCAGAAATAAGGATCGGGATGAGGACAGGGATAAGGACAGAAAGAAATAAGGACCGGGCTAAGGACAGAGATGAGGACAAGGATAAGAAAAGAAACAAGGACCGGGATAAGAACAAGGATAAGGACAGAAACAAGGACAGGGATAGGGACAGAAATAAGGACAGGGATAGGGACAGGATTAAGGACAGGGATAGGGACAGGATTAAGGACAGGGATAGGGACAGGGTTAAGGACAGAAAGAGATAAGGACGGAAATAAGGATCGGGATGAGGACAGGGATAAGGACAGAAAGAAATAAGGACAGAAATAAGGACCGGGATAAGAACAAGGTTAAGGACAGAAATAAGGACAGGGATAGGGACAGGGTTAAGGACAGAAATAGGGACAGAAGGAAATAAGGACATGGACGAGGACAGGGATAAGGGTAGAAATAAGGATGGGGACTGGGATGGGGACATGGATGAAGACAGAAATAAGGACAGGAATAAGGACAGGGATAGGGACAGGGACAATCAGAGCCCTCCCGGCAAAGCCCAGAGTCAAAGCAGCTCGGCCGTCCCCATGCTAATAACGGGCTGGAAATGATAGATTTTACATTAGGCAAAACCAGCTTTATTCCAGCAAAAGTAAGATAGTGCTAATTATAAAGTCAATGAAAGTAGCGGTGGTGTCGATTGATCCCGAATAGAGCAGTTCATTAATATGTGCATGAGAGCATCGCGGCCTCAGACACCTCTCCCTCCTCCAAATTAACCTGTCACGTCCCACCTGCTCTGCTTAAAGCACAGCTGCTTCGGGTGGAGCTGCCCAAAACCCCTGGGCGGGTTTTTGGGGGTGTAACACAAACGTGGTGGATGCAACGGGAACCTCAAACCCCCCCTCAGCTCTTGGCGTGTCTGTCTTGGAGATTCTTGTAATAAAAAGTCAGGAAAAATGGGTTTTCCCCCTATCAGGGAAGGTGATTGGATGGTGTGAGAGAACTGTGTGGTTTTTAGCACAGCTGTGATTAAAATAAAATACTCTTAACGGGATGTTTTTGGACAGGAACACTCACATTCCTGGTTTCCTTGGATTGGAATCCCTAATAAGTCTGCAGGCCAACAGAAGTTGGCCAGGACTCTTCTGTTTCTATTTTATTTCTTAGAGTGTCTGAACCTCTCTAAAACCCCGTAAATTTCCCCAAATTTAATTATGGACATTTCACAAACCAGCCAGTGCTCACGATCTGTGCTTCCTGCAGATAAAATTTTTGCAGGAAAAATTTCGTGGGATTGCCAGGGAGACGTGCTGGCCCGAGAAGGGGGTTTGGAGAAGGGATCCAGAAATCCTGTAGGAAGGAAAAACAAAAACAAAAAAAAAAAAAAAAAAAACAACAACAAAAAAAAAACCCACCTGTTTCTGTAGGTGAGGCTGCTCCCAGCAGGAGCAATTCCCACATTTTGTTGTGTCCCTGCAGCAGCACGAGTGAGGAGAGAGGGGCAGGGAGCTCCAACCCCACAAATTCCTGCTGGAAAGGAGAAGGGAAGAAAACCCCGTGCAAAATCCTGCCGACAAACCCGGTGCTCACTCACTGCTCAGGCTAAGCTTTCCAAGTTGCCTTTTGGAGGAGCAGCATCAGAAAAGCACCCGAGGCTTTGGAGGAGGGAGCTGTGGCTGGGTAGCCACGGAATAAATGATGAGTTGTGCTAGCAGCACACCCTGTGCCCGGTAAATATTGATACTTGGTCAATTTTGTGGCTGTTTGCCCTTGAATCCTCAGCCCCTTGCTATTTCTGAGCCTGATTTCCCTCGCTGGGGGGCACCTCAAAGGTCACGTCCTGTGCAGGTTGAAGGAATAAAAGCAGCAGGTCTGGATCACTCTGGTGGTTCTGAGGTGGGCAGCAGAGTTGTGGAAGCTGGAAAAGTTGTGCTCATTTTTTAGCCTTTCCTGCATTCAGGGTTTTCTCCTGGAGGATGCAGTGAGTGTTCCCAGCCCCGGCAGCTGTCACTACTCACACTTTACACCAGCTCCCAGCCTTCTCTCCAGGTGTTCTTTGGGCAATTAACTTGGTGTGAGTGAAGGAAACGCTCCGAATTTTCGGCAGCAGTCCCAGAGCTCCGGTGGCACACTCTGGGGTTTGGGATGCATTTCTGCTGCTGTGCCAGCTCCTCCTCACCTGGTGCTGCCCCGATCCCTGCAGCAGAACCAGCAGAGCACCAGCCCCATCCTGAGGGACACCTCAGCATTTAACCCCGGCTCTGCTCTGACAAGGTCAGGAGCCCCCGAGCCCCTCCCGTTCCCGGTGCGAGGCTGATTTTGGGTTCTGGGAGTGCCCGGCGCTGCTGCCTGCGGGATCTGCGGGAATCTGCAGAATCATCCGTGCCTGTGAGCATCCCCGGGCTGAGCCCAGCCCAGCTCCAGGCACGGGCAGCCTCTGCTCCTGCTTCGTGCCCTCCAGAGCCTCAACTTGTCCTACAGAGGGAAGGGAAGCTTTTCTCTGATCAGGGAGAGATGTCTGGGAATGTTTTCCTTCCTAACAAACGCACCGCGTTGAACACCCCCCCTGCTTTCTGCAGCCTCCTTTTACACAGGTAAAAATCACCCGCGGAAAAGTTCTGGGGGAGGATTCCAAAATGTGCAAAAATGCACAAAGGGAACGAGTCTGGCCACCTCAGCAGCCACAGCCACCCTGAAAGCACCGAGGATACGAAGCTGGGGTTGGTAAAATACAGTGCCAGAGCTTTATGAGCATCTTCCTCGAGTTCATTTAGGCAATGGAGAACAGTTTTAATAATGCTTTTAGGAGTGCAGCTGCACCACACACATGGCAGGGTGACACCACCGTGGTGCTGCACCCCTGGGTGTGTGGGGTCACTTGGGGTCCCTTGGGGTCACACCATGGTCCTGTAGGGCATCCCCTGGGTGTGTGGGGTCACACCATGGTCCTGCAGGGCATCCCCAGGGTGTGTGGGGTCACACCATGGTCCTGCAGGGCATCCCCTGGGTGTGTGGGGTCACACCATGGTCCTGTAGGGCATCCCCAGGGTGTGTGGGGTCCCTTGGGGTCACACCATGGTCCTGCAGGGCATCCCCAGGGTGTGTGGGGTCACCTAGGGTCACACCATGGTCCTGTAGGGCATCCCCTGGGTGTGTGGGGTCACCTGGGGTCACACCATGATCCTGTAGGGCATCCCCTGGGTGTGTGGGGTCCCTTGGGGTCACACCATGATCCTGTAGGGCATCCCCAGGGTGTGTGGGGTCACACCATGGTCCTGTAGGGCATCCCCAGGTCTGTGCAGCCCCCTGGTTCCTGCACTCCCCCTCCCTCTGCCAGCTCCTTGGAGCTCCCACCTTGGGTTCTGCATCTCCTGGAGGAGGCAGGAGCACCCACATCTGCTGAGCTGGTCAGGAGCTGCTCACATGCAGCTGCTGGTGTTTGGGGTGCCCAGTTCCATGTGTCCCCTGCACCAGAATTGTCACTTGAGCCTTTTGGCTCCCTGGGTTTGCACAAAGTTGTTTCCTATCAATGGGAAATGGGAACCTGGTGGCTGTGAGGTCACACTGACCCCCCCCTTGCCCTGCCTCTACACACTCTAACAAAAAGCATCTGGAATTTGGAAGCAACCAGAAGAAGACAGAAGGACTTTTCCTGGGAGTTATTTTAATTTAGTGACTAAATGCTGACGAGGGCAGGCCCAGGTGGCCTCCCCTGTTCCTCCCAGAGTGCCAGAGGGTCCAGGAGGGGCTTTGGCACCCCAGCACAGACATCAGAGTGCAAACTGTTATTATTAACAACAACACACTTCCCACCCTCTCATTGTCCTTTGAGTAAATATTTAGGCAGTGGAAACTTGGCTTGCACTTCCCCAGATTGGCAATCTGCTGGAAACTGAGATCCTGCCTGGATCCCCTTACAAAATCCCTGTGAACACTCAGAACATCTTTTTCAGCACTCCTCAGTTTAATGTACACATTTTAATTATTATGCAGATTCTCGTTTAGGAAATATTTGGATTTGGAAGTGTTTGGCCATGTGGTAATCTTTAGGAAGAAGGTAAACATATTCTTTGTTAAAGAAAATGTAAATAAAGAATTGCCCCAAAAATATCTCGGAGAGGTTAAATGCAGGACAATGGGAACCACATGGAAATGTTCCTGCTGTCCCTGGGCAGGAACTCAGGGATGCTTCCAGTGACTTTGGTGGAAAAAAAAAGAAGCAACAGGGTAAGGAATTAGCTGGGTTTGATGGATTTTAAATCACAGAATCCCAGACTGGTTTGGAAGGGATTTCAGTGCCCATCCCATCCCACCCCCAATGGCAGGGACCCCTCCCACTGCCCCAGTGTCCAGCCTGGCCTTGGGCACTCCAGGGATCCAGGGGCAGCCACAGCTGCTCTGCCCACCCTGTGCCAGGAATTCCTTCCCAATATCCCATTTACCCTTTGCCATCTCATACCTGGCTTAGATTGCCCCAGTCACTTGAAGAGCCATTAATCCACAGAGACCCCGTGGCAGCAGCTCCCATCCCTGCCCTGCACAGGATGTGAGCCACAGGATCCCTGCCCAGTTTAGCTCCTGCTCCTTGTGGGATCTGGGTATTCCCACACGCTGGAGCTGCAGGAGAGCATTTCCTGGTGGGATCTGATGCTTTTCAGGCCAGTTCCTGACCTGCTGGAAGCTGCAGCAGCACGAGAAGTGACAGAAATTCTGTCCTGCCATTTGCTCTTGGGGGGTTTTGTCCCTGTTCCATGCAGCTGACAAAGAGCTTTGCAACGTTAGGCAGATGACAATTGTTACATGTGTAATCAGTTTAATTACACAAGCTGTTCACAATGTTTTCCTACCCAGGTAAAGGATTCTGTATGAATTCCAAAACTAATTGCAGCACATTAATACTGCTGAAGGAAACAGGAGCATTTGCAATTCATACATTATTTTACGTTCAGATGTAATTAATTTGGATTAATTTCTAATGAACTCATTTTGCTTGTAATCAAGAACTTCTTTTCCTGGGCTGGGGAAATGCCTGTGGATTTTCCCCCTGAGCTCTCTTGCACAACATCTGCCCTGAGCTGTGTCTGTGGAACAATGGAGAGGCAGATTTACAGGGTGTCAGCTCTGCTCTGGGCCTGCAGACAGATGAATCAATCCTCCTCTCAGAAATGGGACATATATACTTCAAACCAATTGTTATTAGCCAAGATATGGCCCAGGCCACGCTGAGTTCTGTGTGAAGTGTTCCTGTGAGTGATTTATCTCCAGGGCTCTTTAAAGAAATAATTAATTTGATTTTTTTTTTTCAAGTTGTGCATAAGTTCTTTAAGTGTCCTGCTCAGTTTTCAGGAAAATAAAAACAAACTCTGATCAGGATTTGGGTTTAACTGTTTCCTGTGTGCTCATACAATCACTGGTCATTAATGTGGGGAAATCTCTGGGGGTTCAATGGACCTCAGATGTTGTCAAGGAGGAAAAGGTGAGTTTGGTCTTGGCTAAGTTCAGAGAACTTGGAGCAGAGATGTGGATTAATGCTGGAGAATAACTGGAGCAACAACTGCAAGAGAATAACTGGAGCAGAAAGAAGAATTTTTGTTCTGCCACTTGCAATTAAAAGTCAGAGAATCCCAGAATGGTTTGGGTTGGAAGGATCTCAAAGTCCATCCCTGCCAGGACAGGGACACCTTCCACCATCCCAGGTTCCTCCAAGCCCAGTCCAACCTGAAAAATGCTCAGATTTTTGTATTTTAACACCTTTAAAATTGGGATAGTCACAATTTCAATGTGGAATTGAAATTGCAAAGATTCAAAGAGAACCACAAGAATTCTGCACGAGGCTGCACTGGGTCCCTCTGTGGGCAGCACCCCCTGGTCCTGAGCTCTGAGGAGGAGGAGGAGGATGGAAGGGTGGCCTCCAGCCAGGCTTTCCAGAGAAGGAGCTGCAGAATGTAAATTTAAAAAGAAAAAAAAAAAAAAAATCAGATTTGGGCACAGAAGAAACACACTGCCCACAAATTGCATTTTTCCTGATTTCTGTACAGCTCTCCAATTGCACAACCTTGTTTAGCTTCAAAGATCTAAGAAAATTCCAGCCTAAGGCTCTTGGATGGTGGCTGAGTGTGGCTCTTATCGCTGAAGTCCTGGGGAATAATTTAAGGCCAAATGCCCATCCCAGCTCTCCTGCTCTGAGATTCCCAGTGCTTGCCCTGGGACACCAGGGAAGGCAGAAAACGTGAGCAGTCTTTAGAGCAGGCTCAGATGAAAAATGTGTAAAATTGTTCAGTGCAGCTCCAGCTCCTGCAGAGAAGCCTCCTGGAGCATCCCTGGCCAGGCTGGACATGGGGCTGGAGCACCTGGGACAGGGGAGGTGTCCCTGTGCCCATGGCAGGGGAATGAGATCGTTCTTAAGGTCACTCCCCACCCAAACTCATCTGGGATTTGGTGTCCCTTGGAAATAAACAATCTGAGAACACTTCTTGCTGTTGATCCTTGAGTGACAACGTTCAGGAATGAAAAATGAGTGAATTCCACCAAATTCCTCCAAATTCCACCCCAAAATCTGGGGCCCTGTGTGTGCTGTGCAGCAGATCCAGCCCAGCCATGCCCAGGGTGGTGGAGCCACATCCCAGCTCTGCTGCAATGGGAGAGGGAACAACAGAGCTCCCTGTGGGACAGAGGGGCCAAAGCAGCAGAAACCAATCCCTGCAGACAGGGAAAAACTGGGATTGAGCCTGGATGGGGGTGTGAGCAGCTCCTGGTGTGGGACAGGAAAGCAGGGAAGGAGCTGGGAATGGGGATGGTGTAATGGTTCTGAAAGCAAAACCAGTGAGAGACTCCAAGTCAGAAATACAATTTAATAGGAAAAAAGATGAAAATAAAATACATGCAATAGTACAAAAGGAAGACCACTGACAGAGTCAGAATAGAACCTGACACCCTGCTAGGGTGGTGTTGGCAGTGCAGATGAAGGGGTCTTGTTGAAGCAGTGATCCTGTAGAAGGGTCTGGCAGCTCTTGGCCTCTGGAATCCAGTGGGTAAGGGCAGCTCTGGTGTCCAAAATCTCAGTTTTTATCTGGGTAGGAAAGGCTTGGCTGCTCCCCTGGCTGGAGCATCTCCCAGTGGGATGATGGAATTTTATCAGTCATGCCCTGGGACTCAGTGGCCATGAACAGGAGATATCTCCTGGAGGGAGGATGGGCTGTGGGAAGATAAAGATGATTGCCCAGCTGTTTTTAACACCTGGCCCATTAACAGGAGATATCTCCACTGAGATCAGGGTCACTGCCCCACCTGGGTTAACAGATGGGGACTTTTGGGCACATCTTTTCATTGTAACCCAGGACAGATGGGGAGTTTGTCATCACTGCCCAGCAGGGTGGGAGCCACGGGCAAAACCAGGAGCTTTTCCAGGTCCCCTGGCTGGAAATAAACCCTGATGGGTTCATGGAATGCTTTGTTCACTCATAGATTTTTTCCCAAATGGAACAAGCCAAGAGAGCCTGGGCAGTGTGTGCCACAGGCTGACAGTGCTGAGAGATCCTGGAAATTCAGCAGGAGGAGGTGGGAAGGAACATCCAGAGTCTGCCCCTGGAATATCCTTGTCTTGTACACATTTGTGTCCCACAGGAGGATCTGAATCATGGAGTGCAACCAGGAAATGAAATCTTCCTGTTTTCCATTAATCCATATTCCACTCATGGCCACTGACTCCATCATTCCCAGGGACAGGGAAAACAAAACTGGGGAGTTTGGGCTCTCTGGAGGGATCTCAGCTGATGAAGGGCATGGAGATCATCCTCTTCCTCACCAAATCACCAGCAAGGCAATTCCAAGAGTGAGGGCGATGGAAACCTGGCTGGACAGGAGATGTGCAGTGGTGGAAAGGAAGACAGAAGATTTTAAGCTTTCCATAAATATTTTTTCCCTCCACCAAGATTTGTACAGAGAGGCACAGGAACTGCCAACCTCACCCGGGCTACCAGCAAACTGTGAGTGTTTAAACACAATTAATACAAAATACCATGTAATTAGAAGTGAATTCCCTCATTTGCAGCACATGGATGATATTCCAATGGGTTGTGACTCCATGGGAAGTCTCGTGAGCAGCACTCACTGAGCTGGAGCTCTGTGTAAGTGGAACTTCACAAAGGATCATTTTTATTTTGCCATCCGTTCTGAGGAAAATTCAAACCTAAGTAACAACTTATGTTGGAGCTCTCAGCAGAGCCGCTGGCTCCCCAAAACAAACTGTTGGTTTAACATTTATTTGTGTGCAAACCCAAACACATTTGTTTGCAGAGATCAAAGCGGGTTCCCAGCCCGTGGCCGTGGCAGAGCCGTGCAAACCCTGTTTGAACCGCCTGTGTTTAAACACAGCTCGGCAGCCAAAAAATCACAGCGAGCCCCGGGCTCCAGGGGCACCCAGGAGCCCTTTGTAGGCTCCGTGGGGGATTTCAGAGGGGGGAACATCCCCGGATCAGTCGTTCCCAGCGCCTTTATTTCCCTCTCAAAGCGCAGGGCAGCAGGACAGGCTCTGCTCGAGTGATGTGAAGAGGATTCCAGCTGGGAGGACGTGTTGGGATCTTAAGGCTCGTGCTGGAGCAGCTCCTTTCTGCTGGAGACGAATCCCAGCGTCTTGCCCTTCTCCTCCTGGAGGGGAGCAGAGCTGCAGCTGCCCAAAGGGACCTTCCAGAATATTCTTCTCATCCCATCCCTTGGGAACCAGCCGTGAGATCCACGGGAATTGAAGTGCATCAAAATCCTGGCAGTGCTGGAATTCAGTGCACCAAGGGCTGCAAGAGCCTCTGAACTCAGAATTGTGTTCAGACACTCCCCACTGGGCAGATCCTTGGAGAAGTGGATATAAAATTAATGGTATTTAATAAAGTATCTGCAAACGGGAAAATATCAGCTCAGTATCAGAGAGAACAGAGTGAGTGCTCCGGCTACATTTCTGGTTCCACTTCTACCATCACTTTATCAACATTTGGATAAAAAAAAAAAAAAAAAAAAAAAAAAAAGAGCTCCAGGAACAAGCCAACCTTCTGAAGGACGTGGTGGATTTTAGCTGATGTTGGTTTCTGCCCAGTGAAGCTATTGGCAGTTGCTGTGTACGAGGGGTTGATCTTTAAAGCATCAATTCACGGGGTGTTTGTCTTTCCCCGTGCCTGCTGTCTGCAAATCCTTTAGCAGGCAGAGATCCGGGGCAGTCCTGACCACAGCAGCATATTTTATTTGTTGAAAATCAGTTTTGTATTGTAATAAAGAATATTTGCTGTGGCAGCCTGGGGTTTTTTTCTGGAGACTGATTTATACCTGTCCAGACAGCTAAAGAAAAATGCCTTAAGACTTAACTGCACAATTCCATTATCCTAAGTATTGACTCTCAAATTCCTGTAGTGAACTGACTGTGAATTTCTGATTAAAAATGAATTCTAATTAATTTAAGGAAGAGAAAGAAACAAAAGGAAAACCATGAGCTACTACATGACATCATGGATGGGAATGGTCTGGTTGGAAATGTGTGAACAGATCCTGGGATCCCAGAGTGGGCTGGGGGAACCTCATCTGCCTTGGGATGCCTTCCAGCATCCCAGGCTGCTCCAATCCCCTCCAGCCTGCCCCTGGACACTCCCAGGGGTGGGGGTCCCAATTCCAGGTGGGTGGGAGCAGCTCTGATCCGAGGTGGAGCTGAGCTGGATCCCCTGGCAGGGCTGACAAGGCAGGAGGGCAAACCTGCAGTGAGACATCGTGGAAAGTTCCTTCCCAAATGTCCTCTTGGAGATATTTCTGCTGTGAGAGGGCCCACAAGGCTGGAACTGGGGGTTCAGCAGCTCAGCTCTGTGACAGGAGGCAAAATCCCAAATACAAGATCCCCAGGAGGAGCTGGAGGCAGGGATGGGCACTCCTGGATGGAAGAGAAGAGGGAGGGGGGCTGAGGGAGGGATGGAAGCAGGAATGACTCAGTTTGGAAACATTCTGTGTTTATGGTCTTTGGCAGGGGCTGAATTTCTGAATTTCTCCTGACTGGGAGCCCATCCCTGGCTGGTCCCGCTTTTCCCACTGGGATGTTTCTATTTATAGCACCTTGGGATGGATGGGCTGGGCCAGCTCAGACCCAGCTCAGCTGGGACAGGCTTAACTTCCCTGAAATCAGCTGCCCTGGAACAGCCTCCTTTGGGAATCTCCTTTAGGAATCTCCTTTCCTTTGGGAATCTCCTTTGGGAATCTCCTTTGGGAATCTCCTTTCCTTTGGGAATCTCCTTTCCTTTGGGAATCTCCTTTCCTTTGGGAATCTCCTTTGGGAATCTCTTTTGGGAATCTCCTTTGGGAATCTCCTTTCCTTTGGGAATCTCCTTTGGGAATCTCCTTTTGGGAATCTCCTTTAGGAATCTCCTTTCCTTTGGGAATCTCCTTTGAGAATCTCCTTTCCTTTGGGAATCTCTTTTTGGAATCTCTTTTGGGAATCTCCTTTCCAGAGGGAAGCTCCAAAAAGTTTCCAGGGACTGATGGTGCTCCCCCTCCTCCAGGGACCCTCCACACCCCCTGCTCCTTCCAGAGGAGCTCCTCTCCCATCCCAGTTTGCTCCAAGCCCTGTCCAGCCTGGCCTGGACCCTTCCAGGGGTGGGAGTGCAGGTGGAACAGGAAAAATGAGCAGTGGAAATGGGAAAAGGTCACTCCCACAGGCAGAGCTGATTAAAAAACCAGTCCCCAACCCCTGTTTGTTTAACTTTCTGTTTGCTTGTTTTTAATTCTTTAATGCAAACTAGTCAGTTTTAATTATTTTAGATGCAAGCAGAGCCCTTTTTTTTTCTGATTTAAACCAGTTATAAATATAATTTTCTTGCTGCAAACTGATGGAGCCCCTAAAGTGGTTCCAGATGCCAGACATGGACATTTGTAACATTCCTACTGCAGGGAGAACTTTGGATATTGAATCCAAAGCAGCAAGTTTGACAAACAGGACACTGACAGTTGAAGAGATAACATGGTGAGAAGAAAAAAAAATCCATCTGTAAAATTTCAATGAAACTTCTCAGTTTGTACAAAGAGTTTTACAAATGTTGGTTTAAGCAAAGGTACAGTTCAAAAATGAAATGTGAAACAGAGTGGAAGAACTGGACTGGGGAGAAGTGGAATAAAATGGAAGAAAGAGGCAAAGGAAAAGAATAAATAGAGTCAGAAAACAAATGGGGACTTAAAAGAGAAATGCAAAATGTCAAAGGAGAAAAGCAGAAAATCAAAAGAAATGCCAAGGAAGAATAATTTCAACAAGGCAGGAATAAAAAATTGAGCTGGGTGAGGAAAAGTGGAAGAAATACCAGGATTTACAACGTTCTAAAGACAACAAAACTGTGAAAATACTGAGGAGGGAAGAGAAAATATGAAAACCCTCATTTTGTGTTAATTGTGTTCCCTTGCAGACACCACATCCCAACGCTGGAAAAACTGCTGTAATGAGATTATTGTTTACAGCAGGTTATTTATTCCTCAGCTGCCTCCTGCTCAGCCTGGCTGTGTTTGATCTCATTCTGTCAAACCTTGCAGAGCAGCCCTTGAGTTGCTACCTGAAAATAAAGACTTAATCACGCCAATGGATTTGGAACAAAAATCCTCATTATAGCCCCATTTTTCCTAAAGGCTTTGTGTGATTACCCAAAGCTCAGGCTGCAGCTTTACAGCTCCTGGCAATCACCAGCTATTGATGTTTGGGCTCTTCCTTGACCTTGAGCAGCTCAGGTTTGGGGTGGCAATCACCCAGAAACTCCCTCTCAATGCAATGCCAAGAAACACAAATTGAATTAAATATTAGAGCCCAAATATTTAGGCAGAATAATAACATCTAATCCTTTAATGGTTGTTGAAAATCGCTGTGTGGCAAATCTTTGTGTTTTGGGGGGAAAAGAACATTGGGAAATAGGCATGAAACCCCCCAAAGAAGCAATTAGCTAAATAATCCCAGGAAAACACTGAGGAAGGGAATGGGAAATGTTATGGGGGGAAATGATTTTATTACCATGTGTTTTAAACAAGCAGGTGCCCACATTTTTCATGCAATTGTGTTAGGCACTAAAATCAGATTTTAACAGACTTTTAAATGTTCTCCCTTCCCCTCCTCTCCAGGGTTGGAAAGTGGGTTCTGTCACCACTCTGGTGGCTTCCAAAGCTGCTTTTAACCAACCACAATTACCAGAGCTGGCTAATGAACCATCTCCTTGATAAACCTCCTCGTTTGGGGGAACCCTAAAAAACGAGCCTGGTTCTTTAAAAGTTTATCCCTGTGGCACCATCGTGTAAGCATCCATATGGGACAGTAAAAATGGAAGACGACACATTAAATGACATTATTATAAAATGCAATACTCTTGGAATGATCCCTTATTAAATTAGGCTCTATGATCTGAGATGAATTTCCCCGATCCCTAATCCATCACCAGAGAAATATTAAAAGATAGGTCTCAACTGGCATTAGAATCGCACTCAGTCTCTACTTTCATTATTTTGAATTAGGGTGCTACTGGGGGGAAGCCTCTTAATGAGAATTAGAGTGATTCACTGGCCTCCTTTTGGATTTTGACAAGTAAAATATTAACTCTTCAGTCACAGCTGTCGGAATTAAAATACTTGGCAGCCACAGATGCACAAATTAAATTGGCCTTTATGTTTCCATATTGCTGACCTCCTTAGAGGCAAAAACATCAAACCCAACAATAACAGCAAACCCACAGCATGTCATTCCTTGGAAGAAAATATATTTATTGAAGTTTTTATATTTGTTTCAGTTTTGAACCCATAATTGAACAAATACGGGACGTTTCTACAAAAGGCTCTTATTTTAATTTTGTGTTCTGTAAAACTTCAGCTACAAATCAGCTCCTCTGAACCATTAATCAGGCAATAAAATAATAAATGAAGTTATTTCGGGGATTTCTTAACTGTTTAAACCAACATAAATCAGATTTACATGCAGCACATCAGTGAAAACATCTTAATGGCTTTGACTGGCATTTCTTTGGGATTGTTTCTCTGGTTTTAAGAGATTCTTTTTTCTTAGAAACAATATTTGAAAACGCACAATTATTGCAAAAGAACAAAGCTTTTTATTAGCAGCGCTCCAGTTTGGAACAGCAGAACAAGCTGGAGTTTAGCAACATCAAGAAAAGATCCTTTCTGATCTTGTCCCCTCTTTTTTTTTTTTTATTTACTGCTGTGGCAGCAGAATTTCAATTAGCCTCGGTTAAATTGTCTCAATTAAGTTTATTTCAATAATAATAAGAGTTTCCAAAGTGGAATGGCAGCATGGAAAAGAAAGGAAGGATGCAGAAGTGCAGAAGTGATGCAGAGGTGGCTTAATTTTTTTTTTTTTTAATCTCTCCTTAAACCCTCTGATCCATCACCCCAACACCAGCCCAGGGTTTGTTCTCTGGTCACCTCCTGGCTCAGGATCCCTCATTGATCCCTCACTGATCCCTCACTGATCCCAGCTGGGAATGGCTCCAGGGGACACTGATGGATGCTCTGGACCCCTCTCCCCCTCCCCATCCAATCCCAGGCTGAGCTCCTGCATCTCTGTGTGCAGGCACAGGATGAATTTTGGCTGCTTGGGAGGGGCTCTCCACACTCAGGAGATCCCAAAGCACCTCCAGGGGATTCTCTGGGGAGGCTGCAGGGCTGACAGGATGAAGCAGCTCGTGTTTGATGTGAGGAAATGGAGTTTGTTACCCTCGTGCTGCTTTGCCTGTTTTTACTCATCCATAACCAGCCAGGGGAAGGTGGTGCCTGTCCTGCTCCTGACAGGGAGTTTCAGAGCTGATAACACAGCATCATTCATACCTAAAATAATCCAGCTCTGAAACCTTAATATTTGGAAGGATCTTGTTGCTCTGAAACTTTAATATTTCGAAGGATTTTGTTCTGAAAACTTAATATTTGGAAGGATCTTGCTCTGAAACTTTAATATTTGGAAGGATCTTGTTGCTCTGAAAACTTAATATTTGGAAGGATCTTGTTCTGAAACCTTAATATTTGGAAGGATCTTGTTGCTCTGAAACTTTAATATTTGGAAGGATCTTGTTGCTCCCTGGCAGGATCTGCAGGATGCCTTTGCACTGAGCCCATTTGTTGTTCCTCGAGTCCCAGTGACATGGGACACTCTCTCCGTGCTCAGCACAAAGGAAGCAGCCTCAGCTTGTGCCAGGGCAGGTTCAGGTTGGGTATTTGGGGAATTCCATCACCAAAGGGGCTGTCCTGTGGAGCTGCCATGCCTGGAGGGGTTTAACAGCCCTGGGCAGGTGGCACTTGGGGACATGGTCAGTGTGGCCCTGGCAGAGCTGGGGATGGTTGGACTGGATCATCTGAGAGGGCTTTTAATTATTTTTGAGGATGGAGAGGTGCCCTGGTGGCTGAGGCAGTTCAGGGCTGTGACATCTCGGTCACACATGGGGACAACATTCCACCAGCAATCCCAGAGCTCTCCTGGAACCACTTCTCCATTGCTTTTATCCCTTTTATTCCATTACCTCAGCTCCTTCATGGGACTGGGGCTTTCCTGGGAGCACTTTTCCCTTACCACATCCCCCTTGGTGCTGAACCCTCCTCTCTCAGAGCATCGCCCAGCCCTGTCTCAGCCCAGAATTCCCACTCTGGCTCAGAACCCACACAGAGTTTTGTGGTTCCTTCCCGGGTTCCTCGTCCAGGAACACCACAGAGCCACCTCAGTGTGTGAATTAGTGCTGGGAACTACTTAATCCATCTTCCCTGGAATTAAATGTGCAGGGAGAGCTGCCGGGGGCCGCGCCGCGGGCGCCTTTAATTTCTTTTTTAGAAGGCATTAGCAGAACTCGATAAAGGGTCAAGTAATTTCATCCAACTTGCCACCAGTTAGTTAAGGGGAAGCGACAAGGCTGGAGCCTGATGTTGTTACAACCCACAGAACCATTTGATAAAACAGAAAGTTTAAAATCCCATTTTTTTTATTTTTTGGAAGAGCGCTGGCGGGAGGGACAGTGCTGAGTTTTAAGGGATTGCCCCGAGCAGGGAGCTGATATTCCCAGTTTGGGGGGTGGGTTGGAGCCCCAAAATGAGATGGTTACTTGTGGCACGGGGAGCCTGGGCAGGAGTAATTCCCGGGAATGGTGAGAGGACAGTGGGTCCGCGGGGAGCGCTGGCAATCACGGCGGAAACAATGTTTGCATCGATCAGCTGTCACGGTGATTTATGGCTTCATTTTGCTGTAATGGAGAATTAGTGGAAAGATTATCAGGGACTCAACACTTTGGCTTGTTACCCATGTCCAGACGAGCAATTTGTCTCCCTGAAGCAGTGAAATACTTGTGACAGCTCCAACACTTGCCCTAATTCAATCAAGAGAAAATGTTGGAATTAATTTGTTACAAGAAAATTTAAATATGTTCAGCAAACAGTAACCGCAGAGCAGCAGCTGATTTATTGTGCTCGGCAAGATATCGATCCGCTTCGATCCGCTCCATGTTGAGGTTTTAATGTGTAATAATTTCCAATTTAAAGCTCCTTTTCAAGATCACGGGTTTAAAGAGAGGGCAGGCTGGGTCTCAAGACCTGATTAGGAGCCTGTTGCAATGGCTTTGTCAAAAGCCTGTTTGAATGTAAATTCATAGTTATCTTTTGCACTATCTTTAATATTCTTGACATGGATTTTATTGTGTGTCAAACCTCGGGCCAGCTGCCTGCCACAACCATTAATGAAACATCTTAGGAAATAAATCTCAGTCTTTATACAATATTTTTAAAAACCTGAAACATTAGATGTCAGCGAAAAAGGTGGAACAGCATCCTTTTTTTTTTCCCCCTGCACAGTAAAGCATCAGAGATGGAGCAGTTTTACAGCTTCCCTACACAATTAGATTGAATTATTGTGCAAATGCTATTATGCCATAAGCCTAAATTCCAAAGTCTGCAGGAATATTTTAGGTGCTTGTACAGATCTGTTATCTTCATTGAAGGTGTGACAGCTTATTCGACCCGTACAGATCTATAATTTTTAAGGTTTTCATTATTAAAATGCTCTCCCCTAACGCCTGTAGGGTGACACCACTCAAGGAGGTGGCTGGAGTTTGGAAATTTAGCTCCTTGTAATTCCTGGAGCAGCCGTGGTGGTCTGCAGGCTGCGGCAGCTCCTCTGCCACCCAACTCCTGCAAAACGGGGGAAAAACAAAATGTGCTCAGTGACTCCTTTCAACCACATTGTTGTGATTGATTAAAGGGAAACCCAGGGCTAAAACCTTGTTTAATAACCAGCCTCACAGCTCCAACTTTGAGGTTTTGCCAACATTTTTAGAGCATCAGTGGGTCACATAATTAGAGAGCAATCCTGTTCAAGCTAATCAATAAAGAGTCGTCACCACTGCTGGACTCATCCATAGCCAAGGATTTTTTTGCTCATTAGTTGAGTTTATTTTAGTTATTCATAGTCGTGCTGCCTCGGACTGAGCAGTGAAAAGTCATCTCTCTTCATTTTAACCTTTTTGAAAGTATTTCTGATAATGTCTGGGCTGTCAAACGCAGGGTTTGGGGATGATCACTGCTGGCAGGTTCTCCCAGGAAAGCCCACCCTAGGCAGTGGGATTTCTCCCAAATGGGTGATGGGGGAGGTGTGTGAACACCCCAACCCCCCCGGGTGATGCCAGGAGGGCGTTTGCACCTTCCCAGGGCAGCAGAAAGCACCAAAGGGCTGGAGAAGCTCCCGAGCTCCCCCGGCCACCAGAGCAGCTGCATCGAGTCCCTCCATCCCTAAGGGAGTGCAAAATGCTGTTTGAAGGGTGAATGTCACCAAACAGGAGCTTCCAGCCACAGCAGCCACTTCCTGGGCTCTGGACTTTGCTGGCTTTGGAGAATTCACAGAATTCACAGAATTCACAGAATCCCAGAATTACAGAATCACAGAATTCACAGAATTCACAGAACCACAGAATTAACAGAATTCACAGAATTCACAAAATCACAGAATCCACAGAATCACAGAATCCACAGAATCACAGAATCACAAATCACAGAATTCACAGAATTCACAGAATTCACAGAATTCACAAAATCACAGAATTCACAGAATCACAGAATCACAAATCACAGAATTCACAGAACCCCAGAATTCACAGAATCACAGAATTTTGGGTTGGAAGAGATCTTCAAGATCATCAAGTCCAACCCAGCCCTAACACCTCAACTAACCCATGGCACCCAGTGCCACATCCAGGCTTTTTTTAAACATAATAAACATTAAATATCCAGGGATGGTGAGTCCATCATGGTCCCTGTGCTGGGATCCCTTGGATGCTCCCTTGGCCTCTTCCCAAACCCATCCCTGATACAACATTATTATTTTATTAGTGGCTTGTTTTCTTTTTTTGTGTTTGGGCTTAGTTGTTTATTAATTCCTATTTACAGTACAGAAAATTCTTCAGTACTTTTAGTTAATAAGTCAAAAGTGTGAAAATGGAGAGTTTATTACAAGGTCTTATAAAGACCAACTATTTAATTAAAAGTTAACATTGATATTATTTATACTTATGACCCAACAACTAAACATTTTTGACCTGCAGTGCAGCACTACTAAAAACTACTGCCTGAAATTATGAAGAAGAAAAAGTCAATGCCCAAGAACCTCTATCTTGTCCCATACCTATTACTGTATTTTAAAAACACTAAATTCCAAACCCTTCACCATGTGAAATCACAGACTTCTATTTAACTACACACCCATGATTTTAACTCCATCACTCAAATTTGAGTGATTTCTGCATTTCCCCAAGGCCTCAGGTCCAAAGCAGTGCTCTCCTGGGGGTCAGTGCCAGGAAGCACAGAAAGCTGAAAAATCCCAGATTTCTGGGATCCAACCCTGACTCCTCAGCAAGACAAGATTTCATCTCTCAAGGGCTCAGGTGAGTGCCTCAATCTCTGGAGTCTCTGCCACAAGGATTTAATTCTGGAGCTTTGCTGGGCAGCCACATCCCACCTCCCTCCTCCCCATGGTGCAGCTGAGCATCTTCCCCCTTCCTGAGACATTCTCTCTTCATCCCTCCACATCTGTGCACTCAGTGCCCTTGGTAAAGCAAATACAACGTTATTAAACTTTATGCATGAGTTGGGTCATAAAGGAAAAGGGATTTTATGAA
Organism: Oenanthe melanoleuca; assembly: GCF_029582105.1. Lineage (NCBI taxonomy): Eukaryota > Metazoa > Chordata > Aves > Passeriformes > Muscicapidae > Oenanthe > Oenanthe melanoleuca. The sequence continues at coordinate 13,750,181 of NC_079343.1, read as the reverse complement.
GGGAGGTGTCCCTGTATTTCTGAGGTTCACTCTGACTGGGGGCTTCAGGATTGGGAATTGATATTTTTTTTATAATAAATGCCGTGCTGATATTGTGCTCCCACCTCTGCAAATCCATAATTACAACTCGGTTTTTCATTACAAACTAGAAATGTAGATATTTCTGTGGTCTTTGATGGAATTTCACTTCTGCAGCAAATAATATCTGCACATGTGTTTCCTATCTTGTTCTTTCCCGTGTAATACCAGGCATGCTACAGCCAGTAAAATATTATTATAAAAGTCCCTTTGCTGCAAGTATTGACCAAAAAATCCATGGCTTTCTATCCAAAGTGCTCCTGAGGGTTCCTGGGAGCCAGCAGAGTGGTTGGAAAGGAGCAGATTTGTCCTTTGTGGTCACAACTTAGGGGATCCATGAGATCCTTTACTCTGCCCCACATCTGACATCTCCTTTTCCCCAGTTTCAGGGGGAGCCAGGCTGCTGCTGGCTGGTTTGGGGAGGCTCTGAGCCCTTGGAGAGCGAGGCTGAGCATCCCTGGGCTCTGCAGGGAGGAGAGCCCACACCAGCCCTGTGTGACCTGGAGGAGAATCAGCCCTGACACTGAAAACTGAATTAGCCTGATATTTAAACCAGAGATAAACTGACATTTAGAACAGGCCAATGTTCTGTTGTTCCAACTGGCTTTTTTTTTTTTTTTTTTTATTTCTTTCTTCATTTTCACGGCTCAGGGCTCCACCACCCTGGAAGGGTCTCACTGGTTCCTCCAGCCCTACAAGCAAGGAGGATCCTCCTGGCTGACTCCAGGGGGATGCAGCACTGTCCTCAGCCGTTAATGTGTGAAAATCCCACACCCAAATCAGCCTGTGATCGCTGCCCAGCCGCCGGGAGCAGTGCCAGCCAAAATTCTATCAAAATGTTGGTCAGCAGTGCTAAAAGGCAGCATTGAGGATTAATAACTGAGAGAAATCTAAAAACCTCATCTCATCTCCTTGGTTTTCTTCTCTCACTCTCTGCTGGAACAGCCAAGAACTGGTTTGGTTCCTTGGTGAGCCCTGAGAAATGAGCATTTCCAGCTCCCACTCATCAGCGTGGCCCTGCAGCCACGGGCTGCAAATCCCACTGGGGGATGTTTATTTGTTTTTAAAAAGTCCTATCAAGAATCTGGATCTGCTTCTGCAATTGTCTTCAGTGCTGAAACACAAGTTGAGGGGCTGCTCCTGGCTGCAAACACCAGCGTTGGGAGAGAATGGCATTCCTTTCAAGTCAGATTTGCACAAAGCACCAAAAAATCCGAGGAAAAATAACCTTTAAATAAGTTACCAATTGTGAACTTTATAACTGTGCCAGCCACTAACAATAGACCCTCTGGGGGTGGGTTTTTCTCCCTTGCCATAACAATTTTTTTATTTCTGCAAGGTCATTTTAGGTCCTGAGCCTGGATAATTATTTGCTGCTGCAGACAGGGCTGTCCTCAACCTCTCAGCTCGGAGGGAGAAACTCCATCACGCCGTGGGAACCTCCCCAAACCTCTGCCAACAACAGTGGCCCCATTTTGCCCAGGCCAGGGATGACAAGGGGGGTCCCCACGAGGCTCTGGCACCTCTTGGGGCCAGCAGGAGGGACGGGGCTCTCCCGTGGGGGTGAAGCCCTGCCTGGGCTTTTCCAGCATTTTCCCATTGTTGCACAGCTGAATCCAATCACTGCTATTTGTTTTTCAAAACAGGGCCCAGCTCCCTGTTGCTGGATGATGTTTTCATCTGCTGACATTTAAAAGAGCTGTTTCAGAATGAGCTGAGAAGGTTTCTAGATTGCCTCTGTTTTTAAGGGTTTGTTGAAATCAGATTTTGATGATCTGTTTGGGAATAACTGTTGGTAAACAGCTCTGTGCCTGATCTGAAGATGCTCACCAGACCTGTAAAAACCAGCTAAAAATGGCACATTTTGGGGAAGGAGATGATTTTTCCAAACAGAGTGATCAGGTAATTCTCAAGCCCACGTGCTGCATCCCAAACAGGGATGTGATTCCTCATTTCCTTCAGCTCCTGAGTCCTTGTTCCACTCAAGAACAAAGGTAGAGCAAAGTTATTTAAAAAAGAAACAGCCTTTTCCTTGGAAAACCCACAGCTGGGCTCTCCTGCCCGGGGGGAGCTCCCAGCAGGAGCAGATTTCAGGAATTTCTGAGCATCCTGTTGTGATGGAGGGTCATTCTGGGGGATGCATTTTCTGAAGGTTGGGAAATTGGTTTTGCTTGATTATGGTTAGGACTCTCTTCAAATGATCTGCCAGGACTTCAGGATGTCGAGGAAGAAAAGGGAGAAGAAATTAAGGCCTTCAGAAGACAATTTTGACCTGCTGAGCTGTTGTGTCTCCTGATCCTGCCACAAAGAGCTACCAGATGTCCCTGTCTCGTTTCCAGGAGTGTTCCAATAATTTACATTCCCAGGAAAAACCAAGGCTGGCTCACGTCTGCTGTGGCCACGGGCTTTGCCCACTTGCCATCACCACATGCAGCCCCACAACAACCAGTTACCTGTAATTAATTATCAGCAAATTGTCAGAGTGGAGTTTAGGCCTCATGTCTGTAACATCAGCTCACAATTAATTTATTTCACCCCCAGCCTAACCCAGGTTTGACTCTGGAGCTTCACTCACTGTGCCTGGATCAGAAGGAAAAGGTGCCAAAACCTTCTGAGGAATGGGGGAAGGACTGCTTGAATTCTTCCCAGGTGTCTTGGGCTGCAATGCAGGATGTGATCAGAAATGTGAATTCTGTCCCCATCTGTTAAACCAGTGGGGCAGTGCCCCTGATCTCCTGGCACACATTATCTGCTCATGGGCCATCTTTAAACCAGCTGGGCAATCATCTTTATCTTCCCACAGCCCATCCTCCCTCCAGGAGATATCTCCTGTTCATGGCCAGTGAGTCCCAGGGCATGACTGATAAAATTCCATCATCCCATGGGAGATGCTCCAGCCAGGGGAGCAGCCAAGCCTTTCCTACCCAGATAAAAACTGAGATTTGGGACACCAAGGAACCTTCTTTCCACTGGATTCCAGAGGAAAACCAGACCTTTGCACATCATCCCTGGAGCTTCAGAGGAAACTGCACCTTCTCCAGGAGCACTGCTCCAGCTGAACCACATCTGCCCCTGCAGGAGGATGCAGCCACCATTGAATGGGACTGTGCCAACACCCTGACTGACTGACGGGTGTCAGCTTGGATTCTGACTCTGGCAGGGCTGGGATTGTTCTGTGTAATACTGCATTGCTATTTTAATGTTCCTAGTGAAGAACTGTTATTCCTAATTCCCATCTCTTTGCCTGAGAGCCCCTTAATTTCACAATTATAATAATTTGGAGGAAGGGGGTTTACATTCTCCTGCCTTTATTGGCAGACACCTGCCCTTCAAACCAGGACACCAGAAAAACACCAACCCCTATCCCAGCAGCAGGGCCTGGATGATCTGGAGGCATTTGGACATTTGGACATTTGCTCTCTCATTAATAAAGAGGTTTTGGAACAGTTGTGACCTCTGAGGAGGTGAAGTGTCACAGATCATAAGCCCATGGAATAGTTTGGGTTGGAACCATCTCATTCCAGCCCTGGGCAGGGACACCATGGAACCTCCCTTGCTGCAGCACATCCAGCCTGAAAACCTTCTGGCATTTTTTAATGATCTGCCAGAATTTGGCTCTCTTGGTAGGAAGGACACATTCCCAGCTGAGGTGACTCTTTAAATCCCACCTGGCAGAGGCAAGCCAATCAATTTACCTTATCAAACTCCAGTGTCTAATTGGAGCTCTCCTGACACTGCTCCCAAGCTGGGTTCAGCTCGTCCTGGAGGCAGTGTAGCCCTTTTATTACTTTCTACAACTTAATCACTGTGCTTTAAAGACATTTTCTCTGAATTGCTCAAAGGTTAGCCCCTCTGTCAATTTAAGTCAATATCCTCTTCTTTTCAAAATTAATTGCTATTAATTAATCACCATCTGAAGGAGTTTATTGGTATTGATTGGGTCCCTTTTGTGTGTTTCTGTGAGATCTCTCATTGGTCCTCCTGGCTGGGTTTGTTTTTCACCCACACCACAGAGCCCCTTTGGGCAAGTGTGGGCTGGCAGTGGCTCCTGAACATCCCAATATCCAGGAAAATCTTTCCCCCAAAGGATATCCACAGTGTAGGTGCCTCTGGGTTTTATGGGGTTCTTGTCCTTCCTGAGTCACTTAAAACATCAGAGCCCTTCTTTCAAACCCAGTGCTTTGAAAAAGTGTTTTTGTTTTGTGTTCCTGGCGCCCTTTTTCCTGTTTCCATGGGATTGAGGAGCTGTCCCAGCACCCACATCTCAGTGGTGTGACCTTGGGGCACAGATTGGGGCCATTTAATCAGGACAAGACCTCCCCATCTCTCCCTGCTTCACCTGCAGTGGGAAGGAGAACACCTGACCACAAAATCTCTCTGCAAGTCTCTCCTTCCTGCTGCTCTGCAGGGCTGGAGGGTGACAACGGAAAAACATTAATTTGCTTTCAAGTTTTGCACCATTATTGGCATTTTCCCTCCGACCTTTTTCCCACTGTAATCAAATAGCAGCGATCAATACATTAAAAGTCAGTTTTCCTTGGAAGCCTCTCCTGGCAACGTGGAGTGACCAGTGTGGCACCACCTTCCCAGTCAATCATTACACTGGAGTTTGGGGGGGTTCAAAAGACCCCAGGTCATGTTGGGGGCTGAGCAGAGCAGGGAAATGCAGCAGGAATGAGGATGGTGGTGGGAAGAAGGAGAACTGGACAATAAAGTGTTTTTCATAGAATGAGGAGTTATTTAAACACAGATTAAGGCTGGGATCAGTTTTATTGAGACAGACCCATCAGCAGCAGGGATTGGGGCCTTTCAGACCTCCCCTCCTGGGCTTGGGACAACTCAGGAAAATTCACAGCTGGGAGGAGAACCAGCCCCACTTCCCATCCTGCACCTCATCCTCCAGGGGACGAGCAGGGAGTGATTCCTGAAGCAGAGATTCCCAGCAGCTTCCCTGGAAAACCCAGCTGGTTCCAGCTGCTGGACGGGATCTCAGGGTCCCGTGGTCGCTGACACCACACCCAGGGCAGTGTCACCTCACTCTGATCCAGGACTCCAGGAGACAGTTCCAGGCTGCTGAGCGCTGTCATTTGTCAGCCTCTGAAAAGACACAATTCCTCCTCTCCAAAGCTTCCCCAGCTCCCCGGGGATGTCGTCAGCGGCTTTCACCGCCTTGAAAAAAATGTCATTTTTCTTTTTAAAGAGTACTACAATTATTATCACCAGGCCTCGGGGCACTTCACCCCAAATCACACAATGCTATTTCGGGTCTCTCTTTTACCACAGATGTTCAAAACCAGCCGCTTAAATCCGGTTTTCAAAAGTGAATTGGGCATTTAGCAGCCCAGAGTCTCTTGGTGTCTCTGATCAGCTTCCAGCCAGGCAGGAGCACCCAGAGGCTCTGTCCTGAGGCCAGGGGCCACGGCAGGGGTGCCTTTCCGGGACCTTTCAGGCTCAGATGGCTTTGCTGGAACTCTTCTCCTTGCCTGACTCTCCAGGATGCCCAGATGTGAGGATCCAGCTGTGCAGCACTGGTTCAGGCAGAGTCATGCTCACTCACCCCACAGAAAATACAGTTTGTATTTTGTATATTGGGCTTTTTGGCTTAATCCCTGCTGAATTAGAGGGGCTAATTACTCCAGGACAGGGCCTAGAGGAGTTTTTCCCTCTGCATCTTCTCCTGACCATGTTTATGGGTGAGTTTCCCTGAGCACCTCCAGGACTGAAAGCTTTTTTTTTTTTTTTTTTTTTTTTATGAGACAGATGGAGCTGTTCTTTCCAAGAGTGAGCAATATTTAACCTTAAGCACTTTCAAATCCGGCCTCAGGAATATTGAGATGAAAGGCTCGTGGCACTAAGCTCCTTTCAAATGGATATTGCAGCAGAGCTGCCTGGACATTTGTCTGGCTGAACCTGAGCAGTGTTTAACATGCTGCCCGTGTGCCCGAGCTCCTGGAGGAGCCCCGACAAGAATAAATACTCGTCTTTCAGATTTAATTTCCAGCGGCGGCTCCGCTCTCGCTATTGTGTTTCTTCTGAGCCGCCTTTATTGGAGGTGAAGTTGCTGAGAGTGGCAGGGAGGGTGAGGTGAGAGGGTTTCACCCTCTCCCTGCCGGTGGAGTGCAGCTCCTGGGCTGGGACAGGGCACAGCGGCTCAGCATCACCGTGACACTGAGAACCAGCAATGCCCAGGTGGTTTGGGTGAGAAGGGACCTTAAAATCATCCCATTCACCCCCTGCCATGGGGACACCTCCCGCTGTCCAGGCTGCTCCAGCCCCAGTGTCCAGCCTGGCCTTGGACAGGGATCCAGGGGCAGCCACAGCTGCTCTGGGAATTCCATTCCATGGCCTCCTCACCCTCAATTCCTTCCCATACCCAATTTAAATTTACACTCTTTGGTTTAAATCCAGGAGTTGTAATTATTGAAATGACGATATTCAATCAATGCAATTATAGAGTGATCTGAGTTGGGGAATAACTGGAGAGAAGTAAAAATACATTTTCCAGAGCTTTCAGGTTTTCTCTTGGCCTGTTGATTGGGTTCTTTACACACAAATCCTCACCTCAAAGTTGTGCACTGTGGGGGAAGGGAGTGACTTTCTCCTCACCATAAAAAACACAGCCAGGCACTTCCCAGGTTTTTTCAGGCTCTTGTGCATCCTCTGAGTTTTCAGGGAGCCCCTCTTGGCTTTGTCCTCTGCAGTGGCCCCACGGCCCGGCCACGATCTGTATTTGTCTTGATCAGGATATTAAACCCCAGCCGTGCACAAAGCACCGAGGTCCCAGAGCACCACTGTTGAGCTAAGAAATCATTATCATCAGCCAGGGGAGAAGGATGGATGATGGATAATGGGTCTCTCCCTGCCCAGCGATCATTACGCTCCTGCCGATGAGGCAGCAATGTCTTCAGCCCCATTAGTGCATGATGGGCTGTCTGGAAGAGGATCCTCGCTGCTGGCCAGGCAGCTCCTGCCTCAACCCTGCTGTGGGGGACGGCCCTGCCAGCCCAGCCGGCGGGAAGGGTGAAACAGCATCTCCCCAGCAGGCAGGAAAACAGAGGAACTGGAGCTGGAGGGCAAAATGCACCTTCCTGAAGGGTCTGCTGGGTGAAAAATGCACTTAGGGAAGTGTTAATGTGAGTCTGAGGGAGCTGGAGGGTTTATAGGTGGCTTTTGTGTCTGTGCAGCTCAGAGAGGGTTAAACTCACCGTGGGATGGAGCATCAATGGGGGTGCAGGGAGCAGAGAGAGCAGGGTCACCCCGAGGGATGCTCAGAGCTGGGCACACCCGTGTCACAGCCAGTCCGGGGGAGGGAAGCAGCTGGACACCAAAACTGCTCCAGCTCTGAAGGGGAGGGGATGTGGGAACCATCCCCAAACTGATGTGGGAACCATCCCCAAACTGATGTGGGGACCATCCCCAAAGTTCCTCACCCTGCAGACCCAGAGAGGGATTCCTGTCACATCCAGTTGTTTTCATGGAATATTCTCCTGTTGCTGTGTGATCCCTGAGTCCTGCAGCTCTGCAAGGTGTGGGAGGGATGTTAGTCCCAGAATGGTTTGGGCTGGAAGGGACCTTAAACATCACCCCATTTCACCCCCTGCCATGGCAGGGACACCTCCCACCATCCCAGGCTGCTCCAGCCCCAGTGTCCAGCCTGGCTTTGGGCACTGCCAGGGATCCAGGGGCAGCCACAGCTGCTCTGGGAATCTGCCAGGGCCTCACACCCTCCCAGGGAACAATCCCTTCCTATTCACAGAATCAGAGAATCACAGAGTAACCTGAGTTTGAAGGGACCCACAAAGATCATCGAGTCCAGCCCCTGATGCCCGAGCTCCATTGGGACCTTCCACCACAAAGGATTTCCAATCCCACATCTGATCTGAGCCCCTCTCACTTCCATGCCCCACCCCTCTATAAAAGCGTTTGTGGGTCGCAGTAATTTTAAGTAAACTTTGAGAAATTGAATTTTAAGTCATATCTAAATCAGATCCATCCCTGGCCTGTGACCTGGGCACAGGGTAATGAACAGAGGTATCTGCTGGGTGTCCCCCGGGAGCAGCTCTTCCCTTGGCAGCTCTGCTCTCGATTACACGGCTGTGATTCATCCTGACGTGATCCCCTGGTGATGAGAGCCCAGGACAGGATCCTGTCTTTAGCTGGAAATACATTTCAAAATGCATTCTGCAGGGTTTTCTTTAAATAATTAAAGAACAGTAATTCACCTTTTAAACTCACCAAGATGTAAAGCACTTTATGGACTATCTTTCAAACCGTTTTAAAAATCTTCAGATCCCCCTCTTGGTGCTCTCACAACTATTTAGTGAAACAATAATAAAACCAAAACCGATACAAATGTTGCCTGTTGTTTAGAGAAGTAAATATCCTTGGTAAGTCTTAGCAAAGCACTTACAACAGAGTGGTTTGGATGCAGTCCAGACTGTTCAATAGTTAATATATTATTCATATTAATAAAATAATGTTTGGAAAGGCACCAAGAGTCATAATCTGTGCAGCCAGACCCGGGGTTTAGCAGTTAGTCGACAATTAGTTACCAGCTGAGGGTTTCCCATGTTTCTCTGAGTTTTTCTGGGGTGTGAAGAGGATTTCAAGCCTCACTGTCACAGCTGCGATATATTCAGCATTCCCAGTGTCCCAACCAAGCTTCTCCTGGGTCCCTGAGGGGCTGGGCTTTCACCCAGGGAGCTCCATTCCTTGGAAAATCAAATCCCAGCGGCACAAAAAGTTTGCAAAGTTCCTGGGTGCCCTGGCTGGGGACCCCCGTGTGCCCCTGGCCCTGGCCAGAGCCCTCCCAGCAGCCTGGAGGGGCTGAACCCTCTTGCCGGAGCCGTGGAAAAACAAACGAGCCATTTGTAACCCTTAATTTAAACAGCTCCCGAAGTAATAGTATAAATAGTATAATGCAATTGTAATGGCTGATGAATTATGCATGCAGCCTCTTCCCTCTTTGAATATGCATGAGGCAGGAAATCGCCAAGTGGCACAATATTGCTGATTTGTGCTCCCTTCCAGCCCTGCCCGGGGCTCTGGGGACAGCCAGCCCCCTGTGTCCTGCTCAGCACAGGGATGCTCCAAACCTGCTGAGAAAGAGCTCCCGGATGGGACAAAATCAGCAGCAAACGCTGCACTTGCAGCCTTGGGTGAGCAGCCTGCACACATCAGAGCCAGCCCCAGCTTTGTGCAGCCCAGCTTGGAAATCAGGGTAATATCAAACTAGTTCTAGGAGCTGAAGCAAATAAATTAATTTCAGTGACAGGAATAAAGTGGATCTAATTAGAAGTCCCTCTGCAGTGCCTCATTAGTGTGGTTGGTAAGTAAATGAAATTTCAGCAGTAGTGAGTTAGACTATTTGTCTTGGGGTATTTTTAGGATTCACAAAATGCCAACAAACCGGGTTTTCCTCACGGAAAATTCCCTTTCTCAGATGTCTGGGGGCCTTTTTCACAGAGCATGGCACAGCCACTTCATTTACATTCCTTGGGCACTTGCCTCGCTCTCTGCAGCTCATTCATAAATTGAAACAAATCAAAGGGATTTTTGGAGACAAATGGATTTGAGCTGTCTCATTGCCTGCCTGTAACTCCACAGATCCAACGTGCTGCTGGGGGATCTGAGCACTTCAGAAACTTCACCCTTTTCCCCCCATGAATAAATTTTCCTTTTCCCCTTCTGTGGGTGCCACCATCCTCCCCCACAGACACCCCCACGTCTCAGGGTGATTTTATTAGAGGAGGAGCAAGGAGCACTCGTTTGTCAGCCTTACTCAACTTGAGGCAGCTGTTGGTAACCTGCAATCCCAGACTGTCAGTCAGCAGCGATTCCCCTTGACTTTCAGTGCCTAGAAAGTCATAGCCCGTGGTAATTTAATGAGTGGGACATCAAAATTCTGCTCATACCCACCTGGCAGTGGTCCTGACACATCATTTAGTGAGGAGCCCTCCTTTCAGGACAGAG